>NC_071558.1:600000-929655 GCF_026979565.1 Vidua chalybeata
AGCACAGAGCAGCCGAGAGCCGGTGACCATTGCAATGCGAGCTAGGTTTTATTGCCGTGCGGGGGCAAGGAGGGGTCGGCAGCGGAGCGGGGCCCTGGGCGAGGGTTCCCCGCGTGTCCCGGCCCCCGGCAGAGCCGGAGGCGATTTGGGGTCTTGCCAGGAGCGGTCAGCGATCGCTGCGGGGCTCCAAGCGCGGCAGGAAGGCGGCGGAGCGGGGCCGGGGGATGTCTGCCGGTCTGTTCTTCCATCGGGCCTTGGCGAGCGGGGATGGGCCGGGCGCGTTCCTGGAGCTCTCCCGGCTCGGGGGGCGCGCTCGGGCTGGGGCTTAGCAGGGCCCGCAGCCTCTGGGGACGCCGCAGCTGCCCCCAAAACCTCCGAATCCCCCAAAACCTCCATAGCCCCCAAAGCCCCCGGAGCCGCCGGAGCCCGCACGGCGTCCGGAGGAGCCGCCGAAGCCGCCTCCGACGTAGGGAGCTCCGGCCGAGCCCACGGCGCTCTGCTGCGGGAAGGAGCTGAGGATGGGCCCGGGGAAGGTGACCACCGAGGCCGGGGGCTGGATGACCACCGTGGAGTCGGGGCACTGCTGCACGCAGGGCTGGTTGCAGGTGTCAGCCAGAGGGGCCGGGGCGACCACGCCGCAGCTGGGGACACAGCAGGACATCCTGGAGACTGGTAGAGGCTTCTGGAAAACACCCCGGGAAAGAGGCAAAGGTGTGAGGCTGGAGTGGTGTTGAGAGAGATCCTCAAGAGGCTTCACAGAGCTGCACTTACCCGAGTGATGAGAGGAGTCAAGTGCTGGAGTGTGGATGGAGCTGTGGAAGGAGCTCAGCCCTTTTATACACCCCAGAGAGCCTGGGGCTTCAGGAAGGGGGGTGCGGGCAGATCCCCCCCAGTAATTTGGAATTCACGTTGAGAAGCTTCATAAATTGAGGGGACGCAGGAAAATTCTGTCATTCCCCCATTGTGGACATTGGTGTGGACATGAGTGGACAAGAGAGAGGCGCTTGCAGGCACAGCCATGGCCCATCATTAGGTGACAGCCAGGGTGCTGCTGGAGCTCAGCCCACAGCCCCAATAAACCCTGCTCTGTCCCTAATCCCTCACTTTGCTTACAAAGAATCCTGAGCATCTTCTGGGATACGGCTGTGCCCAGCCCCCCCACCCTGAGCCCCAGCCCGGCCGTGCCCGTGAGCCAACCAAGCCCTGCTGGGCCTGTCCTGAGTGGGCCACGGGCAGAGCCACCCTGGCTCTGGGGGGCTTGGCCAAGAGGCCCTGGGCCAGCCCTCGGGGCCAGCTGGGCAATCACTGGAGGGCTGGGCAAGCACCCAGGCTGGAGGGTCTGGGTGGTTCTTGGTCCTCTCTCTGCTTTCCTTGCTCCTCTCTGTATGTGTCCCCTTACTCTGAAGAGTTTATCTGACTCCTCATCCCCCCCGTGTCAGGCCCACATCCGTGCCGAGATGGATTGTTGGTGAAGCTTCATCTGATACAGGATCTCCCCCTCTTTTCGCACTGCCATGCGGTGAATTGGGGACTTAACAAATCCCCCAGTGGCACAAAAAATTCCTTAGGGATTCTCCCTCCCAGAACACCCTGTGCCCAGCCCTGTGCCGGGTGGGGTGGCCCTCCTCGGGCAGGATATGGGGGCTGCTGTCCCCCTGTGCTCCCCCCAGCCTGCCCCACTCCGGGACTCTGGTCCTGCCACGTTTGGCGTTTGGGATGTGCCCCGAGTGGGTGGGATGGCTTCTCCCTCCCGGCGTCCCTATTTAACAGCCCGTAAAAAGGAATTAATGACAGATATGCCGGCTGTGCCCAGGATTTCAAAGCGCTCCTGAGTGATGCCCAAAATTCCCATGCATGAGCAAAGCGGGGGATTAGTGACAAACCAGGGTTTATTGGGGCTGTGAGCTCGGCTTCAGCAACAAATTATCTTACACGCAGAGACTGGTCACGGTCTGTCCCTTCAGGGCCTGGTAGCTCTCCAGGGCACCTTTACTCGTTCCTAGCCCGAATTAGGATCAATGTAATTACCCCACGTTTCAGTTTGTGTCATGAATTTTGTCCGCTTGATTCCATGGTTTGCTGGGGCTCTGTCACCACCCTGGACGGTGCCCCAGGCGCTCCGGGCTGTATAAAAGGTCCGAAGGCTCCACAGGGCTCCATCCAGCTCTCCCCACTTGACTCTGCTCATTGATCGCTGTGGTAAGTCTGAGCCTTCCCTCTTCCCTCCGTCCCCCCTTCCTCCTCTGTGCCTTCCCCAGGGAATCTTTGCTGCCATTTCCCAAGGAATCTCTGTGCCCGTGCTGCAGCAGCTGTCCCAGGTCAGGGTTGGGGTGCTTGGGGTAACACCAGTGGGCTCAAGGCCTCTGGGAGCCTGGTGATTTGGATGAGGGAGTTTTTCTTCATTGCCACGGGCAGGCGAGAGCCGGGATGGTGAGGGCAGCAGGGGATTCCAGGAGCCGTGCCAGCCGTGCCAGGGCCTTGCTGGGAAGGCCTGGGATGATCGTGAGCGAGTCCTGGGCCACGGGGAGCAGGTGGGCAAGAGCAGCAGGGCTTTGGGCCGAGTCCTTGGTGTGAGCCGTGGCTGTGCCTTGTCTTGCAGCTTTGCCAGCCGAGCCGAAGGATGTCCTGCTCCAGCCTGTGTGTCCCCAGCTGCGGGGTGGCCACCCCGGCCCCTCTGGCTGACACCTGCAACGAGCCCTGCGTGCGGCAGTGCCCCGACTCCACGGTGGTCATCCAGCCCCCGGCCTCGGTGGTCACCTTCCCCGGGCCCATCCTCAGCTCCTTCCCGCAGCAGAGCGCCGTGGGCTCGGCCGGAGCTCCCTACGTGGGAGCTGGCTCCGGGGGCGCCTTTGGAAGCCGTGGAGGCTACGGGGCCTTTGGGGGCCTTGGGGGCTTTGGGGGCTATGGAGGTTTTGGGGGTTATGGCAGCTTTGGCGGTTTTGGGGGCTCTGGGATCTGTGGCCGCGGGTCCAAGTCCTTCGGGGGCTCCTGTGGGCCCTGCTAAGCCCCAAATCCCAGCGGAGTTCAGCGCTGCCCCTGCTCAGGGCCGGCCCAGCAGCCCCGGGAGCTGCAGGGTCCCCGTCACTGCCAGGTGACCCTGCAGAGCCTCGGCTGGCACCTTTGGGGCTCCCAGGACTGCCTCCAAAAGCTGCCCCCTCTCTGCCACACCAGCCCTCTGTGCCCAGCCTGGGCTGAGGCTCTGCCCTGCTCCGCCCTGCTCCGAGCCCCGAACTTGCCCTGGGAAGGGGCAATCTCTGGGCTGGAGCCCTGGGCTGGGCCTCGCTGCTGCCTTGGGGTTTTCATGTTTCCAATGCCTTGCTGCTGGTTTGTCTCTCGCTGACACCGCCTGTGGCCTTTTCATCCACAATAAAGAATCTGCATTGCATGAATGATTTCTTTTGGTATGGATTTCTTCATCCTGGCTGTAAATACGTCTCTAACTGAGCAGTGGTCTGGAATGTCCCATCATGGAATCACAGGGTGGTTTGGGTTGGGAGGGACCTTAAAACTCATCCCGTTCCACCCCCTGCCGTGGGCAGGGGCACCTTCCCCTGTCCCAGGGTGCTCCAAGCCCTGTCCTGACTTTGGACACTGCCAGAGATGGGGCAGCCCCAGCTTCTCTGGGAAATCCATCCCAGGGGCTCTGCACCCTCACAGGGGACCATTCCTGCCCAATGTCCCACCTAAACCTCCTCTCCTTGGGTCTGAGCCCATTCCCCCTTGTCCTGGCACCCCATCCCTTGTGAATTGTCTCTCCCCGTGGTCCTTGAAGACCCCGAAGGTCTCCTTCAGGTCCTGCAAGGCCACAACTGGGTCATCCCAAAGCTTCTCAAGGGTAAAAATTCCCAGCTCTCCCAGCAGAGCTGCTCCATCCCTCGGATCCCATCCTGGAGCCTCCTCTGGGCTCTCTCCTCTCCCTGAGGGGGTTTTCCAAATGTTCCTGGAGCTCTGGCAGCTCTGGGGCCGTGCCCATTTCCTGGGGAGCCTGGTCAGTGCCCAGCAACCTCTGGGGGAAGATTTTCCCTGATCTCCCACCCAAACCTTCCTTTTTTATTTTTTTTTTTAATGTGATAAAGGAAAACAGAAAATGTATTTTGGTAGAGAAAATTTATTTGGAAAGCGAAGCTTTCCTCCAATTGTGGAACAAGACTGTACAGGAAACAAAGAGCATCGTTCCAGGGGTTCAGCGAGGCTCTGGCAAATCACCAGCATCCAAATGATGCCGCTTGTAAAAACGGGGAATTTCCCTTTTTGGCAGCGTTGCCGCGTGCAATTTCGAGCATTTCAAGTCACCTCTCTAAGCTCAGTGCCAGTAAAAAATCCGGGATAAGCCAAAGCACGGCGGAAGCAGACGACTGCGCTGCAAAGCTGCGGGAGAACAGCTCTAAATTAAGGGAAAAAAACCGAGGAATTGCACCACGAGCCCGCCTGTCCCGGGGGCTGAGCTCCCGCAGCTCTCGGGAGCAGCCGGAGCAGCCCGGGGGCCGCTGCCGCAGCCGCACCGCCAACGACAGCTCGGATTTCACCCGGAATTTCCCTTGCTGCCCGTTCCGGGGCTCAGCACGTCCAGCGCTTCCCGGAGCGGTAGGAATTGCAGGGATGAGTCCATTGCGAGGAGTAGCTGTAGGAATATTTGGGGGCGCAGCGCGGCTCGGCACGGGCCAGCACCGGCGCTGCCACTTTGTCCCCCGCCGCCTCCAGCCTGGCCGTGACCTCGGTAGGCAGCGCGGCCGCGGCCGGGGGCTCGCCCAGGGCCACTTCCGAGGGCTCCGAGGCTCCCACGACGGTTTGCTGCGGGTACGTGGTGAGGATGGGCCCCGGGAAGGTGACCACCACGGGCGGGGGGTAGATGATGACCCGCGAGTCGCCGCAGGCCACCACGCAGGGCTCGTTGGTGCTGCTGGCCAACGGCTGGGGACACTTGGGCTCGCAGGGGGTGGCACAGGCCAGCTGAGTGGAAGCCATCGCTCGGCGGTGCTGGGAGAGAGCCTGCGGGGTTAAAAAAAAAACCAAACAAAGCTCCAAAAGCGAAACGAACGACTCCCGGCGGCTCTTGGCTGTTGGCGTTTGGCTCTAAGAGATGAAATTGGGATGGAGACAGAATTTGAGCGCTGGTTTATTGACATTTGGCTCTAAAAGATCGTCAGAGGAAATTGGGATAGAGACGAAACTGGAGCAGTGGTTTATTGACATTTGGGTCTAAAAGATCGCCAGAGGAAATTGGGATACAGACAAACCTGAGCTCTTGTTTATTGACATTTGGTTCTAAGGGTCGTTAGAGATAATCGAGATAAAGACACGAGCCGAGCGCAGGTTTATTGGCATTTGGCTCTAAGTGGTTTTTAGAGATAATCGAGATATCTCTAAAAGGATATTGTGTTCCTAAACTCGGGAAAAGACAAGAGTTGAGCACATGACTACTGACATTCTTAACTCGGGTAAGAACAACAGCTGATCGCTTGTTTGTTGACATTTGGCTCTAAGACCTCGTTAGAGATAATTTTTATAAAAACCAGAATTGCTCTCTTGGCTATTGACATTTCGCTTTGAGATCTTGTTAGGGATAATTGAGAAAAAGACAAGAACTGATCTCTTGGTTATTGACATTTGTCTTTAAGAGATCCTGGGAGGTAATTTAGATATTTTTATGTCCCACCTTTAACTTCAACCCCCCGATTTGTTCTGAATTCCTCTTAAATTTTCCTTTTCTCCTCTTCCCCGGGAGCAGAACTCCTCCTCTTTCCTTCCGTGCCACCTCCAAGCACCGGCCCTGCCCCAAACCCTCCCGGCCCTTTGGAGGAATTCCCGAGGACGCGCTCGAACTGGTTCCCACAGCGTCTCTGTTCTTCCCACACGGGGATAAAAGCAAAAAAAAAAAAAAAAAAAAAAAAAAAAAAAAAAAAACCCAAAAAAAAAAAAACCCAAAAAAAACCAAAAAAAACCCAAACCACAAAACAAAACAAAACAAAACCAAACCAACAAAACAACAACAACAACAACAAAACAACAAACAAAAGAACCCAAAAAAACACAACACCCCCCCCCCCAAAAAAAAACAAAACAACAAACAAACACAAACCAAAACAAAAAAATCCGGATTTGGATTTTCCACGTATTTAAGCGTGGAATAATCACCTTAGCACCCTGCTTAGTTTTTGTATTATTTTTCTTGCAGATTCCTGTTGTTTTCAGGCAGGAAAATATTCTGCTAAAACACAGGGGAAAAAAGCAAAAGGCTGAAAATAAGTGGGAGTGTTAAGTGCTCGTTTAATAAATGAAATGTATAATTAAAATATTTCTATAATATAATATAATATAATATAATATAATATAATATAATATAATATAATATAATATAATATAATATAATATATATTAAAATATTTATGTAGTGATATAGTCAAGCCAAATAAGAAAATTACATTTTCACCTAGGGGAAATTCATTCAATAATGTTTACTTCTTCAGGTTAAATCCTCACATAAAAGCCTGGTGCAGCATGAGAATATTTTTTAAAGCTTGTAAATCAAATTTATCCTTTTGATAATTAAATAAAAAATCGTAAAAAACCATGCAGGGCATTTCCCTCCAAATTCCCTCAAGTTAGAACGCAGCACTGACCTACAGAAATGCTGAATTTAATTTCTGTGAAAGCGCTTTAGGATTGTAAATCAGTTTTAAGAGTTAAAAATGAAAGTTATTGGCACAGTTATGTTAATAGTCCGTAATAATCGCTTGGTGTAGTGGCTCCAATTAAATTAAGGATGGGCTGATCCAAACAGCAGCAGAGCTGCACCGAGCTCACTTCCAAGCAGGATTTTCCACAGTTTTCCATGAATCCCACCTCCCTGACCGCGCCTCACAACCAAACGCGATGTTAAATCCATTCCCGAAACTTTCCCAAATATTTCTGCAGAATCAAGAGACGGAAATCCCTCATTCATTTATCTCCCACCTTTAACTTCCCCGCCCCGATTTGTTCTGAATTCCTGTTAAATTTTCCTTTTCTCTTCTTGGCGGGAGCAGAACTCCTCCTCTTTCCTTCCGTGCCACCTCCAGATTAATAAATTCCAAAGCCCCGGGAAAGCTCCGCTTGGATTTTTGCACCCTTTGCCCAAGCACGGAAAGCACCAGCGGGACAGCGCTCCTAAATCCCTGAGAACCAGAACATTCAGGCAAGCTTCAGCCCCGATTTTGAGGAGAAATCCACGCAAAAGCAGAAGGAAACTGGAGAGTTTTAGAGTCCAAACTTACTCAGAGAGGCGGAGAGAAGGAGTCGGGAGAGGCAGTGAGGAGATGCCAGGCTGCAGAGGGGTTTTATATCCTGCCCCGATGGCCGGGGGCGGCTGAGCCACCCTTTGTTAAAGCGCTTTAATGACTCGGGAGCGCAGCCCGGTGCACGGATCGCTCCTGGAGCCGCAGGAATTGTTTTGCTCGCTGTTTATGATTATCTAAAGCCGCGTTGGGCAATAACCCCAAAAATGCAGCTGGCAATCCGCCAGGTCTTTTCATCTCGGAATTTCCTGCTTTTCCTCTCCCGATTTCATTAAGAGGTGAAAATGCAGAGAGAATTAATGAGGTTTTTTTAGCTTATCTTGGCTAAAAGCTGGAGTGCGCAGGGGATCTTGGAGTGCCAGGGTGATTTTCCTTACGGAAGCAAAACCTAACACAGGGAATTGTGTTCGTGCCTCGTTTATCAAATAATGGATTCTTTGCCATAATATTGGTGGGATTTACAGATATGCTCCGAAATGAGAGGAAGGATCTGGCGCAAATCTGAAGAGCAAAGCTCGGGGTTATCTTTGGAATAAAAACGAAGCCGTTCATGAATTATGCCAATTGGGGAAGTTTAAAATGAGGAGTTTGATGGAACACTTTCCATAATTTATTCTTTGTGAGCTCACAGCAGCCCGTATCCTCTAGGATGTCATTACCGTGATTGCCACGAACTGATTTCCCTGGATGACAAACTCGCAGAGATTTTGAGATCCTCTTTGAAATCTCATTTTCTGATGTCTCCGGAATATTCCCGATAAGCTCCAAAGCCCTGAGGGATCTCTGGAGGTGCCTCATAAAATCAGAATAATTCCTGGCATGCCACAAACCCCGGGATGGTTTTACCTCGTCTCAAGGTGGGCATTTCCAGGCTCAAAGGTTCCCTCCGGAGGGAAGAGGGAGTGAAAAGGGAAAAAAGGGGCACAGAGCACCGGGATTTTGGGAAGATCCTCCCAGTGGCTTCTTTGTGCGCAGGGAAGAGTTGGGGCTGTGTGGGTCTTTTTGGGATCACGCCCATGGCAGAAGAATCCTGGGGTTTTTCCCCAGGATTTAATCCTAATGAGGTTGGATGGACGTTGCCTATGAGGAGGAGCCCAAAATCCTGCCCTAAAATCGACCATTTTCTTCTCCTCCCGAAATTTCCCATGTTTTTTTTATGACCCTTTGGAATTTCTTGCTCCAACACCTCCCCCCCTTCCCAAAATTCCTGTTCCAGACCAGGAGGATTAAAGCACGTGGAGAAAGTGTGAAATTCATCCCTCGGAAAGGATTCCAGCTCTCCTCAGCTGATCCCTGTGGCATTTGGGAATTCCCAAGCCAGGAAGCGAATCCTGGCTGGCAAAATCAATCCCTGGAGCACAACGGGATCAACTCCTCCCAAAATCCCCCGAAATGCAGAAATCTGGTGAGGAAATTTCTCTTTTTCAGTCGCGTTTTGTGTTTTTCTCCAGTGCCTGGAGTTGGTTCGTCAGGAATTTTGGGGTCCGGGATGGATCCAGACTGAAGGAAGGGGAGGTTTAGGGGGGATTTGGGAAGGAATTTTGTGAGGGTGGGGAGGCGCTGGCACAGCTTTTCCAGGGAATTTCTGGGAAAACCCGTTCTCAAAACTTTCCCAAATATTTTTTTTTTTTTTTTTTGCAGAATTAAGAGACTGAAATCCCTCATTCTCCCACAAATTCAGAAGCCTTGGAAAAGCCCCCGCTTTGATTTTTGCACCTTTTACCCGGCACAGGAAGCAGAGCAGGAAAGCGCCCCAAAATCCCTCAGAGCCAGAATATTTATGCAAGGTTCGGCCCCGATTTTGAGGAGAAATCCACCAAAACGAAGAAAAGTGTCCGAGGTCAGGCTGAAAGGAGCCGGGACCGCGGCAGGGGTGGAACTGGGCGAGTTTTAAGTCCTCTTCCAGCCCAAACCGCCCCGTGAGTAACAAAGGGAACAAAGAGCGAGCGCAGACTGCAAACCCCACAACACAGAGACTTAATATCCATTAATCCTAAATCGCTGTCGAAAATTACATCCTTGCGCAGGGCAGGGGCAGCTTTAATGCCGGTTAATTCGGTTTTTTGTGCCCGAACCGGTTCGGCGGGGCTGCGGAGCCGCGGGGTTCGCTGCTGCGGCTGAGTCAGGAGCGCTGCCTCACGCAGGAATCATCAAAGACAGCAAAGATTTGGGGTGGGAGCGCTGCTGCCGGAGCTTGGCAGCCCTCGCCGTCCTCACTTCAAAGCGCCTCTGCCCGCTGACATCAGCGGCACAAAGCTCGCATCAGCAACAATTCCACCCATCGGGCAGGAGGAGCCGCCGAGCGGGTAATTAACGCAATTAACACCTCCCTCCCCGCGCCTTCTGCTCTATCAGGAGCTCGGATTTCGCAGGGAAAGTCGGAGAAGCCCAAAATCCAGGCGGTGACCCCCGGCCCGCTCAGGGCAGGGAGTGACCTCGGTTGGTCTCGGTGGTGGTTGCCCAAGAGCCGGCGGCTCCCGGGGTGGGGATAAATCCCCAAATCCGCCCAGCGAAGGGGTTTGGGGTTGGTGGGACCCGGAGCACGCCCAGGGTGTCTCATCCTGCTCCAGGAAATCCTTCCCGATCCCAGGTTCCTGCGCTGGGGAGGGTTGGAGCAAACGGCAGCCCCTGGATCGAGCCGTCCGTGGAGGGGGGCGCGAGGCAGGGAGGGTCTGCTCCAAAAAGATGCTCCAAAAAGATGTGCCCGATGAAGAGAGCCTTTCCTGGAGGTTTTTTCGGCTGATAAAAAAAAGGGATTTTTTTCTTTTAGGATGGTCCAGCCTTGCCAGGACTCCGAGGTGTGGGGGATACTGAGGCTCACTGGGGTTTTTTAGTCTTTCCAGGGTTTCTCAGAGCAGCTGAACCCCCTAAATCCAGCAGTGGGCCCCAGGATTTCTGCTTTTTGTTCGCTTCTAGCTGGCATTAAACCCAGCTATTTTTCAGATTTTAAATCCTGAAAAATAACAAAGGGATAAATTCAGGGAATTAAATGTTGGAGGAGCGCAAAAGGGAAAGGGAATGAAGGGAGGAGAGCTGTACTGAGGTGTAGAATATATATACATATATAAAACATGTATAAATATAATAGAAATAAAAATAAATATTGTAGAAAGAAATAGAAATATGACATAAACAGTGTAATTGTTATATAGGTGTTATGTAAATATATGGAAATTATACACATCATATGTAAATATTGTGCATAAATATTATACATAAATATTATATATAAATATTATAGATTTATATACTAATATATAATTGCAAGAAAATTGAAATGCCGGGTTGGCCAGGGCAGCAAAGCAAATTCAATTATATAAATGATAGAAATGTTATATATCATATATAATGATATAAATAATATCCAATTATATAAATGATATAAAATCTGTTCAGAACACACCTGAATTCTCTGCTGTTTGTTTTGGTTTTTTGTTTTTTAATTAATTCTGGTTTTTGGTGTTTGGGTGGAGCCCCAGATCCGAGTTCCCTCGGTGACTTCGCGTCTCCCTCTGCTTGCCCCAGCTGGCATTGCACAACCTGCCTCAGTTTCCCCACAAAGACCGAGATTTTTCTGCTCTCAGCGGTCCCAAACTCTTCTTGTTACAGCACAAAAGGGGCACCTGCTTTCCTGCTGCCCCATGAAAACCCCAGACCAGGAAAAGGCACCAGGAAGGGCTCCAGGGAAGCTGGAGAGGGACTTATCCTCAGGAACTGCAGGGCCAGGACACGGGGAATGGGGTCAGAGGGGGAATTTGGGTGGGATTTTGGAAAGGAATTGTTCCCTATGAGGGTCCCAGGTTATTCCATGGATTTCCCACCCCTGGAATGTCCCAGGCCAGGCTGGAGCCGCCTGGGATGGTGGAACGAGATGATTTTTCTCGTTCCTGCCCATGAAAGGAGATGATTTCCGAGTTCCACTCCAATCCAAACCATTCCAAAATTCCGTTCTGTGCTGCTGTGAAATTCAATGGACTTATAAATGTGGATGCCCAAGGTGCTGCTCATTTTCCTGCAGTCAGGCAAGGATGAATCCCAGACTGGTCTGGGTTGGGAAGATCTGAAATCCCATCCCATTCCACCATCCCAAACCCCAGAGACTGATCTGGGCTCAGTGTCACTCAGCTTTGTCACGTTAAAACCAAATAAAACCAAATAAAACTCAATAAAAACAAATAGAACCAAAACAAATAAAACAAAATAAAACCAAATAAAAAAATTAAAAATAAACAAAAACAACACATGTCCCACCCTGGCTGTGACAAAACAACCCCAGGGATGATCCCTGAGCATTCCCGGGATAATCTGACCTGAGAGAAGGAGCTAGAGGAGCTGTTGGCACCATCAGGGCAGGAATGGATGGGTAAAAATAAAAACCAAGCTGTCAAAGCATCCCTGATTTGTGATGTGGGGCCTGAAAATGCCTTCCCAAAGTTCCTTGGAATTATTCCCACTGGATTTTTGAATTATTCCCTCTGATTTTGGAATTTTTTCTGCTTGATTTTGGAATTTTTTCCGTTTGATTTCGGAATTTTTCCTACTGGGTTTTTGAATTATTCCCACCTGATTGTAGAATTATTCCCACTCGATTTTGGAATTTTTCCCACCTGATTTTGGATTTTTTCCCACTCGATTTTAGAATTTTTCCCACCTGCCTCCCAGCAGGACGGATCCCTCCCCCCGGGGGAAAATCCCACATTTCCAGGAGGGTTTAGGGCAGGGAAAGCCGGGGCTGTTTAATGGGAATAAACCACAGGAATGCAAACAAACCATGCGGGGGGAGGAGCCGGCTATTTTTAGTAACCTCTGGGTGTGGCAGCTGCTCGGAGTCGCCCTGGTCCTCCCGGGGTGGCCCCAGGTAACAAATTCCTGCCTCTGCTGCCACCAACCTTCCCTGCGGGGGTCAATTTAATGGAAATTCAATCCCTCGGGGCCTGGAGGATCAACGAAGCGTCATTAATGAAGATTTGTGCTGAATTGAGTGACGTCATCACCCGATATTTGAGCATTTTTTGTCCCGATGTTTAGTGTAGGAAAAGCAAAAACAGGGGAAAGATTTGGGATTTGTTTCTTCTAAATATCTGTAAATGTTCTTGCCTGTTCCTAAATGTCTGTAAAAGTTTATTCTATATATATATATAAATTCGTTTATTCTAAATATCTGTAAATGTTCCTTCCTGTTCCTAAATATCTATAAATGTTTATTCTAAATACCTGTAAATGTTCTGTAAATTTCCTGGGCGGAAATTTGGGATATTTGGGGATTTCTTGAGTCAGTCCAGACACTCAAAATCCCCAAATATCCCAAATTTCCGCCCATTGAAACCCCAGGTGATGCAGCTGCACCCCTGAGGGATGGAGAACTTTGGCTCCCACCTCAGAATTTCCGCCAATTCCTTCACCCAGCCCCGGGGCGATTCACTAAAAATCCCAAACCAGCTCCTGCCCTCCCAAAAAAACCCCAAAATAACCATCCCGAAAAATGCCGCTCCCAACCCCCCATCCTCGCCTTGCTAAAGCGCAGCTGTTGCCCAACATCTGGATGTCCAAATTCGAATCTTCGTGTCGCAAGGCTTGTGTACAAAGATAATTAATGTTTGTGCAGCGTTCCCAACCCTCTGTCATTACGGGAAGGATCACCCAGGAGCCGATTTGTGGAAAAAGCAGATTTGCAGATTTCCTTTGTGGATTAGAAGAAATGAAGTGGATTGGTGTGGACAGAACAGCCTGGCGGGGGTTGAGGAAGGATTTTGGAAACGTGATTCCCTGGAAATTCCAGTAGGGGAACGTCAGCTCGTTAATTCTCAGCTTGATCACTCATTACTTCTAGCTATTACCAAATATCAGCCAATATATACATAATATTTAATATTTATATTTATTTCTTTTGCATTTTAAGATACACATCCCTCCATTGATCATCTTTGCCTATAATAGATAATATTTATATTTATTTATTTCACATGTTGCAGATTGTCCTTGCCCATAATATATAATATTAATATTTATTTCTTTCACAAGTTGCAGATGGTCCTTGCCCATAATATATAATATTAATATTTATTTCTTTCACACATTGCCCAACTTGTCCTAGCCTGGTGCCCCAGGGAGGGTGACAGTGCCCAGCGCCTGCCTGTACACGCTTGGCCCAGGATTTTTGTCCTATTTTTGGGGAACAGCCTTGTGAGTCGGCTGGAAAATTCATTCCAGGGCTTCAATTAATTAAAAAAAATCTGCATTTTTGTGCTGGGCCTGGCACCCGGAGGCAGCAGCATTTCACCCCAAAATCCAGGCTGGATGAACTCTGGGAAAAGGCAAAATCTCATCAATTTTGCTTGGTAGGTTGGTTAATGCTGATGTGGGGGGTATTGAGCCCCAGGAAAAGTCCCAAAGTCACTTCTGGGACCAAAAATGTTCAAAATAAAATGTGGAGGAGAAAGTTTTCCACCAGAACTGGAGTGACTGGACAGAGGGGTGGGCTCAGACTGAAAAAAAGGAAATTTGGGTGGGATTTTGGGGAGGAATTGCTCCCTGTGAGGGCCTGGCCCAGGTGGTTCCATGGTTTCTCCATCCCTGGAAGTGCCCAAGGCCAGGCTGGAACCACCTGGGAGAGGGGAAGGTCCCTGCCCATGAAATTTGGGTGGGATTTTGGGGAGGAATTGTTCCCTGTGAGGGTCCCAGGTTATTCCATGGATTCTCCATCCCTGGAAGTGCCCAAGGCCAGGTTGGAACCATCTGGGATAGGGGAAGGTCCCTGCCCATGGAACCGGGGTGGGATTTTTTGGGATTTAAGGTTCCTTCCCATCCCAAACCATTCCAGAATTCCATGGGCTGCTTTAGATGGGATTTTAGGGATCAACCCTTCCCTGGCCCAGGTGCTTCCATGGATTCCCCATCCCTGGGAGCGCCCAAGGCCAGGCTGGAACCACCTGGGACAGTGGGAACGTCCCTGCCCATGACAGGGGGTGGCACTGGATGATTTTTGGGGTCCCTTCCACCCCAAACCATCCTAAAAAAGCAAAACCCAAAAGTGCATCTTCATGACAGCATTTAATGGGAACGAGAAGCTCAATTTACAAGTGCAAAACTCTCTGGAAAGGATAAAATCAAAGAATTCCAGGAGGGTCCACAACAAATCCCCACTCCCATGATTTTCACAGATTTTAGCAGAAGGATTTTGCAAAGAGATTTGCTCTTACAATTGCTGTATATATTTTGATTTTGTTTTTTTTTTTTTTTCCTTGGCTTTCATTAAATGAGATAAAGAAAGGAAAAGAAGCTGGGAGAGCGTTACACAATGGGACTAAGCAGGAAGAAAGCACAGCAAGGAGCTACAAATTCCTAATTTTCAGAAATGCCAAGTAGAGCTGATTTATTTCTTTCTTTTTAAATGCTGGTTCAGCAAAATTTGCAAATGAAGAGGAATTTGGGTAAAATTTCATTTTAGAATCCAAGATTTTCAGTCATATTGTTTGGGTGGATTTTGTAATTTTTTTATTTTGAGAGAAATTGATAATAAAACATCTGTGTTGGCATAAAAACGAATTTATTGACACACAGCTTTTAGCAAACCAAAAAAAAAAAAAAAAGAAAAAAAAGATATATATATATATTTTTTTTAATTCTGGTTTCTTGGAAAATGCTGGCCTTTGGTTTGCCCTAATTTGGAATGAGGTCAATAGAGAAATTTCAGTTTTCGCGTAGTTTGGAAATTCTAGTCCTTGGGCAGGTCTAGTGCCAGGAATCCCTGGATTTATGGACTCCATGGGAACCTCGGGAGCTCGGCACTTCTACAATCCATTATCCATAAACTTTAGTCGGGCTCTGTCTGACCGCTCAGTTGTGCTTTTCAGTCTATCCACAGATATCCAGGCAGGGTTTAGGTTGGCCTGCAAGTTCCACAACAAAACTGGGATAAGTGAGGAGGAAAAGGATTAAAATTCCCCAAAGCGCCCCGAAAGGAGGCGTTCACACCTGAGCCCAAAGCGCACCTACCCCCAAACCCATGGAATCCCTGGGAGCCCAGGAAGTTCCTGATGTCCAGCAAGGCCGTGGAGCCCACCAGGGTCTGCTGGGGGAAGGTGGTCAGTGTGGGCCCGGGGTAGATGACGGAGTAGGGGGGAAAGTCGGGCTCCACGATGTCCACCACGGTGTCAGGGTACTTGATGACACAGGTGTCACTGCGGGTCACGGCGAAGGGCTCGGGGCACGCCAGGCCCGCAGGCAGGCAGCACTCGTGGAAGGGAGACATGGGGCAGGGCAGAGCTGGAAACGAGCAGGGAAAGAGGGAAAAATGAGAAAAAACCATCCTTGGTGCGGCGGGAAATATCTGGGATAAATAGCGGGGTGTTGGTAACGCAGTTGTGGGGATTTACGGCAAATTGGGAATTACAAAGAGCTCAGGTGGGAATTAAATTTGGCCTGGAATTGAGCAGGAAAAGAGGGAAAAATGAGAAAAAATCATCTTTGGTGTGGTGGGAAATATCTGGGATAAATAGCGGAGTGTTGGTAATGTGGTTATGGGGGTTTACGGCAAATTGGGAGCTCAGGTGGGAATTGAATTTGGGAGGAATTGAGCAGGAATTCAGGTAGCAGTTGAATTTTTCCTGGAATTGAGCAGGAAGAGAGGGAAAAATGAGAAAAAATCATCCTTGGTGTGGCGGGAAATATCTGGGATAAATAGCGGGGTGTTGGTAATATGGTTATGGGGATTTACGGCAAATTGGGAATTACACAGAGCTCAGATGGGAGCTGAATTTGTCCAGTTTAGTTTTCCAAGCAGGAACTCTTTTCCTTCCTGACTGAACTTCCTGCTTTTCAATAGAATTATATTTTCCAGACCATCACCATTTTAACCCCAAAAAGCTTTTATCCCATTGCTTCTCTTCCTGGGATTTTCGCTGTGCCCATTCCACTCCTATTGCCAGCAGAAAACCATGACCCCCAACTCAACCCCAGACTTTAAACTTGGGTTTTAATCCTCGTTTAAATCCCCAGTATGGAGGATGGAGCTCATGTCCTCCTCCCACCCTGTTCCAAGTGGAGCAGTGAGATCCACCCATCTTTTATTGGTCTCATTAGGGACCAGCTGGATATTTGAAATCCCAGAGCACTTTAAGCCCAGCCTGATATCGAGGCCAGATTTTTCCCGGGTATGGTTTAATTACGGACTGAAGGCCGTGCTTGCCCTGGATTGTGCCCACACGGATTAGGCAAGGAAAACATGGAGGGAGAAGGGATAATTTTCCTAATTTTTCTCATTTTATCTCTGTGGATCTGCTGGGGGAGAAATTAAGGGCTGGCAAAAGGGGCTTGAAGTGATTTCCTAAATAAGTCCCCACTTCACCCCAGGAATCTCTACAGGAGACAAAATCCAGGGGGAATTTCTCACATCTCCACCTGAACATCCCATTTTAACCTTTCTGAGTTAAAAAAATCTGTTTTTTTTTTCCCAATTGATTCAAGTCCAATCTCCTTAGACTTGAAAGTGAGGAAAAGGCAACCACGGGGGATTTTTCCAGCTGAAAAGCTGGATCTGGAATGGCTGATTTTGGCTTTGAGAAAAGAAGATTGGTCTGGGGGTTGAGATCGTCGAGTGATTCCACACAATTGGTAAAAGCTCATCCCAGAACTCCTGAAAGGAGGTGAAAAAGGAGCGCTTGGATGTTCCTGCTACATTTGGAATTCAAAACTGTAAATATATTTTAACCGAAGTCAGCAGTAAAGTGGATTTTGAGTAAGGAAAATCTGTGTTCTGCTCTCTGCAGGATTGGGAAAATATTTAGGGTGAGTTCTCCAACTTAACACTGAAGCCTCCTGGAAGACAGCTGAGGGTGAGAATATCATAGAAATTAAATTTTAAATGATCATTTCTTTAATGACACCAACTCTTTAGAATATGAAAAGAGCACCATGGAATTATTGAGACTCTTTAGGATTCACAGGGAGTTTTCTGTGCCCTCCCTAATTTCCACGAGCTGAGCTCTCCCCTCTGAAGTGTAAAACTTCAATTAACTCCAAACTAAAGGATAATAAAAAGGCTTTTTCTGGCAAAACACCCCCTTGTCCTTTCACGAGCTCACCCTGTCATTTGATATTCAGATAGAAACAATAACAATAATAATAATAAAAATAAATAATTGATTTAAAATTCAATAATTGATTCAAAATTGACTTACCTGGATCACCCAAGGAGGAGAGGAAAAGAAAAGTGATTAGGGAGGCTTCTACGTAGCAAATGCTTTTATACACGTCCCCAAAGCGCCTGGAGGATGTGACACCCTCTTTGCATGAAGTCTTAATTAGTTGCAAAACAAACTTTGCTGCCTGCATAACTTCTGCGAGTAATGAAACTGTTTTGCTCCCTGTTTGTGTTTGTTCCCTCCCGGAGCTTCCCAGAGTGTGCTACGCCCTCCGGGCAGGATTCACTTTGCCCTTTCAAGGGCCAAAAATAGGGCTCGATCTGCTGGTAATTAACCACATTTCAGTTATTTCGGGGCCTGATCAAGGGTTCTTTTATTGGCATTGGGTTTTCCCTCTCAGGTTCTGTGAAAGGGAGCTGCAGTGGCATAATTTCGTATCAGGGAGCAGCATAATTTTTATAATTTCCCAGTGCGGATGGGATTTTTTATTCCCAGGGGCATCAGCTGTACCCCTACACAGCTGGACACCCACGGAAAAGGAGAAAGAATAAATTCACAATTCCAGAAATCTCAATAAATCCCACGAATTCTCAAGAAATCTTTAATTTCACAGCATCAGCGAACACCTCTGAGAAAGAGGAGAAAGCTTAGCCTTATCTCCCATCCACTCCTTACAAATCCTGGGACGGGGTTTAAGTGGAGCAGCTGGATTTGGTCCCGGGCTTTGCGGGGTTTGACCCCAGTGCAATTAAAGGCACTCAAATCCCACCCACGATTCTGGCTCCTGACTCAAGGTGAAGTCACCGAGCCTCACACGGGCCTGGTTTTGTTTGTTTGGGCTTTTTTTTCCCCCTCTCCCCCCAGTTTTTTTGGGTTGGAAGGGATAAAATTGTGGGAAAGGAAAGGTTGGAACCACCTAGGTTTTCTGGGACAGAATTAAGCAGGGGGGGAAAAGTAGACATGAAATTGTTCTGTCCTGATGAAAACTTAATTTAACACAAATTAGGGATGTGAATTTAATATAAAACCATTAAAAATACAGGAGATAAATTGGGCTGGGTAGTTTATCAGCATTTTTGAGTGAGCCAGACATGGATTTAAAATGTTTTTATTAAGATTTTAAAGAGGAAATCAATGGCAGAAAAATCATAATAAAGATACAAATCAGGATTTTCACAGAAAGAGATTTCTGAGGGAGCCACCAGAACGTTTTGGGATAACAGTCCCCCACACAGTTTTATTTCTTTACTACATAAAAGCTGTCCTTAATTGAAATCCTACTGGAGTACCAGGATGGGACTCAAATATTCGGGGACACCCTTAAAAGCAAAATTCCACCTCTGTGTTGTGTCCCTGATGCCCAAATCTGCATAAATCCCTTGAGATCAGCCCAAAACCTTTTGTTCCCAAGTGGTCACAAATGCTTTTGCCTTAGGACCCCTCTCAGGCTGCAGATAATTTATGCTGGGAGGGAAAATTGAGAGTAAATAATAATTAGGAACGAAGCGAGGCAGCTCAACTTTCTGGCACCTTGCTTGGGATATGAATCCTGGGAAAGAGGAATGAGAATTGTGGATATCCCATCCCTGGAAGTGTCTAAGGCAGGTGGGAATGTCCCAAGATTTAACTCTAATTAACCAGCCTTAGGTTATATGAAAGCTGTTCCACAAAATTAATTCAGTTGAAGATATAAAGGGACACTAATGCATATTTTTATATTTTTATATTTTAAAAATATTTTAAATTTATAAATTTATGATTTTTAAATACTATAATTATATATATTTATATAATATATATATTTATATATTTATATTTCTATATTTTTATTTCTGTATTTCTATATTTTTGGGGGTTGTACTTTTTATATTTTATTTATATTATATGTATTTATATATAAATATTTTTATATTTTATTTATATTTATAGTTATATTTTATTTCCTTTCAGAACCAACATACTAAGATTTGCTTCTTGCCGATTAACCACCTAACACCTTTTAAAGATAATAATTAATTGTATTTATATAAAAAATTCACACAATGTGCTGCCAAGTGCAGATAAACCTTAAAACCTGAAGGTTTATCCATCACAGGTTGGATTTGATGATCTTGGCATTCTTCTTCTGGGGTTCTGTGAACCCTCCCCTTTTCCCAACCCCTTGTGCTGCAGAACATTCTGGAACTCGCGGGGATTTCTGCTCCCTCTGCATTTTTGGGCCCCCTGTAAAAAAAATCTCCTCTGCCCTTCCCTCGCAGGCGGATTTTCCGTCGCCTTTGGCAGATTTCAATTCCAGTTATTATCTGGGTTTAGGGAAGCACAGGAGGCAAATGAATTCTCCGAGGTCACCGCGGGAGCACCCAGAGGAACCCGGAGTGAACCGGGCTGGCATTTATTTGAATTCCACATTTGAATTCCAGCGGCTCCTGCAGGCCTCGGCCACCGTTCCATGGGGTCCATGGGGGGGAAGGAGAATCCCCAAACCCGGGGATCAGCGTGATGGAGCTGGGAATGAAGGGCTGGGAGCTCCAAACCATGTCAGGGATTGAGGGAGGAGCTGGGAGCGCTTTTGGACGTGTCCTGAAATGTCTTTTGCAGTTGGGGCCTGGAAATCTGTGCCAGTAAACACAGCCCTGGGTTTTATTTTAATAAATCGTTTTGTTTTCAAAGTGCCCTGTGTTGTCACGTTCTCTCCATGTGTTGTTTTGTGGAGTCCTGGAGTGGTTTGGGTGGGAAGGAGCTTTAAAAATAATTTCATTCCAAGCCCTCCCAGGAACTCAGGCCGCATCCAGCCAGGCCTCGAACATTTCCAGGGACGGGGAATCCACAATTCCCTGCAAAAACTCCCCACCCTCCCACAGAACATTTTTATCCTTAATTTCTCCCTCAGAATGAGCAGCAAACTTTGAATGCTTTCCATTTTCCCTTCAAAAAAAGTGCTGAGTTTGCCAAAGTTGCTGGAGGCCTTCAAGGCCCGATCCCTAATTAAAGCCCAGGCCTTTGTTTATGTCTTTCGAAACCTAAAGCTGCCACTTAAGAAATCTGCAATTAGTGGGGCCTGCAAATTGCTCCCGTGGATGGAGTAATGATCCCCAGGCAGAAAATAATTCCTTTTTAATGAAAATCCTGCCCCAAAAATCCCCCCCCGTAGGAAATGCCGCGCTGCCAAGGAATAATCGTATCAGTGTGGATTTATCTGCTTTTTAACAGCTAAAGAGGGGGGAAACCAAGCAAATAAATAATAATAATAATAATAATAATAAAAGCAGGAGGGTGAAGCTGTGGGAATTTTCTTCAATTAATTGAAATATTAGCGAAGTCTTTTGTGTGTGTGTGTGAGGTGCTAATTAATTCTAGGTTAATTTTTCAGGACTGAGTTGTGCATTCTCTTCTTGTGGGTCACGCTGGCCCCATTTGCATTTCTGACCTTCCCACTCTGCTCCTGGCCCTTCCTCAGAATTCCAGAATAATTGTCTTTTTTGGGCTCTGAGGCTCATAATTAAACTGAAAAATCTTTTTTTTTCCTCAATTCCTTCCTCTGACAAGCCCCAAATTTTTATTAAATCTTAATCAAAGTTCTTGATTTGTTATTCCTTTATCAATATGAAAAAATTCAGCTCTAAGCCCCTTCCCCTAAATCCAAAATTAACCATGAATGATCTCCACATTTTGATTTAAAAATTAGTCCCTGCTTGTGTAATTCCAGAGGAATCAGTGTTGTCCAATGTCCAGGTTTTCTCTGCAGCAAATTCCAGCATTTGCCTGTTCTGGGAAATCTGGCAGAAGTAAAAAAACCAAAGTTTACAAATCAAAATCAAACCTGAGAAAATATTTATAATCATTAATATTATATTTGCAATAGCAAAACTTACTGTTATTTATTATTTAGTGTATTGCTAATATAGTATTATTTATGATAAATATAATTAATATCTAGATTTTGTTATATTTATACAAATATTTTAATAATTAGAAATATACAATAGATTTAAAGGCTATATATATATATAACATATATTATATACTATATATTTTATATTTTATATTTTATATTTTATATTTTATATTTTATACTTTATATATTTTTATATTTTAATATTGTTATATTTTTTTTGTATTTTTATATTTTCATATAAATATATTTGTATGAAAAGATAAATATATTTACTAGATTTATTTTTATTTTTATATTTTCTTATATATTTTAAAAATATCTGTTTATGACCAGAGGACGTCCATTACCTGGTCCTTCAGGGTGACTTTGTGACTCTCTTTGCGATCCTGCAATCCTGCTGCATCCCCAAAAGCTGCTAATGAGTGTTTTACATGAATAAATCATTCATGAGAGTTTGCAAAGGACTTTGAAATCCTTTAATCTGGGGGCTGTTCCCCAGGACTGGCGTTGCCTCGGGAACTTTGCAGAGTCACGCATTTTTGCAGGAATAATTCCAGACGGAAATGGGATTAATTATTAAAAAGGGGGAAATAGGAATAAAAATGGACAATTCAATGATTTTCAGGGAACGGGGGATGGAGAATGAGCCCTTTTCCTACTGAAATCTCCCAATATTCCAATTATTTCAGATATATATTTTATATGTAATAAATTTTATATCTATATAAATGTATATAAAAATTATATATATATATATTTAATATACATATTTTAATTTAGTTTTTTTAAAAAATTATTATTTCCTCAGCAGTAGGGAGACAGGAGGAGGGAGGGAGAGAATTTTCCCTGCTCCAGTCCTTTTCCGAGCAGGAACTACAAGGCTCTGCTGCGAAACCTGAACAGATTTTCTGGAGCACTAAAAATCAGGAGCAGAGAAGCCCCAGTTCCTTCTGGGAGTTTCTGGGGCAGGACCTGGAGCTGCTGGTACCCCCGAGAGGATGGAGGAAAGGCTGAAGGAATTGTTCTGCACACACAGAAACTGGGATTTTATTACTTTTTTATCCAAAAAAGGACATTTCTGGGCACCCTCGCTATGCTCTGAAACACTTCTTTGAGCATCACCCCCTATTAAAGGGCCAAGAGGTGCCCCAGGGCTGACAAAAACCTCATTCCTGAGCTCATTTTGGGGTAAAAACCTCCACTTTCAGCCCAGGGAATGAGGCAGGGAAAGTGCCCAGTGTCCCTCGAGCTCTGCCCTTCCCTACAGCCAGATTTGTTTTTTACCTGCTCCTTGTTTGCTCCTTTAATAGAGCAGCCAATTTTTAATTTTTTTTTTCTCTTTAAATCCCTCTAAATGAGGAGGTGTGACAGGGAGAGCCCCGGGGCAGCAGCTCCGATCCCAAATTTTGCCATCCCAGGTGCTCATTAATGGTTTGCACATCCCTGTGTCATTATCCCCAGCGTGGAATTGGCTTCAGACACCCATGGATTGAGCAATAAAAGCCCTCAAAGATAAACAGATCAGAGCTCAGCTGCCATTCCAGTAATCAGTTCCCAATCAGGTCAGGATTCTTGGCCGTGTAAGGGTTTTTTTTATTTTATTATTTCCTACGCTGCGTGCATATTAAAACCCAATAATGGAATAAATTTAATTTATTCCATTATTGGAATAAATGAATTAGTGGAATAAATTAAATCCCAATAGTGGAATCAATAAAATCCCAATAGTGGAATAAATTAAATCCCAAAAATGGAATAAATTAAATCCCAGTAATGGAATAAATTAAATCCCAAGAATGGAATAAATTCAATGGAATAAATTCCATTATAATTAATGGAATAACCTGGATCCAGAGAGAGGCAAGTAAACTCCTTTCCCTCGGTTTCACGAATCCATTCCCTGGCTTTGTGTTGGGATTTCCTGTCAGTCTCCCAGGAAATCACAGAATGCTTTGGGGTGGAAAGGGCCTTAAAACTCATCTTATTCCCCCCTGCCATGGACAGGGACATTCCCACCATCCCTGGCTGCTCCAGCCTGGCCTTGGACACATCCATGGATGGAACATCCATGGGATAACCCCTGCCAGGACCTCCCCAGCCTCGCAGGGAGGAATTCCTTCCCAAAATCCCATCTAAATTTCCTTTCTGTCAGTCTGAACCTTCCCAAAATCCCACCTAAACCTCCTCTCCATGGGTCTGAGCCCATTCCCCCTTGTCCTGGCACCCCATCCCTTGCAAATTGTCTCTCCCTGTGGTTCTCGGAGCCTCTTCAGGTCCTGCAAGGCCACAATTGGGTCACCCCAAAGCTTCTCAAGGGTAAAAATTCCCAACTCTCCCAGCAGAGCTGCTCCATCCCTCAGATCCCATCCTGGAGCCTCCTCTAGGCTCTCTCCAGCAGCTCCAGGTCCTCCCTGGGCTGGACTTTGGGCTGGGGCAGCTCTGCAGGTGAGGTCTCACCTGAGCTGGACCCCCCCTCCCCATCCCCACCTCGTTTTGTTCCCAGCGCTGCTGCATTAAATTGTCACAAGAATCCCAAGCAGCCTTGGATCTGCTCCAGAGGCTCCGTGGGAGGTCATTGTGACGCACAAAATGACTTTTTAATGAAAAAAATTAATAACCCTGGGTTTCTGACGCTGTCAAATGCTGTCTGCCCAGGGAGTAACCAAATTTCGGGTGACGTTCTTGCTCAAGTGACAAAACCATTCCAATTTTGCATTGTAGATGCAATATTTCCATGGCTGATGCACTTTGTGTGTCTCAACCATTTAATGAATATTTGGTATTGGCTTTGAAGTTCTGCCCTTTCAAGAAGCTGAAGCTTCAGCTGTTCTGCAGGCAGACACCTCCGAGGCTTCGGGATGTGGGATGAAGCTAAATGAGAGATGGAGGTTCTGATACTGCTGGCAGGGAGCCTCCAGAGAAATGTCCCTATTTTTTTTAATTTTTAAAAAAATCCTAAAAAAATTAGGTTTTTAAAATTAAAAAATACTTACCTTTGAAGTATTGAAATGTCTTTTTTTTAATTAAAAATACTTATCAATAATTCCACTTTGAGTGAAACATCCTTTTTTTTTTTTTTTTTTTTTTTTTTTAATTAAAAAAAATGCTTTCTAAAAAAATTCCCCTCAGTTGTGGAGTTACGGAATGGTTTGGGGTGGAAGGGACTTCAAAGATCACCTTTTCCCAAACCCTTCCACTGGCAGGGCCACCTCCCACTGGGTCAGGTTGCCCAATATCCCATCCAGCCTGGCCTGGAACGGATCACATCCTGGAATTGATCATTTCTTCAGCCTCAATCACCACAGGATGCATTCCCAATAAATTCGGTTCTTCTCTGAACTGAAATCTTCAAATAATTCTAAAAATAAAATGGAATCATTTTATCCATTCATGGTCAGTTTAATTCTTGTTTTGCTGCAGTCATGATGTGCCAAGCTCTGCTTTAATGAGTAAAATGAAACATTTCTCTTCTCAGAAATGTTTTGGGGTGGAAAAATTGAAGCTGGACACTTCCTCCCCTTGGTTAGCCAAAATTACCCGCTCAAATTACCTGAGCTGAGCAGAAATGATTGCTGGCTGCACCACCTGAATGAAGCATTTGCGCTTCTGGCTTTGGGGATGGCCATAAATAAACCCAAAATAGGTGTCCCAGCAATTGCAGGGATGCCACCTACCCTGTGTTCCCAATTGCTCTCATTCCTGTCCTACAGCAGGGCTGTCAGGATGTCACCAGCGGCCATCCTGGCCTCCAAATTGTGGTGCCAGGACAAAAAACCTGAGCACATTCCAGCCCTAATTAGGCCAGGGAAGCAACTTGCCCACTTGCCAGCTGCTGAATGTTTTATTTCCACTGAGAAACAGAGTTCAGCTCCCTGTTGGAAAAACAGAAGGAAAAACCACTCCTGGAGACTTTGCAGAAGTTGCTCTGATGGTCAAGGGGGAATTATTCCCCCTTAAAATGTGAAGCTGACTTGGAAGAGTCTACACAAACTGAAGGTAGCGACACAATGAACTATAAACCATGAGGTGGTTTCTGGAATAAAATGCTGAATGTTAACTGAAAAACTAAAAAAAAAAATGGTGCCAGGCAAGGTTTGTGACCTAATTAGGCTCTCACCTAAACCAGGGTTTCATTCTCCATGAGAGATTCAAACCAGACATGAGGCACAATCTAAAAACACAGGGAAAAATAGCTGCAATTACACTTATGCAAAACATGCAAATGATGTGTGAATCTGGAGCTACCTGGGATGAGTCTGGCGTGGTTTTAATTTGGAAATGGCCATGAGACAGATGAGGCAGTGGCTAAAGTGCCAGACAGAGGAGGAAAAACATGTTGCTTTCCAAGGAGATCGCCACAAAGGCCTTGAATTACCTGAATCAACAATGCTGGACAGGAGAGGCCTTTGATCTCTAATTAAGTCACATAAAACAAGGTTCCAGTGTGGATTGGGGGTGCCGGCAGCAAGGAAACGGGGAAGGAGCGTTGCAGCCGCAAATCAAAGGTTGGTGCAGGAGGAAGGGAGTGTTTTCCATGCAGGATGAGCTTGGGAAACACAACCCATGAGCAAAGGCTGGCCCTGGGGCTGCCCAGGATGGTATAAAATCCACTCTGAGCACAGGATCCCTCATCCACCTCTCCTGCTTTCTCCTCCTTGGTGACACAGGTGAGCTGCAACCACCTTTGCCTTCCTCTTCTCCTCTTCCTCCTTCTCTTTGTCTTTGCCTTCATCGCTGCTGAGCAGCTCCTGCTGAGAACTTTGCCACCAGATCCTGCTCCCAGCCTCTGTTCACTGGAGAAGCTGGGAGAAGCTCTTAGGCTCTTTGCAGGAAGCTGTGAGGATGAGGTTCCTGATCCTTTCTTCCTCCCTATTCCCTGTCCCTTGTCCCGGTCTCTGCTCCTGTTGAGGCCGTGCCTCAAGTTCTGCCTGTGCCTTCTGCAGGTGCTCCTGCAGCCACAGCCATGTCCTGCTACGACCTGTGCCGGCCCTGCGGCCCCACCCCGCTGGCCAACAGCTGCAACGAGCCCTGTGTCCGGCAGTGCCAGGACTCGCGGGTCATCATCGAGCCGTCCCCCGTGGTGGTCACCCTGCCCGGGCCCATCCTCAGCTCCTTCCCCCAGAACACCGCCGTGGGATCCTCCACCTCTGCCGCCGTGGGCAGCATCCTGAGCGAGTCCGGGGTCCCCATCAACTCGGGCGGCTTTGGGCTCTCGGGGCTCTCTGGCCTTGGTGGCCGCTACTGCGGCCGCAGGTGCCTGCCCTGCTAGAGCTGGGCCGGACGTCCAGCGAGTGCCTCCCCCAGGACGCCCCAAGCCAGGTGCCGCGCTGAGGCTGGAGCTGCTGGCCAGCGTTTCCAGAGGCCTCGGGGCCCTGCAGCCCTCCTGCCAAGGAGGGAGGCAAACGTGGCCAGCTGAGGCTTCTGCTTGTCCTGCTTTCTTCTGCACCTCCCCGGGCCCTGCCGGGCCCTGTTCTGCTGGCCCAGGGACTCAGCCCCTGGCCGGTGCAGCGGGGTCCTGCTGCTCCCGCTGGCCCCGTGCCCGGGGCAGGCAGACGTGTGTCCCACTGCTGGCACAGCCAGGGCTGCCTGCCCGGCCCTGCTGCTGGGCCAGCCTGGCCTGGGCCCTGCCCACCCCTGCTTTGTTTCTGTCTTCATACTCAATAAAGTTCACTCTGCATTGGAACTGGAGGCTCCTGGAGTTCCTTCCCTTTTGCGATCCCCAGCCAAAGCTGCGCCATGTGGGGTGTGATGCCCTGGGGAGTTTTGGGTGGTTAAAGGCTAGGGATGGACCCTTCTCTCACCTGGGCAAGGTGAGAACCTCCAAGGCAGTCACTGCAGGTGCCATGGGGCAGTGGAAGGTGTGTGGCCTTGTGTGGGTGTGCCCAGGGTGGCCAGGAGTGCCCCAGGGGACCACTGAGTGAGGCTGTGGTTGGGGACATGCTGGGGGTGGATGTGTAACGTGGACGTGGGACAGGGTTGGACACACAGGGATCATGATCCCTCCTCTGAGGGAGGGCAGCAGTGATGGTGACATAGCCTGGGTCTGTACCCAAGCCTAGAAGGGAGCACTGGAACCATCTTATCCCCCGCCCAAACTGTCCTGTGGTCAGTGGCATTAATTGCTTTTGAGTTATTCCGTGTGCCACCGTGTCCGGAAGGAGCAGGAATCTGGAGCAGACCTGTAGAGCTCTGCTGTGCAGATTGGCTACTTGATCTTGGAGCTTTTTTCCAGCCTTGAGGACTCTGGGATTCCTCCAGAAGAGTGACCCATGCTCAGTCCATTTCCACTGTACCAACACCCGGCACAGGACTCACATTTCTCTTTGCACACCTGCCCTGTGTGCCATGTGTCACCTCAGAACCTTGGGCTGTCCCTGTGCCCCAGGCTTTGGATGCTGTGCTTGGATGCAGGCAAGGAAAACAACCACTTGTAGTTGGAAATGCACAGCAAAGGCGTTGGGAAGAGCCCTGTTAATCTGCACAGAGATGTCTTCTGGAAGGTCAGTGTTCTGCCTCATCAACTGGAACCCAATGTCCAACCTCCCTCCGGGATCAAATGTCCCCTGGAGCACCTCCTGGTCACCCTGTGCACAATCACAAGGCCACACTCCCTCCAATCCCACCCAAGTCCCCCCAGGGCATCACATCCCCCACGGAAGAGCTTTAGCTGGGGATCACAAAAGGGAAGGAAGTCCAGAAGCCTCCAGTTCCAATGCAGAGTGAACTTTATTGAGTATGAAGACAGAAACAAAGCAGGGGTGGGCAGGGCCCAGGCCAGGCTGGCCCAGCAGCAGGGCCGGGCAGGCAGCCCTGGCTGTGCCAGCAGTGGGACACACGTCTGCCTGCCCCGGGCACGGGGCCAGCGGGAGCAGCAGGACCCCGCTTCACTGGCCAGGGGCTGAGCCCCTGGGCCAGCAGAACAGGGCCCGGCAGGGCCCGGGGAGGTGCAGAAGAAAGCAGGACAAGCAGAAGCCTCAGCTGGCCACGTTTGCCTCCCTCCTTGGCAGGAGGGCTGCAGGGCCCCGAGGCCTCTGGAAATGCTGGCCAGCAGCTCCAGGGGACACTTGGCTTGGCGAGGCACTCGCTGGACGTCCGGCCCAGCTCTAGCAGGGCAGGCACCTGCGGCCGCAGTAGCGGCCACCAAGGCCAGAGAGCCCCGAGAGTCCAAAGCCGCCCGAGTTGATGGGCACTCCCTCCTCGCTCAGGATGTTGCCCACGGCGGCAGAGGTGGAGGATCCCACGGCGGTGTTCTGGGGGAAGGAGCTGAGGATGGGCCCGGGCAGGGTGACCACCACGGGCGAGGGCTGGATGACCACACGGGAGTCCTGGCACTGCCGGACACAGGGCTCGTTGCAGCTGTTGGCCAGCGGGGTGGGGCCGCAGGGCCGGCACAGGTCGTAGCAGGACATGGCTGTGGCTGGAACAGCACCTGCAGAGAGGGCAGCAAAAGCACCCACGGGCTGTGAGGCACAGAGGGAGATGCTGCTGGGCAGGAGGAAACACAGCCTGGGCACAAGGGACAGCCTGGAGAGGGAGGAAGGGAGCAATTCAACAGCCCTGAGCCCAAAGAGTTCCCTGCAAAGAAATCCCAATGTCTCCCACCTCTCCCCAGGAGAAAACAACCACCAAAACCTGCTGAGAGCAGGATCAAGGAGAAAGACTCTCAGAGACCACTACGGAGAGACAAAGATTCCATTGAGGGCCAAGGCAGAAAAAAAGAGAAGGTGAAGAGGGAGGCAAAGGCTCTTGCAGCTCACCTGTGTCACCGAGGAGGAGAAGGCAGGAGAGGTGGATGAGAGATCCTCACTTGCTCTGCCTTTTATACCATCCCACACAGCCCCGGGCCCGACGCGCCTTTGCACAGGGAACATATTTACCAACAAGCTCATATTTTATGCAAAGCATCCCCAATTAAGTAAACTGGAGGTTGTTTACGCTCCCTGCGAGGCTGCCTTTTCATTTCCCTGTGCAGGACATGCCCATTCAGCCAAACTGGCTCCTTTCAAGTGCCAGCATTAGATGCCAAAAGGTTTTTAGGTTATTTTTCAGCCAGATCCAGGCTGATGTTTCAGCCAGCTGGGTGGAGTGGTGCTGTATTTCCAGGTGATGTCAGCACCTTCCCCTCCTAAGGCAGCTCTGAGCCTTTGGAGTGATAAATGTAGTTTTTTTATTATAAACCCAGGATTAAAGGGCTGGCTGTGGCAGGGACTGGCCATAGATGTTGCTCCCTGTGACTCCAAGGCCTTTCAAGCCTTTTTAGACATCATTTATTCATCAGAGAGACTACATGGGTTGGTTTTGAACTTTCTTTTGGATCTCATATTGCCTTTAGAAGAAATTATCTAGTTTCTTCTGCCTTTCACCTCTTTCAGCATTGCCTGGAGTTCTCCAATCAGCAGAACAGGACAGTTCCAGAAGGAAGGATGCTGCTTTCCCAACAACAAATATTAGTCAGTGTCACTATCTTGCAGAAAACACTCCCTAATGAGAACATCTGACTTCAAAACCCTTCCCCCATTCCCCATGGCCATCCCTCCACTCCTTTTCCCCCCCGGCCTCGGAACAGAACCTACACCTGGTCCCAAACACTTGGGAATATTTCCAAGCAGGACACAGGGAGCAGCTGAGGGTTGGAAGTGCCCACAAACCCAGCCTGGGGAGCAGCGGGGGCCAGGATGTCCCCAGAGATGCCCAGCAAGGGAAGGATTCCACTCTCTGAGCTACATTTCCTGGGGCAAGAGCAGAGTTGGTGACCCCAGGAGCCGTGACAGCCCCGCCCGGCCACCACCGTGACACCCCTCGTGGCAAAGGGGGCAAAACTCCTGTCCCAGAGAGGCTGGGGCTCCATCAGAGACAGAAAAATCTTAAATCCCAAGAGGTCCAAGCCAGATTCCTCATCCAGGAAGATGAAGGGAGCTCTCAGGTTGACAGGAGAAGTTTCTCCAAACAAACCCATTCAGGAGAAAACCCCAGGTGTGACAGGGCAGATCTAACAGAGAGATTTTTCTTCAAAAAAACCACACGTTTCCATCCAGGCATTTCCACGCAAATCCCTTCCACAGGCAAAACACTGAATGCAACAAAGGCATTTCCACCCTCTCTCCTTCTCCCTCACCCAGACCTCCCCACTGAGGGTCTCCGTAAAGCCTATCCCCACCCACCCCATTCTCTCAGGGGTGTCCTGGGGGTGGTGCCTCCCTTCCCTGGTTCCATTTTGACTCTGTGGCTCCAATGTCCCCTCCTGGCTCATACAGGGATGGGAGGGCATTTCCACAGCAGATAAATGCGTATATTCTCAGTTCAGTCAGAGAGAAAAGGAAAGATTTCTACCAGGCTAAGCCTGGGAAAGAGTCCGAAAAGAATGTAAACATTTTATTATCTCTCTTGCTGTTCGTATTGTTTATAGATATGTTCTGCCACCGTGTGCTATTCATAGTGCACCAATGGTGTGAGATGTTTTTACTTTAAGACCAATGAAATTGGTCCTCACGATGTGCTCTATAAAAAGAGTGATGTATTTGAAATAAATCTTTCTCTTCTTTGCCTTCTGAACTGGAGTTGTTTCGTTCCCGTCCTGCCTCAATGGCGACAGATAAAGAGACAGAGCAACTTGGCAGGATGGCTTTATTTCAGACACTGAAGCCCCAAATAGGGCAGAGGAGCAGCCTTTGGCTCTCAGCAGATGACTGCAGGGCCAGGCACACCCCATCCCTGGGGAGAAACACGGCAAAGAATGCAGGAAAAGAAAATTTGGCATCACGTTGACTTTGGCAGTTGCACTGGTGGGCACATGTCCTTTCAACTCATTTGGGACTCCCTCTGCACCCAGGGCTTGGGAGAAGTGCTTGAGGAGGGAAGGCAAAGGTCCAGGGGTAGGTGGTAAAACACAACCATGGCCTTGGGCAGCTGGGTGGAACTGGCACAGATACATCGGTCAGTGGCTTGACTCACCAGCTGCAAGTTGCCCCCAAACTCAGCCTCGCTGAGCAGTCCCCTGGGGCACTCCTGGCCACTCTGGGCACACCCACACAAGGCCACACACCTTCCACTGCCCCATGGCACCTGCAGTGACTGCCTTGGAGGTTCTCACCTTGCCCAGGTGAGAGAAGGGTCCATCCCTAGCCTTTAACCACCCAAAACTCCCCAGGGCATCACACCCCACATGGCGCAGCTTTGGCTGGGGATCGCAAAAGGGAAGGAACTCCAGGAGCCTCCAGTTCCAATGCAGAGTGAACTTTATTGAGTATGAAGACAGAAACAAAGCAGGGGTGGGCAGGGCCCGGGCCAGGCTGGCCCAGCAGCAGGGCCGGGCAGGCAGCCCTGGCTGTGCCAGCAGTGGGACACACGTCTGCCTGCCCCGGGCACGGGGCCAGCGGGAGCAGCAGGACCCCGCTGCACTGGCCAGGGGCTGAGCCCCTGGGCCAGCAGAGCAGGGCCCGGCAGGGCCCGGGGAGGTGCAGAAGAAAGCAGGACAAGCAGAAGCCTCAGCTGGCCACGTTTGCCTCCCTCCTTGGCAGGAGGGCTGCAGGGCCCCGAGGCCTCTGGAAACGCTGGCCAGCAGCTCCAGCCTCAGCGCGGCACCTGGCTTGGGGCGTCCTGGGGGAGGCACTCGCTGGACGTCCGGCCCAGCTCTAGCAGGGCAGGCACCTGCGGCCGCAGTAGCGGCCACCAAGGCCAGAGAGCCCCGAGAGCCCAAAGCCGCCCGAGTTGATGGGGACCCCGGACTCGCTCAGGATGCTGCCCACGGCGGCAGAGGTGGAGGATCCCACGGCGGTGTTCTGGGGGAAGGAGCTGAGGATGGGCCCGGGCAGGGTGACCACCACGGGGGACGGCTCGATGATGACCCGCGAGTCCTGGCACTGCCGGACACAGGGCTCGTTGCAGCTGTTGGCCAGCGGGGTGGGGCCGCAGGGCCGGCACAGGTCGTAGCAGGACATGGCTGTGGCTGCAGGAGCACCTGCAGAAGGCACAGGCAGAACTTGAGGCACGGCCTCAGCAGGAGCAGGAGCAGAGACCGGGACAAGGGACAGGGAATAGGGAGGAAGAAAGGACCAGGAACCTCATCCTCACAGCTTCCTGCAAAGAGCCCAAGAGCTTCTCCCAGCTTCTCCAGTGAACAGAGGCTGGGAGCAGGATCTGGTGGCAAAGTTCTCAGCAGGAGCTGCACAGCAGCGATGAAGGCAAAGACAAAGAGAAGGAGGAAGAGGAGAAGAGGAAGGCAAAGGTGGTTGCAGCTCACCTGTGTCACCAAGGAGGAGAAAGCAGGAGAGGTGGATGAGGGATCCTCACTTGCTCTGCCTTTTATACCATCCCACACAGCCCCGGGCCCACGGGCACCCTCAGCACATGGAACGTGTTTACCAAGCTCATCCTGCATGCAAAACATCCCCATTAGAGAAATGGGGACGGTGCAACGCTGCTTTTTCATTTCCCTGTGCAGGACATGCCCAGTCAGCCTCCCAGGCTCCTTTCAAGTGCCAGGATTAGAGGCCAAAACGTGTCTGGGGGCAGTGCCACGTCAGCAGGGCTGGGTGATGCAGCTGCTGTTCGGGGCTGTCCTATTTCATCTGGGGACACCAGGCTGTTTGCCCTCCAGGCCCTCACTTTAGGATTCCCAGAATGATCAGGGCATTTTTTCTGGCAGCCCTAAAATAACAAGCCACACTTAAAAATGTGGTTTTTTTGTGTCAGGCGTCACTTCATCTACCGCATAACCAAATACTTGACTCCAGCAGAGCTGGGCATCAACTTCCTTGTCACCTTGACCACTCTGAAGAATCAGAAATTTCACATCCAGACAAATCCATGCGCTCTTTGCCCTTCCATGCCTTCATGTAGAGCCCCCAGCATCCTCGAGTCAACGGAGGATGTTTGAAAAGCAGAAAGTCCCCTCCAACACAACCTAATTCTGCTACCACCAGCTCCACCCAGCTTCAAGTGTCCGTGTTGGGCCTTTCCCACTGTTCCTCCTCCATTCCCAAATCTCCAAACCCCTTCTGGGAGCCTACACCTAAACTCAGTAGCAGGTGGTGGAAAGAGCTGGCAGAGCTCTCCAAAGAGACATCAAAACACATCAGAAGGACTCATGGTCTGGGAATGTCAGCAGGAAAACACTGGAGGCAAGATCACACAAGATCGCGGGCTCCTCTTCCATCCTGTCAGCACACTCAGACATGCAGGGTTCACCTGGCCTGGCTTTGTCCCGTGGTCAGCACTGAGGGACTGCCCTTAATGGTCTTTGAGACCTCCATTCCCTGCCCTCCATGCCTGGAATTGTCTGGGACCCCTTCATTCCCTGACTTCCCCCCCTGGAATGTTCTCTGACCCCTCCATCCCTGGAATGTTCTCTGACCCTGCCACCCCTGGAATGTTCTCTGGCCCCTCCGTTCTTCTGCTCCAGGTGGAGTGAAAGTCACTTCTTGTGTTTGGACAATGCTCTCAGGCACAGGGTGGGATTTTGGGGTGTCTGTGCAGGGCCAAGAGCAGGATTTGATGATTTCTGGGTCACTTCCAATCTGGATATTCCATGATTCTGTGATTCCCTGAATGACAGGGAGCAGAAGACGTGGGAGGAAGCAGGAGCACCTTGCCCTCCTCTGCCTCATCACCCACCCTCATCACGACAACTCAACATTCCAGTGATGTTCTCCCTGTGCCCAACGTGGCCCTGTGACCTCCTGAGCCCTCCAGGAGAGACAGGAGGGCACAGGGGATGCTGTGGTGGCAGAAGTGAAGGGTAACAACTCCTTGGGATTCTGTTGCATGAAGGACATTGTCGTAGTTGAGACGGTCACAACACAGAGCAACACACTGCATTTTCAGAAGGCTTCAAACCTGGTTTTATTCTAGCACGCAAGCTTTTTATACATTCTTACAAAACTCAGGAATTTACACTTTTCTCATTGGTCAGGAGAGACAAACAAAGTGCTCATTGGAACAGGCAGCTGCAGGTGTCTCTTATTTCTCCTTCTTTCCTTCTTGGTTTCTGTGTCAACGACCTCGGTAGGAAATTCTTTCAGGGGTGAACATGGATCCTCTTCTCAGACTTCTCTCTGGCTCACAGAAGTCGCTGTAAAACCTCTCCCACAGGACATGAGCCATGGAAGGTGTTCCAGGAAACATTTTTCTACTGAGCGATGGAACACATGGACCAGGGAGGTTATTATGGGGTGTCCATCCCTGGACAGATCAAGAGAAGCCGTTGGCATCTAAAGCAACTCCCTCAAGGCTGTCCCACGTGAGCAAGGGTTGGGCCACGTGACCTCTGGAAGTGTATTCCAACCCCAAAAACTGTGATTCTGTGACCTCCCCCACAGAGCAGCTTTAGCTGGGGATCGCAAAAGGGAAGGAACTCCAGGAGCCTCCAGTTCCAATGCAGAGTGAACTTTATTGAGTATGAAGACAGAAACAAAGCAGGGGTGGGCAGGGCCCAGGCCAGGCTGGCCCAGCAGCAGGGCCGGGCAGGCAGCCCTGGCTGTGCCAGCAGTGGGACACACGTCTGCCTGCCCCGGGCACGGGGCCAGCGGGAGCAGCAGGACCCCGCTGCACTGGCCAGGGGCTGAGCCCCTGGGCCAGCAGAGCAGGGCCCGGCAGGGCCCGGGGAGGTGCAGAAGAAAGCAGGACAAGCAGAAGCCTCAGCTGGCCACGTTTGCCTCCCTCCTTGGCAGGAGGGCTGCAGGGCCCCGAGGCCTCTGGAAACGCTGGCCAGCAGCTCCAGCCTCAGCGCGGCACCTGGCTTGGGGTGTCCTGGGGGAGGCACTCGCTGGACGTCCGGCCCAGCTCTAGCAGGGCAGGCACCTGCGGCCGCAGTAGCGGCCACCAAGGCCAGAGAGCCCCGAGAGCCCAAAGCCGCCCGAGTTGATGGGGACCCCGGACTCGCTCAGGATGCTGCCCACGGCGGCAGAGGTGGAGGATCCCACGGCGGTGTTCTGGGGGAAGGAGCTGAGGATGGGCCCGGGCAGGGTGACCACCACGGGCGAGGGCTGGATGACCACACGGGAGTCCTGGCACTGCCGGACACAGGGCTCGTTGCAGCTGTTGGCCAGCGGGGTGGGGCCGCAGGGCCGGCACAGGTCGTAGCAGGACATGGCTGTGGCTGGAACAGCACCTGCAGAGAGGGCAGCAAAAGCACCCACGGGCTGTGAGGCACAGAGGAAGATGCTGCTCACAGGAGAAGGAGCAGAGTCTGGGCAGAAGGGACAGTCCAGAGAGGGAGATAGAAAGGACAAGGAATTGCAGTCCCCAAGAGGGCCCTAAAAACACAGACAAGACCTTCTCCCATCTCCCTCCAGTGTGGCACAGAGAATGGAGACGATCTCCAACTGCCCCAGCAAAACATAACTGAGGTGAAGCCCCAGTGGGAGCCAGAAGAGACAGAGGAAAAGAAATGGAAACAGAGGAAGGCACTCACCTGTGTCACCAAGGAGGAGAAGGCAGGAGAAGTGGATGAGGGATCCTGCACTTGCTCTGCCTTTTATACTGTCCCACACAGCCCCGGGCCCAGGCACAGTCTTTGTACAGGGAATGTGTTTACCAAGCTCATCTCGCATGCAAAACATCCCAATTACAAAAATTAATGTTTTTATTTTTGCCCTGCAAGGCTGCCTTTTCATTTCCCTGTGCAGGATGTGCCCAGTCAGCCTCCCAGGCTCCTTTCAAGCGCCAGGATTAGAGGCCAAAACATTTCCAGGGAAAATGATTTGTCAGCAGGGCCGGGTGATGCAGCCAGGGCTGAGGAGTGTCCCACTGACCATCTGGTGCCAGCCCCTGGCCCTCCAGGGCAGGACTTTGAAGTGCAGAGGCAGCCCCATGTCCCCTGCTGGACATGGGCACCACGGGGCCGGACTGGGGCTGGTCCCTCACCAGAAGGGATTCCTGAGATTGGAAAAGCTCTCCCAGAACATTGAGTCCCACCTGGGACTGATCCCCACTTTGTCACACAGCCCAGAACACAGAGTGCCATGGCCAGTATCCCACTGGTCACCTCCAGGGATGATGACTCCAAACCCCCCTGGGCAGCCCCTGCCAAGGCCAGGGGAGCGATGCCCAGGCCAGAGAGGGACAGAGGCGAGGAACAGAGCTGACCCTTGCAGGGGAATTGCCAGGCTGGAGCCTCAGGGCCCTGAGGAGCTCAGTCCCATCATCAGGAAACACTTTAAAGTCCTGCCCTGGAGGGCCAGAGCGGGAATTATTTGGGATGTTGGACACTCCTCAGCACTGGCTGCATCACCCAGCCCCGCTGACGTGGCACTGCCCTCAGACACGTTTTGGCCTCTAATCCTGGCACTTGAAAGGAGCCTGGGAGGCTGACTGGGCATGTCCTGCACAGGGAAATGAAAAAGCAGCGTTGCACTGTCCCCATTTCTCTAATGGGGATGTTTTGCATGCAGGATGAGCTTGGTAAACACGTTCCATGTGCTGAGGGTGCCCGTGGGCCTGGGGCTGTGTGGGATGGTATAAAAGGCAGAGCAAGTGAGGATCTCTCATCCACCTCTCCTGCCTTCTCCTCCTCGGTGACACAGGTGAGCTGCAAGAGCCTTTGCCTCCCTCTTCACCTTCTCTTCTCTTCTGCCTTGGCCCTCAATGGAATCTTTGTCTCTCCGTAGTGATCTTTGAGAGTCTTTCTCCTTGATCCTGCTCTCAGCAGGTTTTGGTGGTTGTTTTCTCCTGGGGAGAGGTGGGAGACATTGGGATTTCTTTGCAGGGAACTCTTTGGGCTCAGGGCTGTTGAATTGCTCCCTTCCTCCCTCTCCAGGCTGTCCCTTGTGCCCAGGCTGTGTTTCCTCCTGCCCAGCAGCATCTCCCTCTGTGCCTCACAGCCCGTGGGTGCTTTTGCTGCCCTCTCTGCAGGTGCTGTTCCAGCCACAGCCATGTCCTGCTACGACCTGTGCCGGCCCTGCGGCCCCACCCCGCTGGCCAACAGCTGCAACGAGCCCTGTGTCCGGCAGTGCCAGGACTCCCGTGTGGTCATCCAGCCCTCGCCCGTGGTGGTCACCCTGCCCGGGCCCATCCTCAGCTCCTTCCCCCAGAACACCGCCGTGGGATCCTCCACCTCCGCCGCCGTGGGCAGCATCCTGAGCGAGGAGGGAGTGCCCATCAACTCGGGCGGCTTTGGGCTCTCGGGGCTCTCTGGCCTTGGTGGCCGCTACTGCGGCCGCAGGTGCCTGCCCTGCTAGAGCTGGGCCGGACGTCCAGCGAGTGCCTCGCCAAGCCAAGTGTCCCCTGGAGCTGCTGGCCAGCATTTCCAGAGGCCTCGGGGCCCTCCAATCCTCTTGGCAAGGAAGGAGGGATGGAGGTGCTGTCTGGACTCGTGGCCAGACTGTTTCAGCCTTGAGAATCCTGTTTTTGAAGAGTTTCCTTGTCTCTGACTTGGCATTTCCGGTGGTTTAACGCTCCAGCAGTCAGTGGAGGGGTTTTATTCAGGAATTAAGGAAAGGTGGAGTCTTGCTTTCTGTCTCTCAGTTGGAATGGTTTCTTTTCCCTTCATAAATATATATTTTCCCTTTGTTTTTGCTGAATGCTACTTGACTGTTTATCATTAAACTGATGTTGCATTTGATTTTGAGTTTCTTTGTGTTTTTTCTCTCCTTTTTACCTCCCCTTGGGGCAGAACTATGTGAAAATCTATGCAAAGATTTCACAGAGAAAACCACCACAACTCATCTAAGAAAAGTAATTTTATTGGGTTTTATGCTCTTGAGAAGCACTGAAGCGGTTCTCAAATCTATTCCTATTTCTAGGATGTTTTCCCCCAATTTTTTTATCCCACCTCTGTATTTAAAAGTACAGTTGTGGTGTTTAGGCTTGAGAGATTTTAGATCTTGTCCCCTCTTTGGCATCTTTGAAACTACTGAGAATCTGAATGATTATTAATATGGCAGAAGCAACACTTGCCATTGTGGCAACAAAATGAGACCCGAGAAAAATAAAGCCACGAAATAAAATCTATTTGAAAATGAAATCATCCTGGAGCTGAGCTATAAATTTTTGAGGAGCTTGAGAGAAGGGTCCTGGCATTCAGGTCCAAATGTCCACAGAACAGGCAAAAGAGGTGGGGTTTTCTATTCAGACATTTTATGCTTTGTTTGAAGTTTATTAATATTTATTTACTTGCAAATTTACAAATTTGGGAGAAGAGTTCAGCAAAAAGATGGGATAGAATCCTAAAATATCCTCATTGGATGGGACCCTCAAGGTTCATCCATCATCCAATCCTGGTCCTGCACAGTCACCTCAAAATCCAAAAACACCCCTGGGAGTGTTTCCCAAATGCTCCTGGAATAACCCTGGGACCATGCCCAATCCCTGGGGAGCCTGGGCAGTGCCCAGCACCCTCGGGGGGAAGAATTTTCCACAAAAATCCAGCCCAAACCTCCCTGGCACAGCTCCAACCATTCCCTGGTCACGGGGAGCAGAGGGACTCTGCTGGGGACCCTTTCCACCCGTGGCTCGAGGCAGCAACACCAAAAAATGAAATCTGGGCAATGAAAATGTCCCAGACTGAGAGGAGCCTGGGCTGGCAAAGAGGCTTCCATGGGTGGATTTTCCAAACAATTAATCAGAGGAACTGGTGGGATGAGTTGTTCCCTGGGATCTGTGAGGAATTCAAGGGCAGCGGCATTCCGCAATGCAGAACCGCTGCAGTTGTATTTATGATCAGACTATTTTTTCTATTTTTTTTAAGATAAAAATGACCTCATGGTCATCTTAAGTGACATCCCAGATATGGCATTTGCTGATAAAAATGTTACACATAAGGTTTCTGTGGTGTAACAATTTTATTATGGTGTGAAATTGATGCAATACCAATTAAAAAGTATGGGGCTTAAAAGCCAGTTTAAATCTGTTTTTTTTGAAACATATGTAAGGGATTTGAAAATGTATTCTGTATCTACCACCAACAGACCATTTAATCTATTTAATCTATTTAATAGATTTAATAGATGTAATAATTTTAATTGATTTAATTAATTTAATCTATTAATCTTGCAATGCAAATAGACCTGGAGCACGAGGGGTGGAGGAGGGGAATTTGGGAGAGTGAAGAGTCTGGGTAAGGGGAAATAAACCCTGAAACTTACCCTTGCTGACCAAAAGGTAAAAAAAGGGAAAAAAGCTGTGTTCCGGAACCTTCCCAATCCATCATGGGGGTTGTGCAGGGTGTGGAAGTTTTTATTAAATTTCCAGCTCAGTTCAATTTCAAGCAGAATTTTATACTTTTAAGGGTCTGATCCATCACCTGCAATGACTGAAATCACTGGGGAGACAATTTCTGAAGAACACAAACCTGGTTTGGAAGCTGTGTTCCCTTTGGATGTTCAGGTGGAAAAATGGGTGTGATAACTCTCTAGATATTTTTAACTTTATGGGATTTTTGAAGCTTTTTTTTTTGCATTAATTAGTTCCCACACATATTTTTGCAAGTGGAACCTTTTCTTGATAAAGGAATTATCCTGCTTTTGTTTCCCAGTCTAGGTTTAGGCTGGTATTGCGTGAGAAGCATAATCCACCCATTAAAAATTCTTTCATCTTCCCAGTTTATGGGTACTTTTAATTTCTGGTATTTTTAGACCGACTCTAATAATGTCAGTGTGAAATTACTTCAAGCACAGTGTAATAAAGACAATTTTTTTCCCAGCTCCTCAGCAATTTGTTCACTTGTGGCCGCCTTGGGATCCAAGATCAAATCCAAGAGGAGCCAGAACTCTTTGTGTGCCATTCCCAGTCTGACCCAGTTAGAAACAATTGTCAATTAAAATGTTCACATTTCCCAAAAAAGAAAATCTCTGAGGACCTTTCCAAGCTTGGAGAAGCTTTGGGGTGACCTAATTGTGGCCTCTCAGGACCTGAAGGAGCCAGCAAGAAACATGGGGAGTGAATTTCCAAGAGCCTAGAATGACAAGACAAAGGGGGAAAGGGGTGAAACTGAAAGAGGGGAAATTTAGGTTGGATTTGGGAAGGAATTCTTCCCTGTGGGGGTGGTGAGCCCCTGGCACAGGTGGTTCCATAGATTCCCCACATCTGGAAGTGTCCCAGGACAGGTTGGGCGAGGCTTGGAGCAACCTGGGATCATGGGAGGTGTCCCTGCACATGGATTGGCACAGGATGAACTTTGAGGTCCCTTCCCATCCAAACCATTCCATGATTCCACGATTCTGACTGGTGTTTGTGAGCTGAGGTGGAACAGGAGGGGTTTAGAGGTCCCCTTTGTAAAAGAACTGATAAATCAGGATTAAATGTCCCCTTGTTCTCCCAGCTGTGCCTCAAACTGCGTTACCCAGATTTAATGCCATAAAACCATCTGAATTGGATGCGATAAAGTGGTAATTTGTCTCTGAATTCCATAACTCTGGCACTTCCTGCCTGGGCTCTGTGGGATTTCAGGGCTGGATGTGCTCTTTAGGCAAGGCCTTGCCCAAACCCAGAACTGAGATTGTTCTGACGCCCAGCTGGAGGCAGAGCCAGGTAAGCATCACTGGAGACAGGAATTTATTAAGGATTTACACTCATACCCTTAATAAAAGAACACCTTGGAATGATGAATTATGTATTATAGACATTCTTAGTATTTTTCTTTATGACTAAAGTCAAACATACTCTGGAGTCTGGATTTTGTTGTGACTGAAAGGTGGCCCTGGAATAAATTTGGTCCCTAATTCCCGAGATGAGAGAAACCTGCAGGACGGAATCTGTCTGTCAGAAGATAAGGAGGAAATAAAAACAAAGTAAATAAGCAGTGAGGAAAAGAACATTTAATCAGGTGGAACATTTGACATTCAGGACATACTCGTTGGGAATTAATTCCAGGTACAAAGGCTGTCTGTGGTCCCCAGGCCATCAGGGCTGAGGTATAAAAACCAACTCAACCCAACTCCTTCCTACCACTTCTCTTCCCTCTTTCCTCTTTTGTGAGCAAGGTTAGTTCAAATCCACTTCTCTTTCTCTGTTTGCTGAGTTCTTGCCTTTTAATAATCTGTTTTTTTCCCCCACAGTGTTCTGCTGCTTGCTGGATTTTTTTTTTTTCTTTTTTTTGGTGGGGGGAGGCTTTTTCTGTTAAAAAAGTTGGGGTTTGCTGTTGGAATCATGGAATTTCTGGAGTCCTGACTTGGTTATAAAGATCCTTGAACTGGTGATAGAAAGTTATTAAAATGTGGGATTTCAGACATGTTAAATTACATTAAAAATATTAGAAATAATAAAGATTAACAAATTGCATGGGTGAAAAAACTCTGCAAGGGGTTGGAACTCTATATTTCAGCAGCATTTTATATCTTGGAGGGTCTTTTCCATCCTGGAATGTCAGCTGGGTCACCAAGTTTGGAAATTTTGTTCCAGAGTGCAAAGACATCTCCTGGAATGTTGGGAATTGGGATCAGGGATTGTGGGGATGAAGGGAAAGAAGAGGAAAAAAGAGCTGAGCACCCTCTAGAAATCAGAGAATTTTGGTTTTATTGTTGTGGTGCAGATAAAACCCAGGAGTGTGCATGGAATTCCTGCCTTTTCTCACATCCATGGATGAGTTGTCTGGGAAAGATTTCAAAGACCTCTTCTTCAAGGCTGATTAATGACGTTGAAATTTGTCATTGAATTTTGTACCTCTTTGAAGGCAAAGTTGGAGCCTTGAAACGAATCCTCCCTTTCATTTTTCCAGCTGCCTGTGGACCTCTCTCCACAGGTACATTTGTGGTTGGGTTTCACTCCTAATTGCTGCTCCCTCAATGCTCTGGGTGCGCGGAGCTGGGTCTCTCCAGACGTGCAATCAAAATCCTACAATTAAATTAATGACACAGGTTTGTTTCATTTGTTCTGCTGCCAGTTCTTCCCCTCATCACCAACATTCCAGAGGATGTTTCAGCCTCTGTCTCTATTTAAGAGTTTGGTTTCCTCCTCATCTCCTGGCTCAGCTCCTAAAAGGCTCCTTGGAAAGTCGCTGTCCCAATAACTGAACTAAAATGAGTAAATGAGCTGAGCTGAGAAAATGCAGGTGTGACACAGCTCCTGCCTTGCCCTCAGGTGTGCTCCTGTATTCCAGACCTCATCCCGAGCCATGTCCTACTACGATCGATGTCCTCCCACGTCCTGCGGCCCCACCCCGCTGGCCAACAGCTGCAACGAGCCCTGTGTCCGGCAGTGCCAGGACTCCACCGTGGTCATCCAGCCCTCACCCGTGGTGGTCACCCTGCCTGGGCCCATCCTCAGCTCCTTCCCCCAGAACACCACCGTGGGATCCTCAGCCTCCGCAGCCGTCGGGAGCACTCTGAGCGCTGAGGGCGTCCCCATCAACTCGGGCAGCTCCTTGGGCTTTGGGGGCTTTGGCTACCCCAGGCTGGGCAGTGGCTACAGCCGGCCCTACCAGCGCTACAATGCGTCCCGCAGTGGCTTCTACGGGCCCTGCTAAGGTGGGAGGAGAAGACCAGGAACGCTGAACCCCTACCTGTCCCTGGAGCAGGACCGAGCTCACGGTGTCCAAAATGGGGTCAGAACCCCACAGCTCCGCCTGAACGGAGTCCATCGGCCCCTGGAATGAGGCCACTGCTCCTGTTTTACTCCTAGGTGTTTCTGGTGCTGTTTGTAGCTCTGCTGCTCGGTGTATTTGGTACTACCCAGTGTAAAGTTTTAAATTTAGGAATTAGGCGGGATGTGGTTCTCAGGGTGCGCTGGAAGAAGAGCTCTGCCTTGGGAACACGCCCCCCTGAGCTGAGCCTTTCCCCCCACACCGACCCCCGGTTCTTTGCAGGGCTTTAATCCTCTTGTAGGGATTAATAAAATGATGCTTTTATCATAATCTCCTGTGTCTCCTGCTGTTTTTTTCCCCTTCCCTCCTGTTCTTATTTGAAACTTTTCCCCTCCTGTTTTTATTTGAAACATTTTCAGTTTCATTTTTTAGGTGAAATTTATCACAGAGTATAATATCAATAGTCTGGGGGAGTTGGGAATATTGGGAAGGTCAGGAATGTTCAGCCTGGAGTGTGGAGAACTCAGATCACCTCCAGGATCTGATTTAGATTTACAACAGCCACTGTAGGCACTAAACCAGTCCATTTTGGGGGAAAAAAAGGAAAAAATTCTCTTGCTGGGAAGGTTTGGGGCATTCCACAAACCCAGTTATGCAAATAATATCTGCAGCAGGTTGAGTTGTCCCCAGGAGTTAAACTGCTCATGGTTTATGTCCCAGCCTGGTGTGAGATGAATAACCTCCCTCAAAGCTTCTTTCATCTCCGGGGACCCGGCATTCATTTCAATCCTTTGTTCCATCACACCCAGGGCTGCAGAGCCAACACAATGCTACAAATTTCAGTTCACGGAGTAATTTGTCTACTCTTTGGTGCCTCACCTGTCCCGGGAGCTCCAAAGGTGTTAATTGAGTGTGGAGAGTGCGAAACTGCACAAGCCGGAGTTGGTGTGTCCTGGCTCCCCATCTAAGGGCTCCCAACCTCTTGGATGATCTCCGGGTGTTAATTAGGGAGCTGGAATCCCTGCCAGGCTGTTAATGAGGCCATTCCCAAAATGGGATCTCCCCTCCAAGAGCTGCAGTTTCTGTGCCTGGAGGGGAGGATGAGGAGGAAGAAGCGTTCCTGGCTTATTTTAGTTTTACCCATGAAAAGGAGGTGAATTTTTCTTGGGAGTGATCCCTACTAGAAGGAATGGATTTTATAACATATTGGAAAAGATTACGAGCTGTTGGGTTGTAGAGATTTTGAGGAGAGGGAGGAGAAAGACTCTCCTTTTATAGAAAAACCTTTCGTAGAAAAACCTTTTTGTAGAAAATACTCTAAAAAAGAAGAGAATCTTCTTGTGGAGAGAATAAGAGGAGTTAAAGGATTTTAAGGAGAAGGAGATTTGGCTTAATTGTTTTTAAAATATAAATTATAGAAAGGTTTAATTAAATAATTAAAGTTTCTGAAGGTGTTTAGCTTCGTGCACACATGACAGTTTATGGTGGTTGGTTGGATGACATTTGCTGTGCTTAGACAGAATGTAACTGATAAATTGGCTAATTCCTTAAAAAGGCCTGTTTTTTGTGATCTGCAGCTGCCTGGGCACTCCGTGACAGGGTTTAATTTCCTCCCCATGTCCCAGAGCTCCCTCCATCCCAAAAAATGTCTTCCTATGATTTGTGAGCCCCCATGTTCTGTGGAAATCGGGTTTCTCATGGAAAAGAAATGTGTTGTGCATGGGGTTTATCCCAATTATTCCTGGCAAATCCTGGCTCCCAGGGGATGGATCAGAATCCCAAATTCACCAGCCTTGGTGGCACCAAAGGTTGTTCTGTGAGGAAGGTGGAGCTGGCACCCAGGGCAGCGCCAACTGCACTCATCCAATTTGAAACGTAATTAAAATCTGCGTTTGAAACCTCGCGAAAAGCAGGTCTGAAAAACAAACAAAACCTTCCCATCCTGGGTGTGTTGTTTTGCAGAGCTTCTGGTGAGTAAATAATTTCTCCCCTCGAGTGTGAATTAATTTCTGGAGCTGTTTCCTGCTGTTCCCAGCAAAATTCCAGCTGGGAATTCCACACAACCCGCCTCCCTGTAGGAATTCTCCGCAGATCCATCTGGGAGTGAGTGACATTAATTTTTGGATAAAACCAGAAATCATAACAGAAATTGTTGATTAGCCCAGAGTAAGATGCCAAAGCAAACCTCAAACCTGAGTGATTTTAAAGTTGCTTGTGACAGAATCTGAATAAAATTAACAATGAAATGAGCTCCAGTTGGGTGTGAAAATGGAGGATTTCACATCTCCCTGTGCCTTCAGGGGGGTTCTTTGAGGAGAGGTGAGGTCCCAGGCTCTGCCTACCCCAAAAAACCATCTTAGATCACACATCCACAGCTTCATCTGCCTGGACTGGGCAGCAAATTTCAGCCAGGAACGGGGGGTGGCTGCAAAAACCCCGAATTCCAGGCAAACATGGCCAGAAGGTCTGAATTAAACACCTTAAACTGCAGGAACACCTTCCAGTTCAAACAATTCCCAATCCAGGGGGATCTGGACAGGCTGGAGAGGTGGGACTGAGCTAAGGCCAAGGCCGAAGTACCAAACCCAGGTCGGGGCAATGCCAAGAATCCAGGGAGGGGATTCTGCCCCTCTGCTCTGCTCTTGGGAAATTCCACCTGGAATTCCAGTTCTGCAATTGTGTCCAGCTCTGGAAATGTGTCCAGTTAGGGAATCGTGTCCAGCTCTGGAATTGTGTCCAGCTCTGGAATCATGTCCAGCTCTAGAATCGTGTCCAGTCCTGGAATTGTGTCCAATTCCAGAATCATGTCCAGCTCTGTAATGGTGTCCAGCTCTGGAACTGGCCTGGATTATGGTGGGAACCTCAAATGGCTCCATAAAGTCCTCACGAGCTCAGTCCAGAATTCCTGAGAGAAAAGCAAAACTCAGCACAGGAAGGAACTCAGGAGCTGCAAGAATTTTACAGAGGCTCCAAGCCTTTGAGGAACTAATTATTCATAACAAGCTAATTAATTTCAATTCAAAACAAATTGCAGATGCCACTCTTGCCAGGGAAATTCCCTCTGCTTCTCCATGGATTTTGGGGTCCCTACTGTGCCCGGAGACTTCACCCAGGGATGACTGTGAGTAACCTCCCAGTTCCATTTTGATTAAAGATCGCTTTTTTCAGACGTTCAGTCACTCACAGGTGTCTCAGGAGGATGTTCTCACATTATGCAAAAAGTCTTAATTATAATCAGAATATTTAGGTCTGGCCTTGATGACAAAAATCTGTGAACTCTTAATTTGCTCACTTTAATTCGTTTCAAAATCAAGCCATTAAGTCATTCTGAGAGTACAATAAAATAAAAGCTTTAGTTGGAACAATATTTATTGTAATTGCTTACAAGGAAGTCTCCAAACAGATTTGAAATGTTGCCAGATCTGTTTTTAAATTCACAGCTGGATTTGAAATGTGTTTTGTGTTTTCCAAGCAAAACTCGGATGAAAGAGGAATAAAAAGAATGAAGAAAATCTTAAAAAGATGAAAAGGAACTGTGGATGGTGTTATGCAAATTAATTCCTCAGCTAACTCCTAGAGAGGAAATATTTTTTAAAAACAGCTGCCAATTCCTTAAAATATGGAGAAATAGTGAGGAATGCACAGCTAAGGACAGCCAAGGATTTTTTTTTTTTTTGAGAATCCTCCTGAAATATGAGCTGGCTCGAGCCAAACTTTGAACTTTTTGATTTAAAATAAAGCAGCTGTAATTCTTGTCAATAGAAACAATGACATCAATTTCACAGCCCAATTACTGCCCTGCACCCCATAATCTTTGTAACATATTATTAAATAAAATACAAGAATTCAGATCTAGGTCAGGGATCTGAAATGTGCCAAGGATGGGACATTTGCATGGTGGCACTCCAGTAAAGCTGCTGATAAACTTTGAAGTCCTCAGGAAGCTCTGCCCAAGCCAAACGAGTTTTTGTTCCCAGGGGATCCCAACAGAGACAGCCCTAATTTAAATGTGATTTGCATGTCTCGGGAGTGGCTGTGCCAGCAGAGCAAGAACCTCGGGGTTAATCCCTTCATCCAGGACTGCTTATCGGTTTGGGGTTGGAAAAGAGCTCCAGGATCATCAGTCCCAACCTGTGATTCATCCCTCGATGTCCTCTTGTTCCTGGGACACCTCCAGGGATGGGGACTCCAAACTTCCCTGGGAAGCCTCTTCCATGGAAAAATTCCTTCTTCCTTTCCCAGAGAGCCTCTCCATGCCTGGAGGTGTCTGAGGAATGAGTGGATGTTGGGCTGGTGACCATGTTGGGGTTGGGAACACCTTGGACTCGATGGTCCTGGAGGTCTTCTCCAACCTCAGGGATCCTGTGGAAAGCAGCTGGAAATACCAATGGCTTGCCTTCCAAAACCTGCAATTCTCCACAAATTCCCCCAGGATTTATCTTGCAGAGGAGGGCACTGCATTATGCAAATGAGGCCTAATCTCCTTTAATGACACCAAGCAGATCCCAAAGGGGTTTGAAGGCTGAATAAATCCTGCTGAATTAATCATTGCAGTGTTCCCAGGAATGAACCCAGCCTGGAATATTTTAAGATGAAAGCATCCTGTGGTCAGATAGACAAACCACAAGATAAGGAAGTGAAGCAGTAAAAAACATAAATGCTGAGGCAAAAAACCCTGTAATCAGTTGTGGCCCATAAATAACGTCTTGCACAAAGAGTGGCCCAAGTCCTTGGGTAACTCAAAACTCGGTATAAAAACCTGAGCAACTCCAGTCTCTCCCAGCCATTTCTCTTCCCTTCTTTGCCATCGTGAGTAAGGTGAGTTGGAACCTATTTATTCTCTTTCTACAGCGAACTTTTGCCTTGATTTTGTAGCTTTTCCCTCACTCCTGTTGCAATATTTTTTTCTCAAGGGAGGAAGGGATTTTATACCAAAGAGGGAGTTTTGTGTAGGTGGCGAGTTATAAAAATCATTAATTAGCCACGTTAGCTAAATTGCTATGGGTTATTTATTAAATGGGTTATTTATTCAGTTTTGGGATCCAAGGAAGTTTTAAGGTTGTGCAGCTGCACTTCAATATCAGCAGTGAATTCTTGGGCCTGTTCAGTCGTGTGACTGTGTCCCACCACAGCCCAAGTGGAGAATTCACCTAAGGCCAGAACAAGAACAGCACTAAAAATCTGATTTCCTTCTCAATTCCCAATCCTGAATGGACCCCTGGAAAGCTGGTGATAAATGTGGGTGTAACCCAGCTCCTGTATTCCAGACTTCCCTCCGGCCACAGCCATGTCCTGCTACGACCTCTGTGCCCCCACATCCTGCGGCCCCACCCCGCTGGCCAACAGCTGCAACGAGCCCTGTGTCCGGCAGTGCCAGGACTCCACCGTGGTCATCCAGCCCTCACCCGTGGTGGTCACCCTGCCTGGGCCCATCCTCAGCTCCTTCCCCCAGAACACCACTGTGGGATCCTCAGCCTCCGCAGCCGTCGGGAGCGCTCTGAGCGCCGGGGGCGTCCCCATCAACTCGGGCAGCTCCTTGGGCTTTGGGGGCTTTGGCTACCCGGGCTGGGCAGTGGCTACAGCCGGCCTTACCGGCGCTACAATGCGTCCCGCAGTGGCTTCTACGGGCCCTGCTAAGGTGGGAGGAGAAGACCAGGAATGCTGAACCCTGACCCGTCGCTGGAGCAGGACTGAGCTCACGGCCGTGGTTTTTGGATGCCACATGAGGTACCCCCAGCCTGGAGTAAAAGGAGCTGTGGGAGTTCGGCATCTCCCCAAACCAGGCCTTTGCTTGTCTTTTGTTGTGCTTTACTTCATATTTCTGATCAAATGTCTTGTCCTGCTTTTTTGTTTTGTTGCTTTTTTTTCTTTTTTTGTATTTGATAATAGGCAAAATATTAATTCTTGGCAATTGTTGTGCATGGCTGGATTAGCACAGGTCATTCATCAATGAAGAAGGAAGATTTCCACTCGCTGAGAATGTCGCTGTGAGAGGGATGAGTGGGTTCTGTCCTTACTGGACCATGGAAATGTATTCCTGATTTTTTCATTGCTTCCTTCCCTTCCTCAACCCATTAAATTTGTGCTGCATCACCCTCCGAGTCTGCCTGGCCTTCTTTGCTCTCCCAACCCCTTTTCCAATGCCTTTGGAAGTCCCCACTTCCAGAAAACATAATTTCAAAATAATAATAATTTCAAATAATTTCAAAGGAGAACGAGTCAGATTCCAGGGGTAGAAAACTTAAATCCGAGCCTGACACCCCTTATCAAGGGCAGAAAGGGACCCTGCAATAGGTGCCTCCTGCTGGGACATAAAAAGGGAATTTTAAAAGATGTGATACTTGGGAAAAGCCTTTTAAAAGAAGGGAGCTCAGCTGAGGTTCCTCAGGGAAATGTGGAGGGAGAGAAGCAGCAATTGGGGCATCCTTTTTTTGGGTGCAGCATCTCCTGGCGGCTGAGCTCAGCCCCTGGTGAGTCTGGGAGAGGAGGCACAGAAGTATGGGAAGAGTTTCTCCCTTTGGAATTTGCTGGGTTGGGAAGCAAGTCTGGGACAGAGAGATTAAAGGACTAAAATTTAAAGAATTTTAGTTCCAGACATCTCTTAGGGTGTTTTAAGCCAGAGCTGAGCTTTATCAGACGCGGCTTTGCTCCTCCTGGATTGGGATGAAGGAGCTGTTTAGACACCCTGAAGGAAAGAAGGTTTGGAAAGCTTCCCCTGAAGGCTCTGGATGACTCAACCTCCTGTCAGCTGGTAAAACTCCTGATATCTTGAAAAGTCTCACTTGGAGTCTTTGCCTATCCAAAATGAGGCTGAACTGTAATTAAAGGTGCTGATGAGGTGCCGACTGCAGTCATTAGTGAAATGAAATTAAAGGCGGTAAATGAAAGAATTAATAATTTTAAGGAGGAGGTTTTTTTTAATAAACACCAGAAGACAGTGGAAAGCTGGCAGTTTGATGTTCTATTACAGAGGAGCTTGGTCTGGATTAAATGTTTAATTTAATATTTTTTGCCATCTCAACTGAAGCTATTCCCTGATCAAAGGTGATGAATTCCAAAAAGTCCAATGGCTCCAAAGGTTGTGACTGAGGCACTGTTGAGAAGGTGCCTTGGACAGGTTCAGGTGGATATTTCTCATGAGAAAATTAATTTCCTTACCCTTGCAGTTCCCTTTTCATTAACTGAACCAAATCCCTTCCCAGATTGCAAAAAAACTCCCCTTAAAGCTGATATGTTTCCTCCAAGCATTCAGAAATCGTGTCAAACTTTTCAAAATAAAATAAAAAAATGACCCTCAAGCACCACCTCCCCCTTTCATTCATGTCCCAAACCGCCTTTTTGGGTTAAAACTTGGTGTGGCAATGAGTAAAGCACAAATCTGAGGTAAAAAGGGAAATCTGGGTGGGTTTGCAGTCCATTAGAAAGTGATTTATTCACTGCTGCAGAAAACGAGTGGGAATATCGTGTTAGAATGTTTTTCACAGGGAAGGATTTCTTCTGAAGACCTGCAACAACTTGGTCCCATGGAAATAAAAAAAAACCACCAGTTGTTTTTGCAGAAATATTTGTTGTCAGCGAAAATCCCTTTCAGCACCGAATTCTGCAAAGCTGAAGCCAGAGCTGCAGCATCTCCTGGGTTTACAGGGAGAAGGGAAGAGGCAGTAAGGCTCTGGAGAGCTTTTATGGCTTTCTGCGGCTGCCTGGAGGATCCCAGACATTCCTGCACCTTTTATTACCCAGTCCCCGCAGGAGCTGTGGGTTTACTTTACATTTGGCCGGGTTCCCAGCAGGGAAATTGGTTTGTTTACTGTTTATGTTCATTAATGGCTTATCCTGGCCGCGGATGAAACCCACGACCCGTGAGGCCGCTTTCATCTCCCTGCTTTGCATCCATGAAATATTCCCGACTCCATTGTGCCAACTCCACCTTCCAAAGTGGGGATGAGTCAAAATCCCGTTTGTTTAGAACTTCTGGCATTTTGGGCACACACCTGGGAGCAGCCCCTGGGAGCAGCGGGTTTTAATTGGAGTCCTGAGTGTGCAATCCCTACCGTGATAAGTGCCCAGGAGATTTCAGATCGCTGCTCCTTATAATCTTCCCATGAGCAACATCCCAAAGCTTTTGGCTCCTGGGAGGAGGAGATGGAGCCAGCCAGACAAGCTGGACTCAGGATCACCTTCAGAAGTGGAATTTGGGCTCTTTTTATCTTCTCTGTAGCTTTGGATGAGTTGGCTTTCAAACCACAAGCTGCTCTTAGAGTCGATAGATAATTCTTGTTATAAAGGAAAGTCAGGGAATCATGGAATGGTTTGGGTGGGAAGGGGCCTTAAAAATAATCTAAACCATGGGCAGGGACACCTTCCACTATCCCAGGGTGCTCCAAGCCTTGTCCAACCTGGCCTTGGACACTTCCAGGGATAGGGCAGCCACAGCTTCTCCGGACAACCAATTTTCTAACATTTCTATGCGTGCAGAGAGAACTTTGGGAAGGTCTGGTCAATCTTGAGGGACAGGAGAGTTTCCATGCATCGTGTCATCATTTTGGATTGCTCCAAACTGGGGACATCCAGCGACTCACTGCTGGAATTGAGATGATGCAAATTCTGATTTGTATTTCAAGGACAAGGTGGAAGGATTGGAGCTGGTGGGGAAGTTTGTGGAATCCATCAGGAATCTTGGCCACCCCTTTGAACCCCTGGTCATGTTCAAAGACCTTGTCCCTGCCCATTTGCTGATCATCCAACATTTGCATGTCTGAGTGGTCCAGGGAAATCTTTTGGGAACTTTGAAGACTTCTGCTCTTCAGAAATCTCCAACCAGCGTTTATTTCCCAGGAGATGTCGGGGAAGATACTCCCAGTTCGGGGCTGATTTGCTTGTCTCTGCCTCGGAGATTAAACACGAGAGGCTGGAATGCTCGGCCCTGCCCTCCAGTCTGCTCCTGCATTGTCTGCAATTACTTTTTAATCTGGAAATTGCCTTTGAAAAGGAACTGGAATTGCTGCACGCTGAGGTGATCTTTGAGACGTGCAAAGTGAAAGCCAGAATTGGCTTTCAAAGAGGGAAAAAATGAACAGGAACACTACAAACATCACTAAATAACTGCTATTAATTTGGGGAACAATTTTGCATAATGGTGCAAAGCCCAGCAGGGGAAAGTAATAATTTAGTGGTAAATGTAAAAGGGTTTGGCGTCTTTGATGACCCCAACGATGAGCTTGGGCAAGGCTTTGAACAGCTCCAAATTCCCAGGCATCCTCCAGCTGACCTCAATCACTGTCCTGGTTTGATGTAGAGAGAAAACCCAGCCTGGAGACTCCTGAGATGAAGGACTTGGACACTCAGTTCCCAAATTGTGTCTCAGATTCCATCATGGGAGTCTGGTGGTTTAATAATAAAGGAATAGGTCAGATGCTGATCCTCTTTTATGTTCTCTGCTGAGTCAAGAAAATAAAATCTGTTCCCTCAAATAATCCTTTTCCCAGTACCTTGGAGAGTGGTGGAGTTTAATCAGCTCTAAATGCTTTCTAACAATTTTATTTCCTTGATTTTTGTGTGTCTCCCTCTCTTTGAGAGGAATTTGGTGAAATTCTGAGGCAGAAGTAGGAATTTCTACCCTTCTCAGAGAGAGGTGTGCCAAAAACTTATGCCCTCCGTGCAGGGGGAAAGGGATGTCACAGGGAAGGTCACTGCACCTTTCCTGATGGTTTCATTCATCCTTGTCATGGTTCCTTAGGATGCAAAATAATTTCCTGAGTATCCCAGCTGAATCAGCCTCTGATCAGGAATTAACCGGGCTCATAAGATTTGAGGATAAAAGAAACCTCTCCGGAGGAATGCATACATTACAGGGAGGAAATGAAATATAGGCAAGAAACACAAACAGAGAGGAAAAGTAAATCCCCAGCCACGGGTATTTTGCATATGAGGAATCGTTAGCAATTGGCTGCTAATGGGCTACAAGCACAATTTTTGTGCCAGGTCCTCGGGCTCTCTGGGCCAGGGTATAAAACCAGCCCGGTCGGAGGAGCTACAACCACTCCTGCTTTGGTCTCCTTGGAGAAAAGGGTAAGTCTCGATCTGCTCCCCATTTTCCTGGATTGTTGCTGTCTTTGTGTTTTCTTTTTCTGCTGTTTGTCTGTAGCAGCCCGAGGTTTACACTCTTTAAAAATTGCTGGGGAGACCTCGAAGCAGCTTTTTCTCCAGGGAGGGACATTCTGTGAAGGGTGGGGGTCGTTCCTGTGCTGACCCCGGATTTTTTCATTTGTGTCACCCAAAACTTTCCGTTCCTAGAAGTCCCAAGCTCTGCCTAAGTGTTGCTCAGCAGCTGGGAGTGGATGTGGGGAATCTGTGCAGAGCTTTTGGCTCTTGAGATGGAACCACAAAATATTCGGGGTTGGAAGGGACCTCTGGAGATCTCCCGAGGCAGGTGACACAGGAAAACCTCCAAGCGGGACTGGAACGACCCTGGAGAGGGAGACTCCTGGGCATGAGGGTCTGAATGTCTCCAGAGGGAGATTCCCTGAACTCCCTTGCTAAGAGCCACCTGTGCCAAGGCCTCACCACCCTCGCGGTGAAATTTCTGCTCCTCATTTTTACTTGCTGAGGATTTTTTTTTTTGTTTTCCCTCTTTTTTCGGGCACAGTTTTTCATTGCTTTCCTGACTGCCTGGTCCCTCACCTCCCCGCTTATTTCAGGGCTGCAGGAGGAGTGTGGTGGGAAAGGAGCGCTCAGAGCCGCTCAGGAGGAGGTGGAGCTGCCCTTGGTGGTGTGGAGAGCTCCGAGCTTCACTGAAATCTCCTTTCAAGCCGAGACCAACCCTTCATTCCATTCCCTGGCAGTCCCTGCGTTCTCCATCACCATAACAGCTTAATTACACCTCGCTCCTTGTATTCCAGAATTCCCTGCGTTCCACACTCACAGCCCACAGCCATGTCCTGCTACGACCTCTGTACCCCCACGTCCTGCGGCCCCACCCCGCTGGCCAACAGCTGCAACGAGCCCTGTGTCCGGCAGTGCCAGGACTCCACCTACGTGATCCAACCTTCTCCTGTGGTGGTCACCCTGCCCGGGCCCATCCTCAGCTCCTTCCCCCAGAACACCGCCGTGGGATCCTCAGCCTCCGCAGCCGTCGGGGATACTCTGAGCGCCGGGGGCGTCCCCATCAACTCGGGCAGCTCCTCGGGGCTCGGCAGTTTGGGGTACTCCGCTTTGGGGGGGCTCTATGGGAGGTCTTACCGGCGCTCCAACCGCTGCGGGCCCTGAGGGAGCCTCGGGACGGCCGGGAAGGGATGAGCAGGAGATGGAAAGCGCGATCGGATGCAGGACTGAACCCGTGCCCACCCGCTTGCTGACCCCCGCAGCTTTGCCCTGAGCTCCCGGGGCTGCAGGAGCTTGGCCTTTCCCATTTGATACCTTTCAGTGGTATCAGGGAGGCGAAAAATGTCACTCGAATGTCGCTAGGCGTCCAGCTGTAAAGCACTACCTGGAAATAGGTGATGAATTTTAATCGATATTCAACCCTTCTGCTTTCTTATGCTGTATTTTTTTTTTAAATTTCACTTCTTGCTCATTAAATAGATGGTGCATCACAATTTGTGGTTTGTAATGTTCCTTCTCCTCTTCCTCTTTGGAGTCTTCTCTGGCAGAAATTTGCCTGTGCATAAATTGTGAGTACCAAGCAGATCTGCATTTAAGTTATGCCACGCTAATCACTGAGGAATTAGATAAATATAAACAATGAGTAATAGCCTCTTTTTTTAGGGAATATTTTCCCTTTTTCTCATTTCCGTAAGAACAATATGAAATAATCACTCCTGGCTAGCAACAAATGGGGGGAAAGGGGTGGGAAAGCTCAAGCAGCTTTAGAGACAAAACTTCATTTAATTTATTCCCAATATCCCATCTAAACCTCCTTTCCATAAATTCGAGCCCATTCCCCCTTGTCCTGGCCCTCCAGGCCTTTGGAAATAATTTCTCCCCGTATTTCTTGTCGGCTCCTGGAGATACTGGAAGGTGAAATCATGTCACCCGAAGCTTCTCTTCCTCAGGCTGAACAAATCCAGACAGAACTTCCAAAACCCAACAGAGAAAATTAAAACTTAGGTCTCGTCCTTCCCTTGTTGTCCTGCTAGCTTAGAAACGCTGCAATTACGTCTTAATTGTTTGCTAAACGATGTGGTGATTGAGGGGCCTTTCGGATGTCATCAGGAATCCTCAGAGCAGGAGTAATTACTCAGAACCTCGGGGAAGTTAATGACGGGCAAATTGCTAAACAAACATTCCTCAACGTCGTGTTAAGTACCCCAATTAAGCTCCCATTCCACATCTTAAACACGTGGAGCAGGGTAGATCCTGTGATAAGGAATCCTGAGCCCGCTGGGGAGTTCTGCTCCCGGAGGAAAAAAATAAAGGACGAATGAAAACCAGAGAGGCTTTTGTGCAACACCAACAGGAGTTTAATGTCAGAGAGAAGAGCAACAGCCGAGGGCAGGGAATCCAAGCGATCCCAGGGACAGCAGGGGATGCAGGACTCGTGCTCTAGGAGCAGGGCCTTGCTCAGGACCGGGATAAGCCAGAGATGGAGGGCTCTGGGCACAGAGAGGGGATGGAGGGCTCAGGGAATCCCGAGGGGATGGAGGGCTCTGGGCACAGAGAGGGGATGGAGGGCTCAGGGCACAGGGAGGGGATAGAGGGCTCAGGTATCCCGAGGGGATGGAGGGCTCAGGGTGTCCCGAGGGGATGGAGGGCTCAGGGCACACCCAGGGCACACTCAACTGCCACTGCCAGCGGCTCCTGCCAGGTGTCCCCATGGCCCAGGCTGGGCTCCAGGGCTGGCACTGCCTCTGGGGGGGGGGGGGGGGGGCACTGCCAGAGCAGCTTTAGAAAACCCCACAGCTCCCGCGGCGGGACCTGCCCCATCTCTGGGAGCCAGGCAGGGAATAGCCCAGGCCCCGCGAGGAGAAACCAGAGCTGTAGGACCTCCCGCAATTGCCAAAGGAGCCCCCATAGCCCCCCAGGGAGCCCCCATAGCCAATGTCACCTCCATAACCCAGGGAACGGCCGTAGCCAAGGGAACCCCCATAGCCCTGGGAGCCCCCATAGCCCCTACAGCTTCCCAGGCCAAAGGAACCCCCATAGCCCCGGGAGCCGCCATAGCCCCCCAGGGAGCCCCCATAGCCTGAGAAACCCCCATAGCCCTGGGAGCCCCCATAGCCCCCACAGCTTCCCAGGCCAAAGGAGCCCCCATAGCCCCGGGAGCCCCCCAACCCAAAGGAGCCCCCATAGCCCTGGGAACCTCCATAAGGTCCCCACCCAAAGGAGCCCCAATTGCCCTGGGAGCCCCCATAACCTCCTGACCCAAAGGAGCCCCCATAGCCAGAGGAGCCCCCCAAGGCCAGGGAGCCCCCAGAACCCCCAGAACCTCCCAGCCCAAAGGAGCCCCCGTAGCCCTGGGAGCTGCGGGAACTGAAGGAACGCCCCAGCCAGGCTGGGCCAGACGATCCCACAACGCTCTCCTGAGGGAAGCTGCTGAGCACGGGGCCCGGGATGGTCACCACCACCGGCGGGGGCAGGATCAGGGCTCTGGAGTCAGGGCACTGCTGCACACATGGCTCGTTGGAGCTCTCCGCGATGGGCTGGGGGCAGCTCACGCCGCAGGACTCGCTGGAGTAGGACATCCTGTGCTGGGAGGCTGCAATGCACAGCAGAAAGGACTTTATGGCTAAACTGGCTGAGATGCATCAAAATTAAACTCTATGTCTGAAATAGCTGAGGGAAACAGATGAATTCAAAGGTGATATCAAAGAAATCTCATTATTGTATCATCTCCTCCTTCCTCTCACCATGGTCATCCTTGCAAGAGAAATTCTGTGCTGGATAAATTAAACAAACTTGTAGCAACCTGTGGCAAAGATTCAGTCAAAGGTGTAAGACCAGCGAAAAAGAAGGAAAGAGGAAGAGGAAAGAAGGCTCATTGACTTTATGCAGTAATTCAGATTTTATGGGGATGCGTGGCACCACTTACCTTGTTCGCTGCTGGGATGGGAACAGGAGCAGTGGATGAAGGGCTGTGGGTGATCTGAGCTTTTATATCCTCCTCAAAGCCACCCTCTGAGCCACCCGTCCTCGTTTATTACAAAACCAACGCCACAGTGGGCGCTTCCGTTCTGTCACCTCAGCACTCCCAGACTCGCGTGGCTATGACACAACTGCTGATGGCAATCAGCTCCCTCTGAAGGCGATCCGAGGGGATTTGGGGAATTTGAGGCTGAAGGGTGGTCATGCAGTCATTGATTAAAGCCAGCTCTGGTTCACTCCAATTTTAATGTCCTTTTAAATTGAGACATTTTAATGGCCACAGTAACACTTCCATGATGTGGAGCCCTTTGTGGTGCCACCTTCGCCAAGTGAAGGTTGCCCAACTGAACCTAAAATTGTGGCTCTGAGAGGACACAAATTCTCCTTGTAGCTGACTAGGAATCTATAAAAGTCGTCCCCAAAGAGGCATTGGATACACTCAGAAGTGTATCCAAATTGGATACACTCAGAAGAGGCCTCGACCTAAAGCTAATTCCAAACATTTCATGATTTCATCTGAAATCTCAACTTCCAGAAGTTCAGTTCGAAATACATTAAAAATCTTAATTTTCTTTCGCCCCCCCCCACCACGAAGTACTGACAACTACAGAAAAAAGAGAGAATTTAATAAAGTAGTAGAAAAATAAAAATGTATTTTATTAGGATGAGTCTGGGACATCCTGAAGTTATTTCTTTTCTTTCGTCTTGCAATTGTTCTCTAATTTTACAATATTGCAAAAGAGAGGCAATAAATTACCTCTAAATTGTAAAATAGCTCTGCTTATGAAGTGTCATCAGGATTTGCTGATAATAATGAGAGGTACCTGGAGGATAATGACTTTAAGCTGCCTCACAAATACTCATTAGTAGTCAGTGCTTGCAATTTCTGCTATTATCCTATTAAATGGAGGCTGGGAGTTATGAGGATTTATTCTGAGTTAGGAGCTCCCTTGTTATGAAACAGCATCATTAAAAAATACGCCAATCAATGTCACTCCTCTTGATTCCCTAATCAGCCTCTGATTAATAATTTCAGTGCTGGCAATGATTCAATTTTCATTCATGAGCTCAAATTCTTCATTTTATTAACTATTAATGTGTTTGGGATGATTATGACAAGTACCTCATGTGCCATATCGAGTGCATCTTCTTCTTAATTTATGAGGCAGCATTTTGCTGAAATATCTTAATTTTCAGGGGAGAACTTAAAGCCTGATGGCAAATTATCTGAATTTTCAAGCTTAACCATCAATGTTCAGCAAAAAAGGGGTCTCAAACTGATACTCTAAAATCTCTACTCTTGGAGTCTCACCTGTAAATATTTTGTCCATGAAATTGTGCCTAATGACGCAGAGCCCTCAGCTCACACGTCTCTGAACTGACGCTCCTGCCCCAGTTTTGGGTGCTGACATTTCTGTGTTCGAGTCTAACACACCAAATATGAATTTCCTGTGGGTGTTCACAAAGCCCCTCATGGTCCTGGAAGGATTTGGAACATCCCCCAAGTGTCACTGCTTCCATGACATTCCAAAGCCAGCAGGGAATGGAGCAATGGAGCCCACCTTGGAATTGCTGAGTAATTAATGGCATTTGAGCTGCAAACACAGCTCTTAAAACCCCTCACGTTTCTAAAACATTTGGAGATCATTGATATTTTCTTCATTTTTGATACCCGTCTCCCTCTTTTTATGCAGCTCCCATGGATTTTCACGGAATTCACTTAAACTTTAAAAGACAAAGTTAATTAATCTGAACTCATCAAACCCAAATAGCGCTCATGATGGGGATTATTACCTCATCATTCACCAGCTCGATGCCCTCAAGTCTGTCCTGACATGGCCTCACGCCTGTTTTTGAGCATGGGGAGTGGCAGTGCAAAGTCTGCAGAATTAAATCCCTCCATGTGAGGGTTGTTTTGTGTGGGACCAGAGGCACGGAGGGCGTTTTGTCCGTGTAAGCACTTTGGGAAATGTATAAAAGCTGCCACCACTCTAAGCCTCTCCATCCACATCTCCTGAGTTATTCACTGTGGTGAAGAGGGTAAGTCCAATTTGAACTCCTCTCTCCTTCTCTATCCTTCTTTCTTTCCCGTCCAATTCTTTGATGTTATGGATTGGCAGATTGAAAAACTGTGGGTCTCAGAAGGTTGTTGTAGAATAAAATGTGAATTTTCACCATGCCACTTGGAATAACCATTTCCAGGCATTTTAGGTACAATGCGTAAAAATTAAAAATATTTGAGTGATCATTTCCACCTTGTGGGAATATAAGGGTAAATTTTTTCGTTTGGAAGCTGAAGGCTACTTCAGAAAGGATATGAAACAACAAAAAATGCTGCTTTGTATCTGACACTTCATCATTTCTTATAGATACATTGCTAGATTTCAGTTGATCTTTATAAATTTATAAGGAGTAAAACTAGATTTGTCACAGAGTAAGAAGTGTCACCGGGGATGACACCAGATGTTTTCATCTGTGGGTGACATCTCAGGGACCTTGACAGCAACCAGAGTCCAGAATGTGATTTTTGTGGTCACATGAGGGCCAGATTTGGAAAGCAATGAACTCTGTGCTATCACATTTTCCATGGCAAAGCACAGGCAGAGTCAGGTGGAAATTTCTGGATCTGAAACCTTTCTGATGCTGTGTGTTGCAGCCTCCCAGCACAGGATGTCCTACTCCAGCGAGTCCTGCGGCGTGAGCTGCCCCCAGCCCATCGCGGAGAGCTCCAACGAGCCATGTGTGCAGCAGTGCCCTGACTCCAGAGCCCTGATCCTGCCCCCGCCGGTGGTGGTGACCATCCCGGGCCCCGTGCTCAGCAGCTTCCCTCAGGAGAGCGTTGTGGGATCGTCTGGCCCAGCCTGGCTGGGGCGTTCCTTCAGTTCCCGCAGCTCCCAGGGCTACGGGGGCTCCTTTGGGCTGGGAGGTTCTGGGAGTTCTGGGGGCTCCCTGGCCTTGGGGGGCTCCTTTGGGTCAGGAGGTTATGGGGGCTCCCAGGGCAATTGGGGCTCCTTTGGCTATGGGGGCTCGTTTGGGTTGGGAGGTTATAGGGGCTCCCAGGGCTATGGGGGTTTCTCAGGCTATGGGGGCTCCCTGGGGGGCTATGGGGGCTCCCGGGGCTATGGGGATTCCTTTGGCCTGGGAAGCTGTGGGGGCTATGGGGGCTCCCAGGGCTATGGGGGTTCCCTTGGCTACGGCCGTTCCCTGGGTTATGGAGGTGACATTGGCTATGGGGGCTCCCTGGGGGGCTATGGGGGCTCCTTTGGCAATTGCGGGAGGTCCTACAGCTCTGGTTTCTCCTCGCGGGGCCTGGGCTATTCCCTGCCTGGCTCCCAGAGATGGGGCAGGTCCCGCCGCGGGAGCTGTGGGGTTTTCTAAAGCTGCTCTGGCAGTGCCCGCCCCCAGAGGCAGTGCCAGCCCTGGAGCCCAGCCTGGGCCATGGGGACACCTGGCAGGAGCCGCTGGCAGTGGCAGTTGAGTGTGCCCTGGGTGTGCCCTGAGCCCTCCATCCCCTCGGGATACCTGAGCCCTCCATCCCCTCTCTGTGCCCAGAGCTCTCCATTCCCTTGGGACACCCTGAGCCCTCCATCCCCTCTCTGTGCCCTGAGCCCTCCATCCCCTTGGGACACCCTGAACCCTCCATCCCCTCGGGATTCCCTGAGCCCTCCATCCCCTCTCTGTGCCCAGAGCCCTCCATCTCTGGCTTATCCCGGTCCTGAGCAAGGCCCTGCTCCTAGAGCACGAGTCCTGCATCCCCTGCTGTCCCTGGGATGGTTTGGATTCCCTGCCCTCGGCTGTTGCTCTTCTCTCTGAAATTAAACCCCTGTTGGTGTTGCACAAAAGCCTCTCTGGTTTTCATTTGTCCTTGTTTTCCTCTGGTGGGATATTCACTCTTGTGCTGGGAGGAGTTGCCTGGAGTTCCTCATTTGGCCACGGCCCTTGGGTCATTGTCATTTGGGAAAAGGAGGCAAAGAGAAAGGAGCTGGATGCAGGAAAACTTTATTGAGCACCGAAAGGCAGGAGAGGCAGGGAGAGAGAGGGTGGGCAGGCCCCAGGCAGGCCGGGAGTCACGGGCTGCAGGTGACCAGGGCAGCTTGTGCAGAGCTCAGCTTCTCCATGCTGGGCTGAGGCGGCAGCGGGGCTTTGGGGCAGTTGGTGGTGGCTCTAGCAGGGCCCGCAGGTGTCCCAGAGCTTCTTGCTGTAGCGGGGCCAGGCGCAAGGGCTGCAGGCGGGAGCAGCGTAGGCCCTGCCAAAGGTGCAGAGGCCCCCCGAGGCCTGGGTGGCGCCGGCGCCGTAGAGGCCGCCCAGCCCCAGGGAGCCGCCAAAGGCCGGTGCTCCGGAGGAGCCCACCACGGCCTGCTGGGGGAAGGAGCTGAGGATGGGCCCGGGGAAGGTGACCACCACGGGTGGTGGCTGGATGAAGGCAGAGGAGTCGGGGCACTGGCGGGCGCACAGCTCGTTGCAGCTCTCAGCGATGGGCTGGGGCACAGCCACGCTGGTTCTGGGCGGGCACAGGTCTGTGCTGGTCCTGGGGGGGCACAGGTCGTAGCAGGACATCTTGGAGCGAGAGAGATGAGTCTGAAAGATAATTCAGAAGAACAGGGGTTAGAACAGACATGGGGATCTCCTGATTCAGCAGTGGCTTGTTCCTCCAGACCTGAAAAAGGCCTTGAGTGGCCAAAGCCACACAGCCTTGCCCACCCTGCCCAGCACTGGCCCTGTGCCCTGTAGTCCCCTCAGAGCCCTGATCCCCACACCCCCAGACCTCACAATCCCTGCCCAAGTTCCTGGCTCCATCTGTCCCGGCCAAGGGCTCAAAGCAGGACATATTACAGGGGTGAAGTTTGGTTTGCAACAGATAGAGACATAAAAACTATAAAAACTCAGAAGCTGATGAGAGAAATTTTCAACATGAGTGAAATCACTGTGTTGTGGTTCATGTTCAGCCTTGATCTGTAATGGTGAAAACCCAATGAGCACCTTGATAAAAAATTTCCTGCCTATGTAAAACCATCCCCAGAATGACCAGACCCCACAGACTGATCTTTGTTCTAGCCCCACATGGTTGTGTTGTTCAGCTTTTGGAAGTGCCTACCCTGAAGAACAATATAAAAACCCGAGTCCCATCTCCCATGAACTTCCCCAAAGTTGGGAAGTTGGGAACATCTGGGGTCTCTCAAAGATTTGGAGACTCCCAAATCCCACATTTCCCACTGGTTTCATTAAGAGTAATTACAGACAGAAACAATGTAAAGCTGTTCTAAATCTCAGCATTCCTAAAGGAATCTTCTACAACTGCTCTGGTTGTGATTAATTAAATAGAAAGAAATTAAAAATTCATACTCACTAAGCTCCGCAAGGCGAATGAGCTGCGAGAAGTGTCTGTCCAGTGCCCAGGCACTGGAGCTTATATAGAGGATCCCAACATTCCTGAGGGTTTGGGGTGGGGGTTCTGCCTGAAAGAAATTGTTTGCCAGCTTTGAGTCATGAAAAGTTGGAGTTTGTGGCAGTTCTGATTTCATTCATATTCTCCTATCGTGTGATGCTGGAGTTTCACCATCCTGATTTTTTTAATCTTGGGTCTTAATTGGCACTGGCAACTCCTGGCCTCATTAGAGTGACCTCACTTGAATTACCATGTTCATTAAGCTGACTCCACATGTTACTTCTTCCTTTACAACCTTGTCATGAGCTTGTCTGCTCCAAGATTTTGTAAGACTCATCTTTGGCTGACATGGACATTTTTCCTTAACAGCCCTTTCAAATTATCTGATAAATTAATTAGAAGCAGAAACCAGCTTATTCCAGAACTACCCAGGGACAAATGTCATTTCCAGCCCTAATTAAAGCGACATTGTTGGTCTGAGATGGATTTAAGGGGTCATGAATATCTGCTGAGATCATCCAGGACACTCAGCAGTTCCCCAATAGTTTTCCATTGAGAGGAAGGTTTGGAATCAATCCCATATAAAAATCAATTTGTTTAACTAAGAAGGTTTTAGTAGGAAATGAAATTCAGTTTCAAAAGGTTCAATGGTGCTGAATGTTCTCATATCAAGTCCTGTGATTCCAATTTTGAGGAAAAACCAAAGAGGCAGATCAAGGTTTTTCTTTAATGTCATGGGTGCAATCTCTTATCAAGAGCGTTCTGGCCCTTCTTGAGAAAAATACTTTGTAATGATTTCACAAACATTCATTATCTGCTGTTCAACCCAGCTAATGTTTGGTGTTGTATTACAGGAGTGATTTAGATGTTTTACTCTTACACAACCCCAAGCTGCTTTAATGTGCAGGAAACAAGGTGGTGCCTGCCATTACTTTGATTAAATCATGATTTGTGCCATTGGAAGTCAAGGGTTAATGATTAATGCAGCTCTTCTTTTCCTTCTTTAAAAAAAAACCCTTTCCATATCCATGGTTGAATCCTCTGTGAGTTTAAGATTCCACCTTTGCTGTATTTGCCTTATTTCAGGCTATATTTTCCATAAAAATAAATATTTGTGTTTATTTACCCTTTTCCTGTGATTTTTTCAGAGCACAACTTTAGGTTTTCACCTGTATCCAGTGCATTTTACAGACCCTTCTGATCATTCCTGAGAAATCCCCCCAGAGATCCACTCCTAACTCCTGCGCTGAAGATTGGTTGTTGTGGTCCAGGTTCACACCAATATTTTCATTTTCTCTGCAGATGAAAAAGGACTTGGGTTTAGGTTTGTGTTTTGTTTGTTGCCCCAACAAATTACCCTGTATTTGCTGCAGGGGAAGGAAAAAAAAAAAATCTCCAAGCACAGAGAGGGTTTGAGTGGTTCCCACATCTCCCAGCCTGGGGGGGATTTCCTTGCTTTGATTTATATTTTACAAAAATCTTACAATCAGAGCAAGTTGTGCCTCATCCCTGGCTCAAACTCCCTTCAAATCCAACCCCTTGATTTCTCCTGGGCTGCATCAAAACCCCCATGGGCAGCAGGGGAGGGGGGATTCTCACCCAGCTCAGGTGAGACCTCACCTGCAGAGCTGTCCCAGCCCTGGATCCCAGCCCAGGCAGGACCTGGATGGAGCCCAGAGGAGGCTCTAGGATGATCTGAGGAATGGAGCAGCTCTGCTGGGAGGAAAGGCTGAGAGAACTGGGATTATTCTGTTTGGAGAAGGGGAAGCTCTGAGGCGACCTCACTGTGGCCTTGCAGGACCTGAAGGGGCTACAAGAAACACGGGGAGAGGCTTTTCCCAAGGGATGGAGTGACAGGACAAGGGGGAATGGGTTCAGACTGACAGGTAGGAGGTTTAGATGGGATTTTTGGGATAAATTCTTCCCTGTGAGCGCAGGGAGGCCGTGGCACAGGATATTCCATGGCTGCCCCATCCCTCGAAGTGTCCAAGGCCAGCTTGGACAGGGCTTGCATCAACCTGGGGTGGTGGAAGATGTCCCTGCCCATGGCAGGGCGTGGAACGAGATGATTTTAAGATCCCCTTCCCACCCAAACCATTCCATGAGTCTGTGATTGCCACTCTCCACTTCTTATTAAAAACACCGTGATTTCAGTGCTCTCTGGACTACAAAATTTATTTGGAGGGTTCCCGTGTGAAAAAAAAAAACCCATCTAAGTGCAGATTTTCTCGAGCCTCTGAGGAACAAGGGCTGTGAGAGCACTTGGGAAGAACTGAGCAATGATCTCTGCTCCCTGTTTTCTTGTTTTGTAGCCCTTGAATGTCCCTGGGCTGAGTAACAGGTCCCAAAGCAGGGAGGAGCTGCCAGGCACCTCAGCCCGGATCAGATCGTTCGTAGCCGCTGGGTTTGGCCAGGCCGGGCCCTGCCCTGCTCTTACTTTCCCTTTTGTGTCATCCAGGGCAGGCTGCTCCTCTCAGAGTGGCTCCAGCACTCCCAGGCCCTCCCCCAGAGGCTCTCCAGAGATTTAAGCAACCAGAAATGGTCAAGTTGAATAGCTCTGTTATGAGCGGGAAAGACCTCAAGTGTGTACTCAGCATCATTAAAAAAAAAATAAAAAGATGATAACAACACAAAAATATGATGCATGAAAGATTTATTGTAGGAACAACATGAATAAGTCAGAGATTACAAATGAAAATGTGGGAAAACAAGAGGTACGAAGAGAATAAAAAAAAATAAAGCTAAAATTTTTAACTCATTAAGATGTCTACAAGCAGAGCTAAAAAAATGCAAATATGACATGAGGTTGGTAAAAATTGACATAATAAAGACCAAAGAAGACCAAAGAAAATGAAAGAACAATGAAATTGTTACACAAAATAATTCACAAAAGAGAACATTAGGGACTAGATCTTAACACTGGAGACAAAGTAAAACCCAAAGCATAGGAAAAGAAAAGGATTTTAAAAAAGACTAATGATGGCAATAATTGAGATTAACAACTTCTAGAGTTCTCCGTTGCTGACAGATGAAAAAGGCTCTGGGATGAGTCTAGCAGGGCCCGCAGGTGTCCCAGAGCTTCTTGCTGTAGCGGGGCCAGGCGCAAGGGCTGCAGGCGGGAGCAGCGTAGGCCCTGCCAAAGGTGCAGAGGCCCCCCGAGGCCTGGGTGGCGCCGGCGCCGTAGAGGCCGCCCAGCCCCAGGGAGCCGCCAAAGGCCGGTGCTCCGGAGGAGCCCACCACGGCCTGCTGGGGGAAGGAGCTGAGGATGGGGCCGGGGAAGGTGACCACCACGGGTGGTGGCTGGATGAAGGCAGAGGAGTCGGGGCACTGGCGGGCGCACAGCTCGTTGCAGCTCTCAGCGATGGGCTGGGGCACAGCCACGCTGGTTCTGGGCGGGCACAGGTCTGTGCTGGTCCTGGGGGGGCACAGGTCGTAGCAGGACATCTTGGCGTGGGATGCGAGGCAGCTCTGCAAGAGAGGGCAGCCATGGCAGGAGAGCAGCCCAGGGCAGCGCCTGAGCCACAGGGGCCGGGGCTGGAGCAGGGAGCCACGAGCAGGAGCGCTCACACACTTACCCTTGTTCCTGAGGAGGAGAAGGTGGCCAGGGCAGTGCTTGGTCCAGTCTGGCCCTCACAAGGCTTTTATAGCAGCCATGGCCTTGCTCAGCTCCAGCCTGGCCAGTCTGCACAGGGGACACTCCCTGCTGCTGCTGCTGCTGACACCAGGGCTGTGCGGCCCCTGCCCCTCCCTGAGTCAGCATCCCCCAGGTGCCACCCCAGCACATCCCAAGATGCCCAAATGATCTCTTCCCTCCTGTCACGTTAGAAACTTGATAGCCAGAATGGCACCCAGGAATGGACTCCAGGAACACCTGTCCGGGCCTGAAGCATGTCAGGCAGGAGTGTCCGGAGCCTCCAACATGGAGGCAATCTGTTCATCGCAGGACGGTCCAGCAGAACCAGACCCCATCTGCCAGGCATCAGTGCCCAGGGGCTTCCACAAGGCTGGGAACAAAGACTTCTCCACTCAGGCCTGATCTCCGTAGGGCAAAGAGGAGTGATGTCCATCTGGCTCAGGCTGTTTCGGGCCCCACCCCAGTCCATTGGACCATTAAAGGTGTTCCTGGAGCCCTTTCCTGGCTGCCATCCCAAATATCAAGTATGTGACGTGTCAGGAAGGACGAGATTGCTTGGGCATCTTGGGATGTGCTGGGATGGCACCTGGGGGATGCTGACTCAGGGAGGGGCAGGGGCTGCACAGCCCTGGTGTCAGCAGGAGCAGCAGCAGGGAGTGTCCCCTGTGCAGATTGGCCAGGCTGGAGCTGAGCAAGGCCAGGGCTGCTATAAAAGCCGTGTCAGGGCCAGACTGGACCAAGCACTGCCCTGGCCACCTTCTCCTCCTCGGGAACAAGGGTAAGTGTGTGAGCGCTCCTGCTCACGGCTCCCTGCTCCAGCCCCGGCCCCTGTGGCTCAGGCGCTGCCCTGGGCTGCTCTCCTGCCATGGCTGCCCTCTCTTGCAGAGCTGCCTCGCATCCCACGCCAAGATGTCCTGCTACGACCTGTGCCCCCCCAGGACCAGCACAGACCTGTGCCCGCCCAGAACCAGCGTGGCTGTGCCCCAGCCCATCGCTGAGAGCTGCAACGAGCTGTGCGCCCGCCAGTGCCCCGACTCCTCTGCCTTCATCCAGCCACCACCCGTGGTGGTCACCTTCCCCGGCCCCATCCTCAGCTCCTTCCCCCAGCAGGCCGTGGTGGGCTCCTCCGGAGCACCGGCCTTTGGCGGCTCCCTGGGGCTGGGTGGCCTCTACGGCGCCGGCGCCACCCAGGCCTCGGGCGGCCTCTGCACCGTTGGCAGGGCCTACGCTGCTCCCGCCTGCAGCCCTTGCGCCTGGCCCCGCTACAGCAAGAAGCTCTGGGACACCTGCGGGCCCTGCTAGAGCCACCACCAACTGCCCCAAAGCCCTGCTGCTGCCTCAGCCCAGCATGGAGAAGCTGAGCTCTGCACAAGCTGTCCTGGTCACCTGCAGCCCATGACTCCTGGCCTGCCTGGGGCCTGCCCACCATCCCTGTCCCTGCCTCTCCTGCCTTTCGGTGCTCAATAAAATTTTCCTGCATCCAACTCCAGACTCCTTGCCTTTTTTCCCAAAACCAGGAAATTCCAGAGAAGGACGGTATTCCAAGAGTGGGAGGGGAAATGGTGATACCGTGATGGTGAGGGGCAATGGAAAAAGGAAGGGGATGTGGAAGATAAAATGGATCAGGGATGAGACAGAGGACAGTAATGTGGAGAACATGAAACCAAAATGGATACAGAATGAGAAGACAGAGTATGTTGAGAAGGTGCTTCTTTAGGAGAAGGAGGAGATGGAGGAGAAAGAGAAGAAGAAGGAGAAGGAGAAGGACGAGGAGCATGAGAAGGATGAGGGGAAGGAGATGCAGGATGATGAGAAGGAAAAGAGGAAGAAGGAGGAAAAGTAGAGGAAAGAGAATGCAAAGAAGGGTGACAAGAGGAAAGAGAAGGAGAAAGAGAAGACAAAGAGAATATAAGAATCAAGGAGTAGAAGAAATAAAAAGAAGAAAGAATAAGACGTAGAAAGTGAAGGAGAAGTAGTTGATGACAAGGAAATTTAATGTACAGGGAAGAGTGAGGTGGAATTCTCCCTCTGATTTCTGTTCCAGCTCCTTTAGCAGAGCCATGGTGGCACAGAGGGCCTGGAGCTCTGGTAGCCTCTGTCCCTGGATGGCTCCCAGCTCTGTGGCCAACCCCACTCTCCACCAGCACAACAGCAGGTCTGGAAGAGTTCCTGGTCTCATGGCCGACAAGCAGGGGGATCTGTGTCCCTTCCTGAAGAGTGCTCAGAGATCCTTCCCAGTCTCCTTCCCTTTCTCGTTCGCCTTCTCCGTTTCCTAACCTCACCGGTTCCTACAGTTCTCCTTCGTATCATTCCACTTCCCCTTTGATTTCATTTTCATCTCCACTTTAACCGCCAATGTCCCATCCCCACTTCTGTTTAACCTTTCCCTTCCCCTTCTATTTTCCATTGCCTGTGGCCATCCCAGCTATGGAAAATGCAGGTGAACCCGGTGGGAAGAAATGCTGATGTCTGACTCCTGTTCAGAAGGCTGAATGATTTCTTTATTATAACTATGCTATAATTCATTAATAAACTATTTAATGGAGATACTAAAACTACAAACCTACTTTTTCTAACTCCCATATCTAACCCACTCACAACTCGTGACCCTCTCTGAGAGTCCAGACACAGGTGGATTGGATTGGCCATCAGGCTCAAACAATCCTCTCCAGGATCCAATCAAGCAATCAACCCAGGTGAACAATTCTCCAAGCACATTCCACATGGGAAAAACAAGGAGCAGAAATAGAAATTGTTTTCTCTTTCTTCTCTCTGTGCTCCCCCATGAAAAATCCTGAGAGAGAGAAGAATGTGCCTGCCACACCCAGCAACACAATTTCCTCTCCCACTCGTGGATCTCCCCCACCTCCAGGGGTATTCATGATTGCAGAAAAGGGGGCAAAGAGAGAGGAGTTGGATGCAGGAAAACTTTATTGTACCAAGAAGGGCAGGAGAATCAGGGAATGTGGGCAGGCCCCAGGCAGGCCGGGTGTCACGGGCTGCAGGAGGCCAGGGCAGCTTGTGCAGAGCTCAGCTTCTCCATGCTGGGCTGAGGCGGCAGCGGGGCTTTGGGGCAGTTGGTGGTGGCTCTAGCAGGGCCCGCAGGTGTCCCAGAGCTTCTTGCTGTAGCGGGGCCAGGCGCAAGGGCTGCAGGCGGGAGCAGCGTAGGCCCTGCCAAAGGTGCAGAGGCCCCCCGAGGCCTGGGTGGCGCCGGCGCCGTAGAGGCCGCCCAGCCCCAGGGAGCCGCCAAAGGCCGGTGCTCCGGAGGAGCCCACCACGGCCTGCTGGGGGAAGGAGCTGAGGATGGGGCCGGGGAAGGTGACCACCACGGGTGGTGGCTGGATGAAGGCAGAGGAGTCGGGGCACTGGCGGGCGCACAGCTCGTTGCAGCTCTCAGCGATGGGCTGGGGCACAGCCACGCTGGTTCTGGGCGGGCACAGGTCTGTGCTGGTCCTGGGGGGGCACAGGTCGTAGCAGGACATCTTGGCGTGGGATGCGAGGCAGCTCTGCAAGAGAGGGCAGCCATGGCAGGAGAGCAGCCCAGGGCAGCACCTGAGCCACAGGGGCCGGGGCTGGAGCAGGGAGCCGTGAGCAGGAGCGCTCACACACTTACCCTTGTTCCCGAGGAGGAGAAGGTGGCCAGGGCAGTGCTTGGTCCAGTCTGGCCCTGACACAGCTTTTATAGCAGCCCTGGCCTTGCTCAGCTCCAGCCTGGCCAGTCTGCACAGGGGACACTCCCTGCTGCTGCTCCTGCTGACACCAGGGCTGTGCGGCCCCTGCCCCTCCCTGAGTCAGCATCCCCCAGGTGCCACCCCAGCACATCCCAAGATGCCCAAGCGATCTCGTCCTTCCTGACACGTCACATACTTGATATTTGGGACGGCAGCCAGGAATGGGCTCCAGGAACACCTTTAATGGTCCAATGGACTGGGGTGGGGCCCAAATCAGCCTGGGTCAGATGGACATCACTCCTCTTTGCCCTACAGAGATCAGGCCTGAGTGGAGAAGTATTTGTTCCCAGCCTTGTGGGAGCCCCTGGGCACTGATGCCTGGCAGATGGGGTCTGGTTCTGCTGGACCGTCCTGCGATGAACAGATTGCCTCCATGTTGGAGGCTCCGGACGCTCCTGCCTGAGATGCTTCAGGCCCGGACAGGTGTTCCTGGAGTCCATTCCGGGGTGCCATTCTGGCTATCAAGTTTACAACGTGACAGGAGGGAGGAGATCACTTGGGGATCTTGGGATGTGCTGGGGTGGCACCTGGGGGATGCTGACTCAGGGAGGGGCAGGGGCCGCACAGCCCTGGTGTCAGCAGCAGCAGCAGCAGGGAGTGTCCCCTGTGCAGACTGGCCAGGCTGGAGCTGAGCAAGGCCATGGCTGCTATAAAAGCCTTGTGAGGGCCAGACTGGACCAAGCACTGCCCTGGCCACCTTCTCCTCCTCAGGAACAAGGGTAAGTGTGTGAGCGCTCCTGCTCGTGGCTCCCTGCTCCAGCCCCGGCCCCTGTGGCTCAGGCGCTGCCCTGGGCTGCTCTCCTGCCATGGCTGCCCTCTCTTGCAGAGCTGCCTCGCATCCCACGCCAAGATGTCCTGCTACGACCTGTGCCCCCCCAGGACCAGCACAGACCTGTGCCCGCCCAGAACCAGCGTGGCTGTGCCCCAGCCCATCGCTGAGAGCTGCAACGAGCTGTGCGCCCGCCAGTGCCCCGACTCCTCTGCCTTCATCCAGCCACCACCCGTGGTGGTCACCTTCCCCGGCCCCATCCTCAGCTCCTTCCCCCAGCAGGCCGTGGTGGGCTCCTCCGGAGCACCGGCCTTTGGCGGCTCCCTGGGGCTGGGCGGCCTCTACGGCGCCGGCGCCACCCAGGCCTCGGGGGGCCTCTGCACCTTTGGCAGGGCCTACGCTGCTCCCGCCTGGCCCCGCTACAGCAAGAAGCTCTGGAACACCTGCGGGCCCTGCTAGAGCCACCACCAACTGCCCCAAAGCCCCGCTGCCGCCTCAGCCCAGCATGGAGAAGCTGAGCTCTGCACAAGCTGTCCTGAGCCCGTGACTCCCGGCCTGCCTGGGGCCTGCCCACACGCCCTGATTCTCTTGCCCTTCTTGGTACAATAAAGTTTTCCTGCATCTAACTTCGTTCTCTTTGACTGCGTTTCTGCAATCATGAATACCTTGGGCATGGGAGAGTCCAAGAGTGGGAGGGGAAATTGTCTTGGGGGACAGTCGAGGCAATTGAAAATGGAAGGGGTTGGTAAAAGATATGTGGGAAGAGGACAGAGGAGATTTATGTGGAGAATGAAATGAAATCAAGAGAGAAATGGAATCCGAAGATAATTGGTCTGTGGGGAGTGTATGGATTAGGGGAAGGAGTAAAAACGAGAAGGAGAAGGAGAAGGAGAAAGGGAAGGAGAAAGAAGGAGAAGGAGAAGGAGAAGGAGAAGGAGAAGGAGAAGGAGAAGGAGAAGGAGAAGGAGAAGGAGAAGGAGAACGAGAACGAGAAGGAGAAGAAACAGAACGTGTGAAACAAGGTGACAAAGAAATACAAAAAAAGAGAAAGAGACAGAGAAAGTGAAAGAAAGAGAAAGAGCGAAGTCGCTGATGACAGGGAAATTTAATCTATAGGGCGTGGTGATGGGCAAGATTGTTTCTGATTTCAATCCCTGGTCTTTTAGCGGAGCCGGGGTGGATTCAGAAGCACTGGAGCTCTGACAGCATTTACTCCTGGATAGCTCCCAGCTCCAGGGACAGTCCTACTCATTGTAACCATGGCTGCAGAACTGTAAAGGCCCCTGGGCTCACGGCCTGCAACCAGGGAATCTGTCTTCAGGCACAGTGATCGAAGCTCCTTGTTGTTGTCCTTGTCCTTGTCCTTGTCCTTGTCCTTGTCCTTGTCCTTGTTATGGTCATTGTCCTTCTCCTACTTCTTAACCTCCCGTGACACATGCCACTTCTCTGCTTCATATGCATCCACTTCCCATTTGATGCCATTTCTTTCTCCACTTTAACCTCCAATAAAACATTCCCTCTTCAAATTTACAGTTGCTATCCCAGGGGGAGCCATGACTTGGGAAAAAAAGGCAAAGAGACAGGAGTTGGATGCAGGAAAACTTTATTGAACCAAGAAGGGCAGGAAATGCTGGGAGGGGGACGATGGGAAAGCCCCAGGCAGGCCGGGAGTCACGGGCTGCAGGAGGCCAGGACAGCTTGTGCAGAGCTCAGCTTCTCCATGCTGGGCTGAGGCGGCAGCGGGGCTTTGGGGCAGTTGGTGGTGGCTCTAGCAGGGCCCGCAGGTGTCCCAGAGCTTCTTGCTGTAGCGGGGCCAGGCGCAAGGGCTGCAGGCGGGAGCAGCGTAGGCCCTGCCAAAGGTGCAGAGGCCCCCCGAGGCCTGGGTGGCGCCGGCGCCGTAGAGGCCGCCCAGCCCCAGGGAGCCGCCAAAGGCCGGTGCTCCGGAGGAGCCCACCACGGCCTGCTGGGGGAAGGAGCTGAGGATGGGCCCGGGGAAGGTGACCACCACGGGTGGTGGCTGGATGAAGGCAGAGGAGTCGGGGCACTGGCGGGCGCACAGCTCGTTGCAGCTCTCAGCGATGGGCTGGGGCACAGCCACGCTGGTTCTGGGCGGGCACAGGTCTGTGCTGGTCCTGGGGGGGCACAGGTCGTAGCAGGACATCTTGGCGTGGGATGCGAGGCAGCTCTGCAAGAGAGGGCAGCCATGGCAGGAGAGCAGCCCAGGGCAGCACCTGAGCCACAGGGGCCGGGGCTGGAGCAGGGAGCCGTGAGCAGGAGCGCTCACACACTTACCCTTGTTCCCGAGGAGGAGAAGGTGGCCAGGGCAGTGCTTGGTCCAGTCTGGCCCTGACACGGCTTTTATAGCAGCCCTGGCATTGCACAGCTCCAGCCTGGCCAGTCTGCACAGGGGACACTCCCTGCTGCTGCTGCTGCTGACACCAGGGCTGTGTGGCCCCTGCCCCTTCCTGAGTCAGCATCCCCCAGGTGCCACCCCAGCACATCCCAAGATGCCCAAATGATCTCGTCCTTCCTGCCATGTCAGAAACATGATAGGAGGGATGTCACTCTGGAATGGGCTCCAGGAACACATTTAATGGTCCAATGGACTGGGGTGGGGCTGGAATTAGCCTGGGTCAGATGGACATCTCACCTCTTTGCCCTAAGAAGATCAGGCCTGAGTGGAGAAGTCTTTGTTCCCAGCCCTGTGGAACCCCCTGGGCACTGACTGCTGGCAGATGGTGTCTGGTTCTGCTGGGTTGTCCTGCGATGCACAGAGCCCCTCCATGGTGAATGCTCCGGACACTCCTGCCCCAGATGCTTCTGACCCTGACAGGTGTTCCTGGAGCCCATTCCTGGGTGACATCCTGGCTATCAAGTCCGTCATGTTGCAGGAAGTATGTGATTTTTTTGGGCATCTAGGGATGTGCTGGGTGGCACCTGGGGGATGCTGACTCAGGGAGGGGCAGGGGCTGCACAGCCCTGGTGTCAGCAGCAGCAGCAGCAGGGAGTGTCCCATGTGCAGACAGGCCAGGCTGGAGCTGAGCAAGGCCAGGGCTGCTATAAAAGCCGTGTCAGGGCCAGACTGGACCAAGCACTGCCCTGGCCACCTTCTCCTCCTCGGGAACAAGGGTAAGTGTGTGAGCGCTCCTGCTCGCGGCTCCCTGCTCCAGCCCCGGCCCCTGTGGCTCAGGCGCTGCCCTGGGCTGCTCTCCTGCCATGGCTGCCCTCTCTTGCAGAGCTGCCTCGCATCCCACGCCAAGATGTCCTGCTACGACCTGTGCCCCCCCAGGACCAGCACAGACCTGTGCCCGCCCAGAACCAGCGTGGCTGTGCCCCAGCCCATCGCTGAGAGCTGCAACGAGCTGTGCGCCCGCCAGTGCCCCGACTCCTCGGCCTTCATCCAGCCACCACCCGTGGTGGTCACCTTCCCCGGCCCCATCCTCAGCTCCTTCCCCCAGCAGGCCGTGGTGGGCTCCTCCGGAGCACCGGCCTTTGGCGGCTCCCTGGGGCTGGGCGGCCTCTACGGCGCCGGCGCCACCCAGGCCTCGGGGGGCCTCTGCACCTTTGGCAGGGCCTACGCTGCTCCCGCCTGCAGCCCTTGCGCCTGGCCCCGCTACAGCAAGAAGCTCTGGGACACCTGCGGGCCCTGCTAGAGCCACCACCAACTGCCCCAAAGCCCCGCTGCCGCCTCAGCCCAGCATGGAGAAGCTGAGCTCTGCACAAGCTGCCCTGGTCACCTGCAGCCCGTGCCTCCTGGCCTGCCTGGGGCCTGCCCACCATCCCTGTCCCTGCCTCTCCTGCCTTTCGGTGCTCAATAAAATTTTCCTGCATCCAACTCCAGACTCCTTGCCTTTTTTCCCAAAACCAGGAAATTCCAGAGAAGGACGGTATTCCAAGAGTGGGAGGGGAAATGGTGATACCGTGATGGTGAGGGGCAATGGAAAAAGGAAGGGGATGTGGAAGATAAAATGGATCAGGGATGAGACAGAGGACAGTAATGTGGAGAACATGAAACCAAAATGGATACAGAATGAGAAGACAGAGTATGTTGAGAAGGTGCTTCTTTAGGAGAAGGAGGAGATGGAGGAGAAAGAGAAGAAGAAGGAGAAGGAGAAGGACGAGGAGCATGAGAAGGATGAGGGGAAGGAGATGCAGGATGATGAGAAGGAAAAGAGGAAGAAGGAGGAAAAGTAGAGGAAAGAGAATGCAAAGAAGGGTGACAAGAGGAAAGAGAAGGAGAAAGAGAAGACAAAAGAGAATATAAGAATCAAGGAGTAGAAGAAATAAAAAGAAGAAGAATAAGACGTAGAAAGTGAAGGAGAAGTAGTTGATGACAAGGAAATTTAATGTACAGGGAAGAGTGAGGTGGAATTCTCCCTCTGATTTCTGTTCCAGCTCCTTTAGCAGAGCCATGGTGGCACAGAGGGCCTGGAGCTCTGGTAGCCTCTGTCCCTGGATGGCTCCCAGCTCTGTGGCCAACCCCACTCTCCACCAGCACAACAGCAGGTCTGGAAGAGTTCCTGGTCTCATGGCCGACAAGCAGGGGGATCTGTGTCCCTTCCTGAAGAGTGCTCAGAGATCCTTCCCAGTCTCCTTCCCTTTCTCGTTCGCCTTCTCCGTTTCCTAACCTCACCGGTTCCTACAGTTCTCCTTCGTATCATTCCACTTCCCCTTTGATTTCATTTTCATCTCCACTTTAACCGCCAATGTCCCATCCCCACTTCTGTTTAACCTTTCCCTTCCCCTTCTATTTTCCATTGCCTGTGGCCATCCCAGCTATGGAAAATGCAGGTGAACCCGGTGGGAAGAAATGCTGATGTCTGACTCCTGTTCAGAAGGCTGAATGATTTCTTTATTATAACTATGCTATAATTCATTAATAAACTATTTAATGGAGATACTAAAACTACAAACCTACTTTTTCTAACTCCCATATCTAACCCACTCACAACTCGTGACCCTCTCTGAGAGTCCAGACACAGGTGGATTGTGTAATAAAAAGGTCTTTGTTCATTAAAACGAACATTGAAAGAAAATAAGAATTTAAACTGAATAGAGAATTTCAGACTGTGAGAAGAGAAAGAGGAAAAAAAAAAAAAGGGGGGGGTGGTTTGATAAACAACAAGTATTCTGCTTAAGAATTGTGCAAATGCAGCTAGCAGAGAAGACTGTGTAACTAACTATATACAAGCTAACTTTTAGGCCAAGGACAACTGGCAAAGAAGATAAGGAGCCTTCATCCCTATGACCACCAAGGGCAGAGAGAAAAAGGACCCCCTAGCAACCAATTGCACCGGCGCAGAGTACATCGAGAGAAAATACGTCAACTGAAAAAAAGGGGGGACTATAAAAACAAAAAGGTCAAAGGGGGAAGGCGCGCCGTGGCAGAGTGGAGACTCCCCGGCCGCCCAGCGCTGTTTTTTTGCTTAATACCGCTTGCTTAATAAATTCTTGTTAATTGATTTATCTATAATTAGCCTCCCCAATTGAATTTGTCCATAACAAATTTGGTGCCGTGACTCGGATAAGGGCAAACGGGCAGGAATTCCTAATCAGGGAGGCGCCCCGCTGCTTTTTCAGCGGCCCTGGTGCAGGCTTTTCCTTCTCGGGCCCTTACCGACGAACCTAAATTCGGTATTAAGCAAAAGGGATACCGGTAACCCCGTAATCTTTGTGCACGAAGCCCGGGCGAAGACGCAGGACAGCGTGAGTATAAAAGTGGGATCCGCTCGGTTGGGGTTGGGATCCCAGGACATAACGTACGAGACGTCCTTTTAGGACGAGGCAAGTGTGGACCTCTAAGTAGTGCGGTTTCCAGACCCCGAGAGGGGCTGGGCCACGAACAGGGGGCCGCGAGTGTGTGTGTGTGTGTGTGAAGGTGTCCTGGAAGATGGGACAGAGGAAAAGCAAGCCCTCTGATTCCATGGGGACGGGGACCCCGGTAAAGTTTCCCCAGATACCACCTGACAGTCTGTTAGGTTTAATAATAAAATCTTGGGATGAATACCCTTCAAGAAAAGGGAAGGATAGGGCAAAAATGATACATTATTGTATGGAAGTATGGGGAGGGAAACAAATCCGTGGTGATAATTTATTTTGGCCAGTGTTTGGAAGCTTCGAGGACTGGATTTGCCAGGCATTAAACATTTATGTAAATTCTAAAGAACCTTTTGATATGGAAGAGAGCAAGTACGCTGCTCTCTGGATAGTGGGGGAAACAAGAGCAAAACTTTTTGCCTTAAGCACCCAGGGAGAAAAAGAAAAAAAAAAGAAAAATAAAAAGCCTGAGGAGGTTCCAACTGCACCCCCTCTACCATACATACCTCCCCCTCCTCCACCTCCACCAGCACCACCAGTAGTCTACCCCAATTTAGATCAAGGGGGGGATTTTGAAAACCAGGAAGTAGAAATCCTGGAACCGGTCCCTGAGGAAAATCGTCATGTTACTCGTAGCCTAACAAGGGGGAAAAGCGAGAGGGAAAGGCAAGCTCTATATCCATTAAGGGAAGTAGCTTTGGGAATGATCCCTAATCCTAATGCTGGTCAGCAGGGACAACCAGCCCAAATTCCGGGAATAGGTTATGTGGAGGTACCTCTTAATTCAGGAGATGTGAGGGAGTTCAAGAAAGAAATGGGACATCTATTGGAAGACCCCCTTGGAGTTGCAGAGCGGGTGGATCAGTTTCTGGGGCCCAACGTGTATACGTGGGACGAAATGCAGTCAATACTGGGGATTTTATTCACATCTGAGGAGCGAGGGATGATCAGGACAGCTGGTATGAGAATTTGGGATAGAGACCATCAGGCAGGACCCCAAGCAGATACTAAATGGCCTTTACAGCGTCCTAATTGGGATAAGCAAGATCCCCTGCATAGGACACATATGGCAGACTTAAGAACAATTCTTATCCAGGGGATCAGAGAATCAGTCCCTAAGGGGCAGAATGTGAATAAAGCTTTTTGTGAGAGTCAAAAGAAAGATGAGGACCCCACGGAATGGTTAGGACGGCTCCGGAGATCTTTTCAGCTGTACTCTGGAGTAAATCCTGACACTCCAGAAGGACAGATGTTGTTAAAGACCCAGTTCGTGGCCAGAGCCTGGCCTGATATTAGGAGAAAATTGGAAAAGATTGAGGATTGGCATGGTAGAGGCCTGGATGAATTGTTGCGGGAAGCTCAGAAAGTGTATGTACGGAAAGAGGAGGAAGGACATAGGAAACAAGCAAGAGTGATGATGGCTGTGGTACGTGAAGGGCAGAGGGGAACGCTTAGTCAGTTCCAGGGAAGTAAGCCGAAGGGTCAGAAGGTAGAAGAAGGGAGAAGAGAAAAGGAGAGTGGACAAGGAAGCTGCTTTTATTGTGGTAAGAGAGGGCATTTTGGGCGGGAATGCAGAGAAAGGTTGGCAGATGAAAAGCAATTCAAGGAAGATTGAGGGGGTCAGGGGCTCTATTTGCTGGGGACCCAGGAAAAAAACAGAGCCCCTGGTAAAACTAAAAATTGGTCCCCAGCAGCAAGAATATGAGTTTCTTGTGGACTCAGGAGCTGAGAGATCAACGGTTCAAACCCTTCCCTCAGGGTGTAAATTATCAAGAGAAACAATACAGGTAGTTGGGGCAAAAGGGGAAGCCTTTAAAGTGCCTGTAATCAAAGACATGATTTTTGAAACCAGCTCCAAAATAGGTATAGGATCACTGTTGTTAGTTCCAGAGGCTGACTATAACTTACTGGGACGAGATTTGATGATTGAATTAGGAATTAGAATCAACATAAATGACAAGAAGCTAAATATTAAATTATGTCCTCTTCGGGTAGAGGACGAACAGAAAATTAACCCTGAAGTGTGGTATACCCCAGAAAAAGCAGGCCGATTGGACATAAAACCTTTTGAGATAATATTAAGAAATCCTGAAGTCCCAGTTAGAGTTAAGCAGTACCCAATTCCAAATGAAGGAAGGAAAGGGGTCAAACCTGAAATTGAAAGATTAAAAGCACAAGGGTTATTAGAACCCTGCATGTCTCCTTTTAATACTCCTATCCTTCCTGTTAAAAAACCCGATGGGAAATACCGTTTGGTACATGACTTACGAGAAATTAACAAAAGGACTGTAGAAAGATTCCCTGTAGTAACTAACCCTCATACTTTATTAAGTCAATTAGGCCCCGAAAATCAGTGGTATAGTGTTATAGATTTAAAGGATGCATTTTGGGCATGTCCCCTTAAAGAAAGTTGTAGGGACTATTTTGCCTTTGAATGGGAAGACCCAGACACCCACAGGAAACAACTCCGTTGGACGGTACTCCCACAAGGGTTTACAGAGTCCCCTAATTTATTTGGCCAGGCACTGGAGCAGCTGCTTACAGATTTTCAGTTGAGAGAAGGGACTGTCCTGATTCAGTATGTAGATGACTTGTTAGTAGCTGGGAAAGAAGAGGAAATTGTCAGGGAAGAGAGTATAAGATCACTCAATTTTCTAAGCTTGAAAGGACTCAAAGTGTCAAAATCCAAATTACAATTTGTGGAAAAAGAGGTGAAATATCTCGGACATAGACTGAGTCAAGGAACGAAGAAACTAGACCCAGAAAGGGTTAAGGGAATCTTAGCTATGCCAGGGCCAAGGACAAAGCGGGAGGTTAGACAGCTGTTAGGATTGTTTGGGTACTGTAGACAATGGATAGAGGGATTTAGCGGGAAAGTAAAATTCCTATATGAGAAACTAACAAAAGAAGGCTTGCTTAAGTGGACTCGGGAAGGTGAGGAAAAACTACAGGACCTCAAGGCAGAATTAGTAAATGCACCGGTTCTCAGTCTTCCTGATTTAAAAAGGCCCTTTTATAATATAAAACCAGGTGATAAGGTGTTAATAAAAACCTGGAAAGAAACCTCACTAATCCCAAACTGGGAAGGCCCCTATGTTGTTTTACTTACTACAGAAACTGCAGTCAGAACCGCCGAGAAGGGATGGACACATGCAAGCCGAATAAAGGGACCGATTACTGCTGCTGCTGCCGAAGACCCCTGGAGAATAACCAGCCAACCCGGAGATCTTAAGGTCACATTTAAACGGACTTAATGGACTCAGTAAAAATTGTACAAACCAGCTGGTATAGTGAGATATTGGATTATGGATATCCTGTAACTGATGATTTTAGAGTCTATTGTACAAATAAGGATTGTGATTGTTACCCTTTTGTATGCTATATTTGTAAAATCTGCCAGGAACGGTGGTGGGTCCATAGTTATAGAGGTACCCCTCCTAGGGGTATTTGTAAAGGGTGTTATCAATTAGAAAGAGAACTGACAAAGTCAGTCCTAAAGATTGGAGAAGAGAATGGGACCCTACCAAGGGAATCCCAAGAGTGGTGGGAGGTGTTTACTAAGGGGGCTAGGCCTGAAAATTGTTGTTACCACTCTAATGAACCAATTCCCCTAATTGTTCAAATTATAAAAGGGAATTGCCGGAAGACTTTACCTGGAATTCAGTGTAATTCACCGCAAGTGAAGGATAAGAATTGGGAATCATTCAAAAAGAGGCAGCAAAAAAACAGAGTAAGGGTCCTCCTGAAGAATATCCTTGCTGCCGAGAAGATGGTACACCTCGCGGCTCGAAGCAACCGGGTTGGCGAGCGAGGCAGAGGGATAAGAAGCAGTGGAGGAAAAAGCCCTCAAACTGGGACAATTCAAAGGTATTTCAAGAACTGCCTCAAGGGTACTGATCTCCCAAGGGTAAAGGTGAGCCCGGCAATAACATGTCAAACCAAACAGTGGGAAGGGGGAAATAATGATAATCAAGTTCTGGGGCGGTTTGGACTCCACCCTTGCTGGCAAATTCTGTACATATTAGTTATATGTTGTACCTGGCCTGTACAAGGGGACTATGCACACCAGCCATTTAATTGGACTCTGACCAAAATAGACCAAGGGAAAGTTGTTAAGCAAAATGCCACCACTGTAGCTCCTACTTTTTTAGTTACTAATGAGGACTTGGTGAACTCTGTGTGGGGATGGAGTAAACCTGACTTCCATGCTATCTATTGGTGTCCTAGCTCCAATCCTGGGAGGGGATATTGTAATTACCCTGGTGAATATCTGTGTGGATATTGGGGCTGTGAAACCATAGCAACTGCCTGGGCTGTCACCCATCCAGATAAATTTTTACAGGTCTCATGGTATCCTAAAGGATGCAAAGTTCCATGGTATGGCACTCAAGGAGAAATTCTGTATATGGGGAATTGTAGGTCCTTGAAAATACAGGTGCTCAACCCCCTGGACCCAGGATGGCTGGTAGGAAAAACTTGGGGAGTAAAGTGTTGGGAACCGGGTAAGGATCGTGGAGGGTACATTCAAATAAAAAAAGGAAATCCTACCACATGATCCTCTACCCATAGGCCCTAACTCTGTAATTGCTGAGGAGAAGTTAACCGAGACAGCTATAGGGACCAGTGACACCACAATGCCCGGAAACGAGACCCTCATACTCCCGACCCCGGATCCCCAGCAAAGTACCCTTTGGAAACTTATGCAGGCAGCGTACCAAGTCCTCAATGTAACACGACCTAACATTACTGAACAATGCTGGCTGTACTTTGATATTAAACCTCCTTTCTATGAGGCAGTAGGGCTCAATGAGAAACCCAAGCGAGTTAATGGGAGCAATCCGCCACAATGTAACTGGAAAGACCCCCAAACCCAAGGGATAACGTTAGCAGCAGTAACTGGAAAGGGACGATGCATAGGGAGAGTCCCGTGGCAAAAGAAACATTTGTGTAAAACAGTCAGTAAAGCACAGCATAAGGGTAACCTGGCAAAATGGTTGATTCCAGCCAAAAATACTAAATGGATATGCTCCAGAGGGGGGCTTACACCCTGTATTGCTCTTGACCTATTCAACGAAGTCTCTGAGTTTTGCATACAAGTGGTAATAGTCCCTAAAATCATTTATCATCCTGAGGAATATGTGTTTAATGCTCAAGTCACTTCTGAACATCACTTATCAAAAAGGGAACCCTTCACCGCCTTGACAGTGGCTACCCTAATGATTGTAGGTGGAGCAGGTGTTGGCACCGGGGTGGCATCATTAGTAAAACAGAATCAAGAATTTAATTCCTTGAGGATTGCTGTAGATGAAGACTTAGTCCGCATTGAACAGTCGATCTCAGCCCTTGAAAAGTCTGTAAGATCCCTGTCAGAGGTAGTATTACAAAATCGTAGAGGATTGGACTTAATATTCTTGCAACAGGGAGGATTATGTGCTGCCCTTAGGGAGGAATGCTGTGTGTATGCAGACCACACGGGAATTGTGAGAGATACAATGACTAAACTAAGGGAAGGCCTCGAACGGAGAAAGAGGGAGAGAGAGTCACAGCAAAGCTGGTATGAGACTTGGTTCAACAGCTCCCCTTGGCTTACCACGCTACTATCAACCCTTGCAGGTCCTGTGATATTGTTGTTACTAGGTTTAACTTTCGGACCTTGCATTTTTAATAAAATCATAGACATTGTAAAAGGAAGACTAGAAGCAGCTCATCTAATGCTTATTAGGGAGAGGTACGAAGCATTGCCCAGGGACTCAGAAGTAGATGAAACCCTGGTCTTAAGCCACCAAGAGTTAAAGCGTTTTAATGAACAAATTGGTAAAGAGAAAGAGGAGGGATTGTAATAAAAAGGTCTTTGTTCATTAAAACGAACATTGAAAGAAAATAAGAATTTAAACTGAATAGAGAATTTCAGACTGTGAGAAGAGAAAGAGGAAAAAAAAAAAGGGGGGGGTGGTTTGATAAACAACAAGTATTCTGCTTAAGAATTGTGCAAATGCAGCTAGCAGAGAAGACTGTGTAACTAACTATATACAAGCTAACTTTTAGGCCAAGGACAACCGGCAAAGAAGATAAGGAGCCTTCATCCCTATGACCACCAAGGGCAGAGAGAAAAAGGACCCCCTAGCAACCAATTGCACCGGCGCAGAGTACATCGAGAGAAAATACGGCAACTGAAAAAAAGGGGGGACTATAAAAACAAAAAGATCAAAGGGGGAAGGCGCGCCGTGGCAGAGTGGAGACTCCCCGGCCGCCCAGCGCTGTTTTTTTTTGCTTAATACCGCTTGCTTAATAAATTCTTGTTAATTGATTTATCTATAATTAGCCTCCCCAATTGAATTTGTCCATAACAGATTGGATTGGCCATCAGGCTCAAACAATCCTCTCCAGGATCCAATCAAGCAATTAACCCAGGTGAGCATTTCTCCAAGCACATTCCACATGGGAAAAACAAGGAGCAGAAATAGAAATTGTTTTCTCTTTCTTCTCTCTGTGCTCCCCCATGAAAAATCCTGAGAGAGAGAAGAATGTGCCTGCCACACCCAGCAACACAATTTCCTCTCCCACTCGTGGATCTCCCCCACCTCCAGGGGTATTCATGATTGCAGAAAAGGGGGCAAAGAGACAGGAGTTGGATGCAGGAAAACTTTATTGTACCAAGAAGGGCAGGAGAATCAGGGAATGTGGGCAGGCCCTAGGCAGGCCGGGTGTCACGGGCTGCAGGAGGCCAGGGCAGCTTGTGCAGAGCTCAGCTTCTCCATGCTGGGCTGAGGCAGCAGCAGGGCTTTGGGGCAGTTGGTGGTGGCTCTAGCAGGGCCCGCAGGTGTCCCAGAGCTTCTTGCTGTAGCGGGGCCAGGCGCAAGGGCTGCAGGCGGGAGCAGCGTAGGCCCTGCCAAAGGTGCAGAGGCCCCCGAGGCCTGGGTGGCGCCGGCGCCGTAGAGGCCGCCCAGCCCCAGGGAGCCGCCAAAGGCCGGTGCTCCGGAGGAGCCCACCACGGCCTGCTGGGGGAAGGAGCTGAGGATGGGCCCGGGGAAGGTGACCACCACGGGTGGTGGCTGGATGAAGGCAGAGGAGTCGGGGCACTGGCGGGCGCACAGCTCGTTGCAGCTCTCAGCGATGGGCTGGGGCACAGCCACGCTGGTTCTGGGCGGGCACAGGTCTGTGCTGGTCCTGGGGGGGCACAGGTCGTAGCAGGACATCTTGGCGTGGGATGCGAGGCAGCTCTGCAAGAGAGGGCAGCCATGGCAGGAGAGCAGCCCAGGGCAGCACCTGAGCCACAGGGGCCGGGGCTGGAGCAAGGAGCCGTGAGCAGGAGCGCTCACACACTTACCCTTGTTCCCGAGGAGGAGAAGGTGGCCAGGGCAGTGCTTGGTCCAGTCTGGCCCTGACACAGCTTTTATAGCAGCCCTGGCCTTGCTCAGCTCCAGCCTGGCCAATCTACACAGGGGACACTCCCTGCTGCTGCTGCTGCTGACACCAGGGCTGTGCGGCCCCTGCCCCTCCCTGAGTCAGCATCCCCCAGGTGCCACCCCAGCACATCCCAAGATGCCCAAGCGATCTCGTCCTTCCTGACACGTCACATACTTGATATTTGGGACGGCAGCCAGGAAAGGGCTCCAGGAACACCTTTAATGGTCCAATGGACTGGGGTGGGGTCCGAATCAGCCTGAGCCAGATGGACATCACTCCTCTTTGCCCTACAGAGATCAGGCCTGAGTGGAGAAGTGTCTGTTCCCAGCCTTGTGGGAGCCCCTGGGCACTGATGCCTGGCAGATGGGGTCTGGTTCTGCTGGACCGTCCTGCGATGAACAGATTGCCTCCATGTTGGAGGCTCCGGACGCTCCTGCCTGAGATGCTTCAGGCCCGGACAGGTGTTCCTGGAGTCCATTCCTGGGTGCCATTCTGGCTATCAAGTTTACAACGTGACAGGAGGGAGGAGATCACTTGGGGATCTTGGGATGTGCTGGGGTGGCACCTGGGGATGCTGACTCAGGGAGGGGCAGGGGGCGCACAGCCCTGGTGTCAGCAGCAGCAGGGAGTGTCCCCTGTGCAGACTGGCCAGGCTGGAGCTGAGCAAGGCCAGGGCTGCTATAAAAGCCGTGTCAGGGCCAGACTGGACCAAGCACTGCCCTGGCCACCTTCTCCTCCTCGGGAACAAGGGTAAGTGTGTGAGCGCTCCTGCTCGCAGCTCCCTGCTCCAGCCCCGGCCCCTGTGGCTCAGGCGCTGCCCTGGGCTGCTCTCCTGCCATGGCTGCCCTCTCTTGCAGAGCTGCCTCGCATCCCACGCCAAGATGTCCTGCTACGACCTGTGCCCCCCCAGGACCAGCACAGACCTGTGCCCGCCCAGAACCAGCGTGGCTGTGCCCCAGCCCATCGCTGAGAGCTGCAACGAGCTGTGCGCCCGCCAGTGCCCCGACTCCTCTGCCTTCATCCAGCCACCACCCGTGGTGGTCACCTTCCCCGGCCCCATCCTCAGCTCCTTCCCCCAGCAGGCCGTGGTGGGCTCCTCCGGAGCACCGGCCTTTGGCGGCTCCCTGGGGCTGGGCGGCCTCTACGGCGCCGGCGCCACCCAGGCCTCGGGGGGCCTCTGCACCTTTGGCAGGGCCTACGCTGCTCCCGCCTGCAGCCCTTGCGCCTGGCCCCGCTACAGCAAGAAGCTCTGGGACACCTGCGGGCCCTGCTAGAGCCACCACCAACTGCCCCAAAGCCCCGCTGCCGCCTCAGCCCAGCATGGAGAAGCTGAGCTCTGCACAAGCTGTCCTGGTCACCTGCAGCCCGTGCCTCCTGGCCTGCCTGGGGCCTGCCCACCATCCCTGTCCCTGCCTCTCCTGCCTTTCGGTGCTCAATAAAATTTTCCTGCATCCAACTCCAGACTCCTTGCCTTTTTTCCCAAAACCAGGAAATTCCAGAGAAGGACGGTATTCCAAGAGTGGGAGGGGAAATGGTGATGGTGAGGGGCAATGGAAAAAGGAAGGGGATGTGGAAGATAAAATGGATCAGGGATGAGACAGAGGACAGTAATGTGGAGAACATGAAACCAAAATGGATACAGAATGAGAAGACAGAGTATGTTGAGAAGGTGCTTCTTTAGGAGAAGGAGGAGATGGAGGAGAAAGAGAAGAAGAAGGAGAAGGAGAAGGACGAGGAGCATGAGAAGGATGAGGGGAAGGAGATGCAGGATGATGAGAAGGAAAAGAGGAAGAAGGAGGAAAAGTAGAGGAAAGAGAATGCAAAGAAGGGTGACAAGAGGAAAGAGAAGGAGAAAGAGAAGACAAAAGAGAATATAAGAATCAAGGAGTAGAAGAAATAAAAAGAAGAAAGAATAAGACGTAGAAAGTGAAGGAGAAGTAGTTGATGACAAGGAAATTTAATGTACAGGGAAGAGTGAGGTGGAATTCTCCCTCTGATTTCTGTTCCAGCTCCTTTAGCAGAGCCATGGTGGCACAGAGGGCCTGGAGCTCTGGTAGCCTCTGTCCCTGGATGGCTCCCAGCTCTGTGGCCAACCCCACTCTCCACCAGCACAACAGCAGGTCTGGAAGAGTTCCTGGTCTCATGGCCGACAAGCAGGGGGATCTGTGTCCCTTCCTGAAGAGTGCTCAGAGATCCTTCCCAGTCTCCTTCCCTTTCTCGTTCGCCTTCTCCGTTTCCTAACCTCACCGGTTCCTACAGTTCTCCTTCGTATCATTCCACTTCCCCTTTGATTTCATTTTCATCTCCACTTTAACCGCCAATGTCCCATCCCCACTTCTGTTTAACCTTTCCCTTCCCCTTCTATTTTCCATTGCCTGTGGCCATCCCAGCTATGGAAAATGCAGGTGAACCCGGTGGGAAGAAATGCTGATGTCTGACTCCTGTTCAGAAGGCTGAATGATTTCTTTATTATAACTATGCTATAATTCATTAATAAACTATTTAATGGAGATACTAAAACTACAAACCTACTTTTTCTAACTCCCATATCTAACCCACTCACAACTCGTGACCCTCTCTGAGAGTCCAGACACAGGTGGATTGGATTGGCCATCAGGCTCAAACAATCCTCTCCAGGATCCAATCAAGCAATCAACCCAGGTGAACAATTCTCCAAGCACATTCCACATGGGAAAAACAAGGAGCAGAAATAGAAATTGTTTTCTCTTTCTTCTCTCTGTGCTCCCCCATGAAAAATCCTGAGAGAGAGAAGAATGTGCCTGCCACACCCAGCAACACAATTTCCTCTCCCACTCGTGGATCTCCCCCAACTCCAGGGGTATTCATGATTGCAGAAAAGGGGGCAAAGAGACAGGAGTTGGATGCAGGAAAACTTTATTGTACCAAGAAGGGCAGGAGAATCAGGGAATGTGGGCAGGCCCCAGGCAGGCCGGGTGTCACGGGCTGCAGGAGGCCAGGGCAGCTTGTGCAGAGCTCAGCTTCTCCATGCTGGGCTGAGGCGGCAGCGGGGCTTTGGGGCAGTTGGTGGTGGCTCTAGCAGGGCCCGCAGGTGTCCCAGAGCTTCTTGCTGTAGCGGGGCCAGGCGCAAGGGCTGCAGGCGGGAGCAGCGTAGGCCCTGCCAAAGGTGCAGAGGCCCCTCGAGGCCTGGGTGGCGCCGGCGCCGTAGAGGCCGCCCAGCCCCAGGGAGCCGCCAAAGGCCGGTGCTCCAGAGGAGCCCACCACGGCCTGCTGGGGGAAGGAGCTGAGGATGGGGCCGGGGAAGGTGACCACCACGGGTGGTGGCTGGATGAAGGCAGAGGAGTCGGGGCACTGGCGGGCGCACAGCTCGTTGCAGCTCTCAGCGATGGGCTGGGGCACAGCCACGCTGGTTCTGGGCGGGCACAGGTCTGTGCTGGTCCTGGGGGGGCACAGGTCGTAGCAGGACATCTTGGCGTGGGATGCGAGGCAGCTCTGCAAGAGAGGGCAGCCATGGCAGGAGAGCAGCCCAGGGCAGCACCTGAGCCACAGGGGCCGGGGCTGGAGCAGGGAGCCGCGAGCAGGAGCGCTCACACACTTACCCTTGTTCCCGAGGAGGAGAAGGTGGCCAGGGCAGTGCTTGGTCCAGTCTGGCCCTGACACAGCTTTTATAGCAGCCCTGGCCTTGCTCAGCTCCAGCCTGGCCAATCTACACAGGGGACACTCCCTGCTGCTGCTGCTGCTGACACCAGGGCTGTGCGGCCCCTGCCCCTCCCTGAGTCAGCATCCCCCAGGTGCCACCCCAGCACATCCCAAGATGCCCAAGCGATCTCGTCCTTCCTGACACGTCACATACTTGATATTTGGGACGGCAGCCAGGAAAGGGCTCCAGGAACACCTTTAATGGTCCAATGGACTGGGGTGGGGCCCGAATCCGCCTGGGTCAGATGGACATCACTCCTCTTTGCCCTACAGAGATCAGGCCTGAGTGGAGAAGTCTTTGTTCCCAGCCTTGTGGGAGCCCCTGGGCACTGATGCCTGGCAGATGGGGTCTGGTTCTGCTGGACCGTCCTGCGATGAACAGATTGCCTCCATGTTGGAGGCTCCGGACGCTCCTGCCTGAGATGCTTCAGGCCCGGACAGGTGTTCCTGGAGTCCATTCCGGGGTGCCATTCTGGCTATCAAGTTTACAACGTGACAGGAGGGAGGAGATCACTTGGGGATCTTGGGATGTGCTGGGGTGGCACCTGGGGGATGCTGACTCAGGGAGGGGCAGGGGCCGCACAGCCCTGGTGTCAGCAGCAGCAGCAGCAGGGAGTGTCCCCTGTGCAGACTGGCCAGGCTGGAGCTGAGCAAGGCCATGGCTGCTATAAAAGCCTTGTGAGGGCCAGACTGGACCAAGCACTGCCCTGGCCACCTTCTCCTCCTCGGGAACAAGGGTAAGTGTGTGAGCGCTCCTGCTCGCGGCTCCCTGCTCCAGCCCCGGCCCCTGTGGCTCAGGTGCTGCCCTGGGCTGCTCTCCTGCCATGGCTGCCCTCTCTTGCAGAGCTGCCTCGCATCCCACGCCAAGATGTCCTGCTACGACCTGTGCCCCCCCAGGACCAGCACAGACCTGTGCCCGCCCAGAACCAGCGTGGCTGTGCCCCAGCCCATCGCTGAGAGCTGCAACGAGCTGTGCGCCCGCCAGTGCCCCGACTCCTCTGCCTTCATCCAGCCACCACCCGTGGTGGTCACCTTCCCCGGCCCCATCCTCAGCTCCTTCCCCCAGCAGGCCGTGGTGGGCTCCTCCGGAGCACCGGCCTTTGGCGGCTCCCTGGGGCTGGGCGGCCTCTACGGCGCCGGCGCCACCCAGGCCTCGGGGGGCCTCTGCACCTTTGGCAGGGCCTACGCTGCTCCCGCCTGCAGCCCTTGCGCCTGGCCCCGCTACAGCAAGAAGCTCTGGGACACCTGCGGGCCCTGCTAGAGCCACCACCAACTGCCCCAAAGCCCTGCTGCTGCCTCAGCCCAGCATGGAGAAGCTGAGCTCTGCACAAGCTGTCCTGGTCACCTGCAGCCCGTGCCTCCTGGCCTGCCTGGGGCCTGCCCACCATCCCTGTCCCTGCCTCTCCTGCCTTTCGGTGCTCAATAAAATTTTCCTGCATCCAACTCCAGACTCCTTGCCTTTTTCCCAAAACCAGGAAATTCCAGAGAAGGACGGTATTCCAAGAGTGGGAGGGGAAATGGTGATGGTGAGGGGCAATGGAAAAAGGAAGGGGATGTGGAAGATAAAATGGATCAGGGATGAGACAGAGGACAGTAATGTGGAGAACATGAAACCAAAATGGATACAGAATGAGAAGACAGAGTATGTTGAGAAGGTGCTTCTTTAGGAGAAGGAGGAGATGGAGGAGAAAGAGAAGAAGAAGGAGAAGGAGAAGGACGAGGAGCATGAGAAGGATGAGGGGAAGGAGATGCAGGATGATGAGAAGGAAAAGAGGAAGAAGGAGGAAAAGTAGAGGAAAGAGAATGCAAAGAAGGGTGACAAGAGGAAAGAGAAGGAGAAAGAGAAGACAAAAGAGAATATAAGAATCAAGGAGTAGAAGAAATAAAAAGAAGAAAGAATAAGACGTAGAAAGTGAAGGAGAAGTAGTTGATGACAAGGAAATTTAATGTACAGGGAAGAGTGAGGTGGAATTCTCCCTCTGATTTCTGTTCCAGCTCCTTTAGCAGAGCCATGGTGGCACAGAGGGCCTGGAGCTCTGGTAGCCTCTGTCCCTGGATGGCTCCCAGCTCTGTGGCCAACCCCACTCTCCACCAGCACAACAGCAGGTCTGGAAGAGTTCCTGGTCTCATGGCCGACAAGCAGGGGGATCTGTGTCCCTTCCTGAAGAGTGCTCAGAGATCCTTCCCAGTCTCCTTCCCTTTCTCGTTCGCCTTCTCCGTTTCCTAACCTCACCGGTTCCTACAGTTCTCCTTCGTATCATTCCACTTCCCCTTTGATTTCATTTTCATCTCCACTTTAACCGCCAATGTCCCATCCCCACTTCTGTTTAACCTTTCCCTTCCCCTTCTATTTTCCATTGCCTGTGGCCATCCCAGCTATGGAAAATGCAGGTGAACCCGGTGGGAAGAAATGCTGATGTCTGACTCCTGTTCAGAAGGCTGAATGATTTCTTTATTATAACTATGCTATAATTCATTAATAAACTATTTAATGGAGATACTAAAACTACAAACCTACTTTTTCTAACTCCCATATCTAACCCACTCACAACTCGTGACCCTCTCTGAGAGTCCAGACACAGGTGGATTGGATTGGCCATCAGGCTCAAACAATCCTCTCCAGGATCCAATCAAGCAATCAACCCAGGTGAACAATTCTCCAAGCACATTCCACATGGGAAAAACAAGGAGCAGAAATAGAAATTGTTTTCTCTTTCTTCTCTCTGTGCTCCCCCATGAAAAATCCTGAGAGAGAGAAGAATGTGCCTGCCACACCCAGCAACACAATTTCCTCTCCCACTCGTGGATCTCCCCCAACTCCAGGGGTATTCATGATTGCAGAAAAGGGGGCAAAGAGACAGGAGTTGGATGCAGGAAAACTTTATTGTACCAAGAAGGGCAGGAGAATCAGGGAATGTGGGCAGGCCCCAGGCAGGCCGGGTGTCACGGGCTGCAGGAGGCCAGGGCAGCTTGTGCAGAGCTCAGCTTCTCCATGCTGGGCTGAGGCGGCAGCGGGGCTTTGGGGCAGTTGGTGGTGGCTCTAGCAGGGCCCGCAGGTGTCCCAGAGCTTCTTGCTGTAGCGGGGCCAGGCGCAAGGGCTGCAGGCGGGAGCAGCGTAGGCCCTGCCAAAGGTGCAGAGGCCCCTCGAGGCCTGGGTGGCGCCGGCGCCGTAGAGGCCGCCCAGCCCCAGGGAGCCGCCAAAGGCCGGTGCTCCAGAGGAGCCCACCACGGCCTGCTGGGGGAAGGAGCTGAGGATGGGGCCGGGGAAGGTGACCACCACGGGTGGTGGCTGGATGAAGGCAGAGGAGTCGGGGCACTGGCGGGCGCACAGCTCGTTGCAGCTCTCAGCGATGGGCTGGGGCACAGCCACGCTGGTTCTGGGCGGGCACAGGTCTGTGCTGGTCCTGGGGGGGCACAGGTCGTAGCAGGACATCTTGGCGTGGGATGCGAGGCAGCTCTGCAAGAGAGGGCAGCCATGGCAGGAGAGCAGCCCAGGGCAGCACCTGAGCCACAGGGGCCGGGGCTGGAGCAGGGAGCCGCGAGCAGGAGCGCTCACACACTTACCCTTGTTCCCGAGGAGGAGAAGGTGGCCAGGGCAGTGCTTGGTCCAGTCTGGCCCTGACACAGCTTTTATAGCAGCCCTGGCCTTGCTCAGCTCCAGCCTGGCCAATCTACACAGGGGACACTCCCTGCTGCTGCTGCTGCTGACACCAGGGCTGTGCGGCCCCTGCCCCTCCCTGAGTCAGCATCCCCCAGGTGCCACCCCAGCACATCCCAAGATGCCCAAGCGATCTCGTCCTTCCTGACACGTCACATACTTGATATTTGGGACGGCAGCCAGGAAAGGGCTCCAGGAACACCTTTAATGGTCCAATGGACTGGGGTGGGGCCCGAATCCGCCTGGGTCAGATGGACATCACTCCTCTTTGCCCTACAGAGATCAGGCCTGAGTGGAGAAGTCTTTGTTCCCAGCCTTGTGGGAGCCCCTGGGCACTGATGCCTGGCAGATGGGGTCTGGTTCTGCTGGACCGTCCTGCGATGAACAGATTGCCTCCATGTTGGAGGCTCCGGACGCTCCTGCCTGAGATGCTTCAGGCCCGGACAGGTGTTCCTGGAGTCCATTCCGGGGTGCCATTCTGGCTATCAAGTTTACAACGTGACAGGAGGGAGGAGATCACTTGGGGATCTTGGGATGTGCTGGGGTGGCACCTGGGGGATGCTGACTCAGGGAGGGGCAGGGGCCGCACAGCCCTGGTGTCAGCAGCAGCAGCAGCAGGGAGTGTCCCCTGTGCAGACTGGCCAGGCTGGAGCTGAGCAAGGCCATGGCTGCTATAAAAGCCTTGTGAGGGCCAGACTGGACCAAGCACTGCCCTGGCCACCTTCTCCTCCTCGGGAACAAGGGTAAGTGTGTGAGCGCTCCTGCTCGCGGCTCCCTGCTCCAGCCCCGGCCCCTGTGGCTCAGGTGCTGCCCTGGGCTGCTCTCCTGCCATGGCTGCCCTCTCTTGCAGAGCTGCCTCGCATCCCACGCCAAGATGTCCTGCTACGACCTGTGCCCCCCCAGGACCAGCACAGACCTGTGCCCGCCCAGAACCAGCGTGGCTGTGCCCCAGCCCATCGCTGAGAGCTGCAACGAGCTGTGCGCCCGCCAGTGCCCCGACTCCTCTGCCTTCATCCAGCCACCACCCGTGGTGGTCACCTTCCCCGGCCCCATCCTCAGCTCCTTCCCCCAGCAGGCCGTGGTGGGCTCCTCCGGAGCACCGGCCTTTGGCGGCTCCCTGGGGCTGGGCGGCCTCTACGGCGCCGGCGCCACCCAGGCCTCGGGGGGCCTCTGCACCTTTGGCAGGGCCTACGCTGCTCCCGCCTGCAGCCCTTGCGCCTGGCCCCGCTACAGCAAGAAGCTCTGGGACACCTGCGGGCCCTGCTAGAGCCACCACCAACTGCCCCAAAGCCCTGCTGCTGCCTCAGCCCAGCATGGAGAAGCTGAGCTCTGCACAAGCTGTCCTGGTCACCTGCAGCCCGTGCCTCCTGGCCTGCCTGGGGCCTGCCCACCATCCCTGTCCCTGCCTCTCCTGCCTTTCGGTGCTCAATAAAATTTTCCTGCATCCAACTCCAGACTCCTTGCCTTTTTTCCCAAAACCAGGAAATTCCAGAGAAGGACGGTATTCCAAGAGTGGGAGGGGAAATGGTGATGGTGAGGGGCAATGGAAAAAGGAAGGGGATGTGGAAGATAAAATGGATCAGGGATGAGACAGAGGACAGTAATGTGGAGAACATGAAACCAAAATGGATACAGAATGAGAAGACAGAGTATGTTGAGAAGGTGCTTCTTTAGGAGAAGGAGGAGATGGAGGAGAAAGAGAAGAAGAAGGAGAAGGAGAAGGACGAGGAGCATGAGAAGGATGAGGGGAAGGAGATGCAGGATGATGAGAAGGAAAAGAGGAAGAAGGAGGAAAAGTAGAGGAAAGAGAATGCAAAGAAGGGTGACAAGAGGAAAGAGAAGGAGAAAGAGAAGACAAAAGAGAATATAAGAATCAAGGAGTAGAAGAAATAAAAAGAAGAAAGAATAAGACGTAGAAAGTGAAGGAGAAGTAGTTGATGACAAGGAAATTTAATGTACAGGGAAGAGTGAGGTGGAATTCTCCCTCTGATTTCTGTTCCAGCTCCTTTAGCAGAGCCATGGTGGCACAGAGGGCCTGGAGCTCTGGTAGCCTCTGTCCCTGGATGGCTCCCAGCTCTGTGGCCAACCCCACTCTCCACCAGCACAACAGCAGGTCTGGAAGAGTTCCTGGTCTCATGGCCGACAAGCAGGGGGATCTGTGTCCCTTCCTGAAGAGTGCTCAGAGATCCTTCCCAGTCTCCTTCCCTTTCTCGTTCGCCTTCTCCGTTTCCTAACCTCACCGGTTCCTACAGTTCTCCTTCGTATCATTCCACTTCCCCTTTGATTTCATTTTCATCTCCACTTTAACCGCCAATGTCCCATCCCCACTTCTGTTTAACCTTTCCCTTCCCCTTCTATTTTCCATTGCCTGTGGCCATCCCAGCTATGGAAAATGCAGGTGAACCCGGTGGGAAGAAATGCTGATGTCTGACTCCTGTTCAGAAGGCTGAATGATTTCTTTATTATAACTATGCTATAATTCATTAATAAACTATTTAATGGAGATACTAAAACTACAAACCTACTTTTTCTAACTCCCATATCTAACCCACTCACAACTCGTGACCCTCTCTGAGAGTCCAGACACAGGTGGATTGGATTGGCCATCAGGCTCAAACAATCCTCTCCAGGATCCAATCAAGCAATCAACCCAGGTGAACAATTCTCCAAGCACATTCCACATGGGAAAAACAAGGAGCAGAAATAGAAATTGTTTTCTCTTTCTTCTCTCTGTGCTCCCCCATGAAAAATCCTGAGAGAGAGAAGAATGTGCCTGCCACACCCAGCAACACAATTTCCTCTCCCACTCGTGGATCTCCCCCAACTCCAGGGGTATTCATGATTGCAGAAAAGGGGGCAAAGAGACAGGAGTTGGATGCAGGAAAACTTTATTGTACCAAGAAGGGCAGGAGAATCAGGGAATGTGGGCAGGCCCCAGGCAGGCCGGGTGTCACGGGCTGCAGGAGGCCAGGGCAGCTTGTGCAGAGCTCAGCTTCTCCATGCTGGGCTGAGGCGGCAGCGGGGCTTTGGGGCAGTTGGTGGTGGCTCTAGCAGGGCCCGCAGGTGTCCCAGAGCTTCTTGCTGTAGCGGGGCCAGGCGCAAGGGCTGCAGGCGGGAGCAGCGTAGGCCCTGCCAAAGGTGCAGAGGCCCCTCGAGGCCTGGGTGGCGCCGGCGCCGTAGAGGCCGCCCAGCCCCAGGGAGCCGCCAAAGGCCGGTGCTCCAGAGGAGCCCACCACGGCCTGCTGGGGGAAGGAGCTGAGGATGGGGCCGGGGAAGGTGACCACCACGGGTGGTGGCTGGATGAAGGCAGAGGAGTCGGGGCACTGGCGGGCGCACAGCTCGTTGCAGCTCTCAGCGATGGGCTGGGGCACAGCCACGCTGGTTCTGGGCGGGCACAGGTCTGTGCTGGTCCTGGGGGGGCACAGGTCGTAGCAGGACATCTTGGCGTGGGATGCGAGGCAGCTCTGCAAGAGAGGGCAGCCATGGCAGGAGAGCAGCCCAGGGCAGCACCTGAGCCACAGGGGCCGGGGCTGGAGCAGGGAGCCGCGAGCAGGAGCGCTCACACACTTACCCTTGTTCCCGAGGAGGAGAAGGTGGCCAGGGCAGTGCTTGGTCCAGTCTGGCCCTGACACAGCTTTTATAGCAGCCCTGGCCTTGCTCAGCTCCAGCCTGGCCAATCTACACAGGGGACACTCCCTGCTGCTGCTGCTGCTGACACCAGGGCTGTGCGGCCCCTGCCCCTCCCTGAGTCAGCATCCCCCAGGTGCCACCCCAGCACATCCCAAGATGCCCAAGCGATCTCGTCCTTCCTGACACGTCACATACTTGATATTTGGGACGGCAGCCAGGAAAGGGCTCCAGGAACACCTTTAATGGTCCAATGGACTGGGGTGGGGCCCGAATCCGCCTGGGTCAGATGGACATCACTCCTCTTTGCCCTACAGAGATCAGGCCTGAGTGGAGAAGTCTTTGTTCCCAGCCTTGTGGGAGCCCCTGGGCACTGATGCCTGGCAGATGGGGTCTGGTTCTGCTGGACCGTCCTGCGATGAACAGATTGCCTCCATGTTGGAGGCTCCGGACGCTCCTGCCTGAGATGCTTCAGGCCCGGACAGGTGTTCCTGGAGTCCATTCCGGGGTGCCATTCTGGCTATCAAGTTTACAACGTGACAGGAGGGAGGAGATCACTTGGGGATCTTGGGATGTGCTGGGGTGGCACCTGGGGGATGCTGACTCAGGGAGGGGCAGGGGCCGCACAGCCCTGGTGTCAGCAGCAGCAGCAGCAGGGAGTGTCCCCTGTGCAGACTGGCCAGGCTGGAGCTGAGCAAGGCCATGGCTGCTATAAAAGCCTTGTGAGGGCCAGACTGGACCAAGCACTGCCCTGGCCACCTTCTCCTCCTCGGGAACAAGGGTAAGTGTGTGAGCGCTCCTGCTCGCGGCTCCCTGCTCCAGCCCCGGCCCCTGTGGCTCAGGTGCTGCCCTGGGCTGCTCTCCTGCCATGGCTGCCCTCTCTTGCAGAGCTGCCTCGCATCCCACGCCAAGATGTCCTGCTACGACCTGTGCCCCCCCAGGACCAGCACAGACCTGTGCCCGCCCAGAACCAGCGTGGCTGTGCCCCAGCCCATCGCTGAGAGCTGCAACGAGCTGTGCGCCCGCCAGTGCCCCGACTCCTCTGCCTTCATCCAGCCACCACCCGTGGTGGTCACCTTCCCCGGCCCCATCCTCAGCTCCTTCCCCCAGCAGGCCGTGGTGGGCTCCTCCGGAGCACCGGCCTTTGGCGGCTCCCTGGGGCTGGGCGGCCTCTACGGCGCCGGCGCCACCCAGGCCTCGGGGGGCCTCTGCACCTTTGGCAGGGCCTACGCTGCTCCCGCCTGCAGCCCTTGCGCCTGGCCCCGCTACAGCAAGAAGCTCTGGGACACCTGCGGGCCCTGCTAGAGCCACCACCAACTGCCCCAAAGCCCCGCTGCCGCCTCAGCCCAGCATGGAGAAGCTGAGCTCTGCACAAGCTGTCCTGAGCCCGTGACTCCTGGCCTGCCTGGGGCCTGCCCACACGCCCTGATTCTCTTGCCCTTCTTGGTACAATAAAGTTTTCCTGCATCTAACTTCGTTCTCTTTGACTGCGTTTCTGCAATCATGAATACCTTGGGCATGGGAGAGTCCAAGAGTGGGAGGGGAAATTGTCTTGGGGGACAGTCGAGGCAATTGAAAATGGAAGGGGTTGGTAAAAGATATGTGGGAAGAGGACAGAGGAGATTTATGTGGAGAATGAAATGAAATCAAGAGAGAAATGGAATCCGAAGATAATTGGTCTGTGGGGAGTGTATGGATTAGGGGAAGGAGTAAAAATGAGAAGGAGAAGGAGAAAGAGAAGGAGAAAGAAGGAGAAGGAGAAGGAGAAGGAGAAGGAGAAGGAGAAGGAGAAGGAACAGAACATGAGAAACAAGGTGACAAAGAAATACAAAAAAAAAGAGAAAGAGACAGAGAAAGTGAAAGAAAGAGAGCGAAGTCGCTGATGACAGGGAAATTTAATCTATAGGGCGTGGTGATGGGCAAGTTTGTTTCTGATTTCAATCCCTGGTCTTTTAGCGGAGCCGAGGTGGATTCAGAGGCACTGGAGCTCTGACAGCATTTACTCCTGGATAGCTCCCAGCTCCAGGGACAGTCCTACTCATTGTAACCATGGCTGCAGAACTGTAAAGGCCCCTGGGCTCACGGCCTGCAACCAGGGAATCTGTCTTCAGGCACAGTGATCGAAGCTCCTTGTTGTTGTCCTTGTCCTTGTCCTTGTCCTTGTCCTTGTCCTTGTCCTTGTTATGGTCATTGTCCTTCTCCTACTTCTTAACCTCCCGTGACACATGCCACTTCTCTGCTTCATATGCATCCACTTCCCATTTGATGCCATTTCTTTCTCCACTTTAACCTCCAATAAAACATTCCCTCTTCAAATTTACAGTTGCTATCCCAGGGGGAGCCATGACTTGGGAAAAAAAGGCAAAGAGACAGGAGTTGGATGCAGGAAAACTTTATTGAACCAAGAAGGGCAGGAGACGCTGGGAGGGGGACGATGGGAAGGCCCCAGGCAGGCCGGGAGTCATGGGCTGCAGGAGGCCAGGACAGCTTGTGCAGAGCTCAGCTTCTCCATGCTGGGCTGAGGCGGCAGCGGGGCTTTGGGGCAGTTGGTGGTGGCTCTAGCAGGGCCCGCAGGTGTCCCAGAGCTTCTTGCTGTAGCGGGGCCAGGCGCAAGGGCTGCAGGCGGGAGCAGCGTAGGCCCTGCCAAAGGTGCAGAGGCCGCCCGAGGCCTGGGTGGCGCCGGCGCCGTAGAGGCCGCCCAGCCCCAGGGAGCCGCCAAAGGCCGGTGCTCCGGAGGAGCCCACCACGGCCTGCTGGGGGAAGGAGCTGAGGATGGGGCCGGGGAAGGTGACCACCACGGGTGGTGGCTGGATGAAGGCAGAGGAGTCGGGGCACTGGCGGGCGCACAGCTCGTTGCAGCTCTCAGCGATGGGCTGGGGCACAGCCACGCTGGTTCTGGGCGGGCACAGGTCTGTGCTGGTCCTGGGGGGGCACAGGTCGTAGCAGGACATCTTGGCGTGGGATGTGAGGCAGCTCTGCAAGAGAGGGCAGCCATGGCAGGAGAGCAGCCCAGGGCAGCGCCTGAGCCACAGGGGCCGGGGCTGGAGCAGGGAGCCGCGAGCAGGAGCGCTCACACACTTACCCTTGTTCCCGAGGAGGAGAAGGTAGCCAGGGCAGTGCTTGGTCCAGTCTGGCCCTGACACGGCTTTTATAGCAGCCCTGGCCTTGCTCAGCTCCAGCCTGGCCAATCTGCACAGGGGACACTCCCTGCTGCTGCTGCTGCTGACACCAGGGCTGTGCGGCCCCTGCCCCTCCCTGAGTCAGCATCCCCCAGGTGCCATCCCAGCACATCCCTAGATGCCCAAAAAAATCTCATACTTCCTGCCACATGGCGGACTTGATAGCCAGGATGTCACCCAGGAATGGGCTCCAGGAACACATTTATTGGTCCAAAGGTGTGGGGCAGGGCTCTAATCAGTCTGGGCCAGATGGACAACTCTTCTCTTTGCCCTATGAAGATCACGCCAGATTGGAGAAGTCTTTGTCCCCAGCCTCGTGGAAGCCCCTTACCAGTGACTTCTGCAGGTGGGATCCGGTTCTGCTGGGCTGTCCTGTGATTCACAGATGCCCTCTATGGTGAAGAATCCTGACACTCGCACCCCAGCTGCTTCTGACCCTGACAGGTGTTCCTGGAGCCCATTCCTTGGTGCCATTCTGGCTATCAAGTCCCTCACATGTCAGGAAGGCCCATTCCAGGGTGACATCCATCCTATCATGTTTCTGACATGGCAGGAAGGACGAGATCACTTGGGCATCTAGGGATGTGCTGGGGTGGCACCTGGGGGATGCTGACTCAGGAAGGGGCAGGGGCCGCACAGCCCTGGTGTCAGCAGCAGCAGCAGCAGCAGGGAGTGTCCCCTGTGCAGATTGGCCAGGCTGGAGCTGAGCAAGGCCAGGGCTGCTATAAAAGCTGTGTCAGGGCCAGACTGGATCAAGCACTGCCCTGGCCACCTTCTCCTCCTCGGGAACAAGGGTAAGTGTGTGAGCGCTCCTGCTCACGGCTCCCTGCTCCAGCCCCGGCCCCTGTGGCTCAGGTGCTGCCCTGGGCTGCTCTCCTGCCATGGCTGCCCTCTCTTGCAGAGCTGCCTCGCATCCCACGCCAAGATGTCCTGCTACGACCTGTGCCCCCCCAGGACCAGCACAGACCTGTGCCCGCCCAGAACCAGCGTGGCTGTGCCCCAGCCCATCGCTGAGAGCTGCAACGAGCTGTGCGCCCGCCAGTGCCCCGACTCCTCTGCCTTCATCCAGCCACCACCCGTGGTGGTCACCTTCCCCGGCCCCATCCTCAGCTCCTTCCCCCAGCAGGCCGTGGTGGGCTCCTCCGGAGCACCGGCCTTTGGCGGCTCCCTGGGGCTGGGCGGCCTCTACGGCGCCGGCGCCACCCAGGCCTCGGGGGGCCTCTGCACCTTTGGCAGGGCCTACGCTGCTCCCGCCTGCAGCCCTTGCGCCTGGCCCCGCTACAGCAAGAAGCTCTGGGACACCTGCGGGCCCTGCTAGAGCCACCACCAACTGCCCCAAGGCCCTGCTGCCGCCTCAGCCCAGCATGGAGAAGCTGAGCTCTGCACAAGCTGCCCTGGCCTCCTGCAGCCCGTGACTCCCGGCCTGCCTGGGGCCTGCCCACACTCCCTGCTTCTCCTGCCCTTCTTGGTACAATAAAGTTTTCCTGCATCTAACTCCTGTCTCTGTGTGTATTTTCTGGAACTCTCTTCTCTCCACAGCAAGAGGGCGCATTCTGATCCCTCCTTTTGTCACCAGGGCCTATCATATGATTTTTACTCCTGCAAGTGGTCAGGGGTTTCTGCTTTGTTTGCATCACTTCATGTTCTACTCTTTGTTTTGCTCAGGATTACTTCCATTGTTTTTTCCTGGATTCACTCTGTCTGTCGGACAGGCAGGGGCATGTTTGCAGCAAAAGGGAAATTGGGTGTGCTCTTTCCCTTGGTTTTACATGTTCTGCTCATATTGCTATGGCTCTCAGATATTTTTTTGCCTTCTGTGTATTCACTCCAGAGCATGTAAAGGGACCTCTGACCCAGCGAAATGACTGCACACTCATGGTCACACCAGGAGCTTATGTCCCCAGGCTTTGAGGGTATCAAATCCAACCATGCCCTTTGTTTGTCCCTCCTTGGAGGCTCCATCTTGAGCTGTTATTCTGTTTTTGCACCGTGATTGAATTATTTTAAGCATCCAGGGGTCTGAGACTCTTCTTGGAAAACCTGGGGTTGAGGCAGTGAGAAATCCTTGTGTGACTGGGACTGTGAGAGGTGTGGGAGCTCAAGCAGAGGTGACTGGAACCAGTGGTGGCTCAGATGGTTCAACTGCACGTGACCTTCAGTGCTCTGGGCTGGTTGCCAAGGTGGAGATCAGTCCTGGGTTTGACTCAATGACGTTGGAGGTGTTTTCCTGGTTCCTGGGATGCTGAGGTGGCTCCTGGAAGGTGGGACAGGGAAGTTTCCTTGCCATTGCAGCACCTCCTTTCCCTGCAGTCAGCTCTGCCCTGTCCCGTGATGGTCACTCTGTTATTACTGCTCCCAACAGTTCAGCCACCTCGTTTTTCCAGTCTGAAACTCTGATTCCCTCCATCTCAGTGCCACTCAGCTTTCTGTTATCAGGACTCCCAAAAGATGTGCCAATGCCAGAAACGTAAATGAATAATTAGAGGTTTTTCCCCGACGGATCCTTGAGTAAGGAATGAACTCCCTCCACCCCATAACTCCCGCGTAGACACCGAGAGAAAGATCAGCCCTTTGTTGGGTTTTGCAATCAGACATGAGCTCACCCTGAGCAGGCATCCAGCCCAAATTAAAGCTGTGTAATCATTGTTCCCTAGGTGTTAATGGCTCTCTTCAGGGGTGTTATCTTGGGCTTAGCACTTGTCTGACACAACGCCTAATTTGGCTGGTACCTGCCTGGCACTGCCTGGCTGAGAGGATCAGGTGAAATTTGGCAGTCACAGCTCAGGTGTTCAGCTGAGCTCATGATTTACACCCAAGCACCTCTTGGAGGCTGCGGGTGGAAGCAAAGATCAGAAAAGAAACGGAGGGAAAAGCATCCACGTTTTGTAAAGTTCTTTCAGGATCTGCCCTGGATGAGGGGAAAGGGGACAGGGAGGATGAAGCAAGGAGAGAGACGAGAACCTGCCTGAGGAGAGCTTTTGGAGATGCAGCAGGGGATGTTCAGGTTGGACGTAGGAATTTCCTCTGGGAAAGGGCGGCCAGGCCTTGGAAGGGCTCAGGAAATTTTGGAATTCCCACCCTTGAGATGTCCAAGGAATTCCTGGATTTTGGGCTTGGTGACCAGGTGGGAATCCAGATGATCTCAAAGGTCTTTTCCAACCTAAACAATTCTGTGTGTTTTTTTTTTTTTTTTTGTCAAAATATTCTCAAATAAGTGTTTGTTTACCCATAAAAATTAAGTCATGGACTAATTTTAATTTCAATTTATTACTTACAGCCATCTGACAGATCCCATCCAATACAAGGAAGAATATTGAAATTAACTGTGAAAAATAAGATCTGCTGTTCCTTCACACTGATCAAGATATTTTCTTTGAAAGAGTCCCGGTGAAGGAAGAGGTAAATCCTCTCTAATGCATCTGTTCATGTTCTTTTTACCTCACCTGCTGACAGGTTCAGCCAAACCTTCCCCGAGGCAACTTTATCATGGCAGTGATTAACGAAAAAAGAGAAGGTAGTGCCTCATCTTTGCTCATCAGATACCTATCTCATAAATTGTTTCCCTTTGTTCACCTTCCTCCTATCATTCCTTTCAGAACTTGCTTTGGCAGAACTTCAGGCGGTATTTTTTAGCTTTGTCTTTGAAGGCAGTTGGATGATTTCTAATACATCGCCTGGAAGATGTAATATTAAAAAGAATTCCAGCACTAAATTAATGACTTAAAGAACCACGGAATATCCTGGGTTGGAAGGGCCCTAGGGAGATTGAGTCTGACTCCTAGCCCTGCACAGGCACCCCAGGAATCCCACCCTGTGCCTGAGAGTGTTGTCCTTGAGCTCCGGCAGCGTTGGGGATGTGACAGTTCCCTGTTCCAGTGCCAAACTGGATGGAAATAATTGGAATAGCTACTGGAAGTCTGACAACTGGAATAATTAGTGTAAGGCAGAGAGGATTCTGAGCTGCAGGTCTCACCAAAAGCATCTCAGCCTGGTTCTGATGGGGAGGAATCCCACTCTGGGGCTTAACAGGAAAAACAAAGACAGGTGTTGTATGCAGGACTTTTTTATTGCAAGGGTAGGGAAGGCCCCACTGGACAAGGACACAGGAGGCAAAGACAAGCAGGTTGTCCCTCACTAGAGCTGCTCCCTCAGCCTTGAGGCAGGAGGCAGGAATTTCAGGGAGAAGCCAATGGACAGTGGAGCTGCACATTTGGCCACTGGAAGGGGCGGGGAAGAGGAGACCGAAAGGAAGGAGGAAACAAAAAGGAGAATTTCCACAGGGGTTCTGACTCCATGGTCTGAAGTCAAGTTCTGATGCTCTTCCTCTTCCTCAGGAGCTCAGGTGAGGATCCACCGGTGTCATCTGCCAAGTTGAGGGATTTTTCCCTCGGATTTAGCAGGACCCGCAGCTGCCGCGGCGGTAGCGGCCATAGCGGGAGGACCAAGGGCTGCAGGAGCCAAAGGATCTCCCAAAACCATACAGGCCCCGGTACCCCCCACAGGAACCCAGAGCCCCATAGCCCAGGGAGGAGCCCCCATATCCATACAGACCCCCGTAGCCCAGGGATCCGTAACCCCCATATCCATAGAGACCCCCATAGCCCAGGGACCCATAGCCCCCATAGCCCAGGGAGGCCCCAGAGGCCGGGAGGACGGGAGCTCCAGCAGATCCCACCACGGAATCCTGCGGGAAGGAGCTCAGGATGGGGCCGGGGAAGGTGACCACCACGGCGGGAGGCTGGATCACGGTGGTGGAGTCGGGGCACTGGCGGACGCACGGCTCATTCCCACTGTCAGCCAGGGGCTGGGGCCGGATGACGCCACAGGCAGAGGAGGGGCACAGGTCGTAGCAGGACATCTTGCAGGGGATTGGAGGTCGATCTGCAAGAGTTGATTAGAGCAAGTAAAGATGTTATTTGCCAATGGAAAAGGGCTCTGGAGCTGGCTGCTTTTCCCCAGACAGGAGAGCTTTAAAGCACCAGAATTTCCCCGGATCTCTTAGAGGTGAAAATTGAATAAGAACAGCCAAAATTATTTGCTCGGTCACTTTGGTGAGTCAGGGGATCAACAAGGAGAGGGACTCTACTCCAGAAGTGGTGTGTGTTGTTGTTCAGGAATTCATGACTCTGGCTCTTCATTCCCACTGATCTCCTTTGTGCTGATCCTTGTCAAAACAGGGATTATAACTCATTGTCTGTTCAGATTCCCTCGTAGTTTCTTGGACGAGACCATTGCAAGGAAATTGCAAAGACAATTGTCCCATATTTCCAAAATTGAATCAGGGCTTTGAGATCCCTACAATGAGCTTAACACCCCAGCATTTTGATTTTGGGCTATGAACTCTTTTGAAAAATTCTCACACCAAACCACTTGCTCTCATTAACTTGGAAAACCCAGCACTTCACATTTCAGCTCCTTAAATTCCCTCCAGGATCCCTTTTAATCTTAAATAAATCTAATACAGAGCATTTTAAACAGGTCTCAATTCTTCTCTGTGTCCTACTCCAAGCCAGTGCCTGGTCTCTTGAGGTGTTCATGCCCATTTATCTTGAATTTAAAGCAGTTCAGTTGATTTGTAATAGAACAAACTGGATCTAATGGCAGGTTTGCCTCTAAACTCAACATTTCCCTGTGAACCAGAAAGATCTAAACTTTCCAGATAACTTCCAGTCACCTATTTAACCAAACAGAGGATAGGAATAAAAATGGAACCTTTCACATTATGGCTACAACTGGTGAAGGCAACCCAATATCTAGCAGAATTTTCTGATAAGAAACTTCCAGTTTGGTTTGGAACAGAATGCCAACCTTGAAAGCAGAGAGCAGCCTTCCATAAGGTTTTGCAAGGTTTATCTCTTCACCTCAAATTTTTCCTATGAGTTCCCAATAGAAGGGAGCACCCCAGCTGAATTGTACAGCAAAGAGAGATTCCAAAAGTAGCAAAGAGAGATTCCAAAAGCAGCAAAGAGCAATTCTAAAAGCAGAAAAGAGCAGCTCCAAACTTACCAAGTGGTTGAGAAGAACGAGTGGAGGGAAGACGTTTGGGAGAACCCCAAGTGGAGACAGCTTTTATACAGTTCAGACTTGCCTGAGGGCTCAGAGGAGCTCATTAGTTGACACAGAACATTTTTTTGTATTGATTGCTCCTCAAAGTGATGAAATTGTTGCTCTTTGTGTTTATTCTTGGTTTCAAATGCCGCGTTACATCACACAAGGTCCTTTGAGCTGAAACGCTGATGGGTTGAAATTGGTGCATCGTTCATCCTGAAACATGATTCATGAATTAGTGTCAGTTTTCTGGAGTGACACCATGTACTGAGCTGTTTTTACACAAATATTCTTGTCCTGTCTTATAAGACAGTTATGCTCAGACATTTACAGAAATTATAAAACTCTTAGAATGGTTTGGGGAAACAAATAGCCAGAAATGTCTTATGTTTTTTCTGACCCTTAAGCCACAGTTTAAACCTGAGTTTAGTTCTGAAGGGAGCGATATTTATGATTTTAAGGATTAGAATGGAAAGCTCAGAATAATCAGAGTGTACATTGAATTAATATTCAAATTTATGGTTTTTTGAGATGGATCCATCTCTGGAAGTGTTCAAGGCTGGTTTGGATCAACCTGGGACAGTCAACCCTGTCCATGGCAGGTGTTGGAACAAGAGGGTCTTTGAGGTCCCTGCCAATTTTAAACCATTCCTATATGATTCTATATAGGAGAAATCCCAAATTTAGCTGTAGAAATAAAATCCCATTTTTTTTTAAGAGAGGATCTTGCAGCTAGTCCCATCCTTGCTGTCATCTTTCAGCACAAAGCAATTACGAAGTGGGAATCTGCTGGGAAAAGCAAATGTTGGATTTGCTGAGGTTTCTCTCTCTGTTTACACCACGATCGTCCTACTCTATCATTATCATCGTTATCATAATCACCTACCTGGTTATCTCCACACCATGTATTATTTATAAATTGTGAGCTTTTTCAAATCTGGAGATACGTATGGGAATTCCCTGAGCCATTATCCTGGGAAAAAAAAAACCAAAAAGTCATGTCAAAGTTTTACAAGAATATTCCAAGGGATTTTCAAGCACCTCCTGAACACCCATTACTGTCTTGTTCCTACTGTGTCAGAGTTATATAAAATCTGTGCCTGGGTGTAAACACATCACAATTACAGGAGATTATCTCATTAAAATGCATAAATTGAGGCCACTTGGGTTTTTCCCATTATCAGCTCTTGGTTTATAACATTGACCTTCCTGTCTTTGACCTTAAGAATAAAATCTATTTTTTCTTTTTTATTTAATACACAGAATGTTGTGTCTCTAACATGTAAGAATAGGAGGGTAAAACATGAGAAAGGAAAGGAAACCTCGATGAAACAACTCAGAAAACTCAATTTCCATGGAATTGTGGCTGCCAGGTGAAATATTTCTCTGTTTCCAGGGACTGAAAGAGAACCAGTGGAGAGTTTAAAAAGGAACATGGGGGGAGACTCCTTTTAAGGATTGAATTGGCAGGAAAAGAGGGGATGGATTAAAACTGACAGAGAGGAGGTTTAGATGGGATATTGGGCAGGAATTGTGCACCTTGTGAGGGTGGGGAGGCCCAGGCACAGGATATTCCATATCCCCTCCCTGGACGTGTCCAAGGCCAGGATGGACGAGCCTTGGGGCACCCTGGTCTATGGAAGGAGTCCCTGCCCATGTCAGGAGGTGCCACTGGATGATTTTTAAAGTCTTTTTCAACCCAAACCATTCCATGATAGCATTTTATGGTATAAAGTCCATTCAAAGATGCTCCTGATTGTTGTGTTTGCCTTGCCTTGAGTAGGTGGAGGGAGAAATGCTGAGCCTGCAGAACCAATGTTTTTCCCTTTGTTATTTGTCCCCAGTCCTCATTTGAGGCCCTAAAAGAAACTCCATTGGCGCCGTGTCTCCTGTTGATCTCACTCAAGGACCTTTACCTGGACAAAATCACGAGGTCCTTCAGTCATCCCAATTATGAAGGACTCATAAATAAATGAAGTCAGCTTTATTTCCTCCCCTAACGCTAAGGAAAGCAATGGGATCATAAAAAATAATTCCTCACATAAAGCCCAGAGACAATAGAGGTCTGGGATGGAATGTGCAGCTCATGCTATGTGTGGGTTTGAAGTGCACCAGCAATAAGCAAAGACAATTTCAGCACTTTGGGGAATTAAGTGTCCTGCAATTTGGGGTTGGGACCTAATTATGAACTGGCGCATCAGGTGGCCAATGCCCTGTGGGCAAGCAGGGAGCTCTATAAAAGGTGTCTGCACCAGGTCCTTCCATCCACTTCTCTCACCTGTTCTGCCTTCGTGAACCAGGTAAGTAATTTTTGTCTCAAGCTTCTCTAAATTGAACTTTCTGTCAAGAAATCTGTTTGCAGTCAGGCTGCCGATGCTCTGTAGGATATTTGGTGTTTAATTTCTCATTTATCTCTAGGTCTTTCAGGAGAGGGATTCACTGAGAGGTATTGAACCCCAAATTTGTATTATTTTAGCACTCCAAACGGTTGCTTGTCTGTATTTTAGGAGATAAAGAATAACCTGTATATGTGCCTGTATTTGGTAGAGTTTTGCTGAGTTTGTAACAGGAAAGATAAAATCTGAGTAGAAATCATCAGCTAAGAGTAATGTAATGCTGATGAAATTACCAGATCTGAAAATTCAAAGATACAGCTGAAGAGTACAGACTGTGTTGAACTGAAGTCAAGAGTAGCCTGGAGATCACAGCCATAGGAAAAATAAGAAAAGGAAATACATTAACTTCCCAGATTTATTACTGATACACTTGGACTGTGCCAGCACAACCTAAAGTTTGCTATTCCTTTAAAATTAATATAAATTAACACCTTCCACAGATTAACCTCCATCCCTGCAAGATGTCCTGCTACGACCTGTGCCCCTCCTCTGCCTGTGGCGTCATCCAGCCCCAGCCCCTGGCTGGCAGTGGGAATGAGCCGTGCGTCCGCCAGTGCCCCGACTCCACCACCGTGATCCAGCCTCCCGCCGTGGTGGTCACCTTCCCCGGCCCCATCCTGAGCTCCTTCCCGCAGGATTCCGTGGTGGGATCTGCTGGAGCTCCCGTCCTCCCGGCCTCTGGGGCCTCCCTGGGCTATGGGGGCTATGGGTCCCTGGGCTATGGGGGTCTCTATGGATATGGGGGTTACGGATCCCTGGGCTACGGGGGTCTGTATGGATATGGGGGCTCCTCCCTGGGCTATGGGGCTCTGGGTTCCTGTGGGGGGTACCGGGGCCTGTATGGTTTTGGGAGATCCTTTGGCTCCTGCAGCCCTTGGTCCTCCCGCTATGGCCGCTACCGCCGCGGCAGCTGCGGGTCCTGCTAAATCCGAGGGAAAAATCCCAAGTGATGTCTCACCAACAGATGAAATGTGATGGTTTCACAGCCAAAGAGCTTGGAACCACTGCTGCTCCATTCCAAAACCACAAATTTGTAGCTGTCCAGCCCCTTTTGGATTTCTCCTTTTTTAGCTTCTGCCTTAAAGCTTTTCCCGCCCCATTTCTATGTTGCCTGGGCTAAATATGGAACAAAAGGGCTCAAAATGGGTCCTGTTTGTGCCTTAAAGCTTTTCCCGCCCCATTTCTATGTTGCCTGGGCTAAATATGGAACAAAAGGGCTCAAAATGGGTCCTGTTTGTTCACATAAACATCTGGGATTTGGAAGAGAACCCAAATCAATCACATGTGAATGTGCCTCTGGCTGGAGAAGAGTTTCTTGCTTCTTGGAGACTCTGCAAATGCATTGCTTTGCTTGTTGTCATTAAAAGTTTATTGCATCAAAGTTGCCATGTTCTGGTGTTCTTTTCTCCTGTTTTCACATTGTTATTTGCCTTTGGAGAAGCCTCACCTGTGCAGGTGTCAGTAACACCCTAAAATATCCTGGAATCATGGAATGTTGGGTTGGGAGGGATCTTAAAGCTCATCTCATTCCATGCCCTGCCATGGGCAGGGAAACCTCCCATTGGCCCAGGTGGCCCAGAGCTTCATCCAACCTGTCCCTAAACCATGGAGATGAATGTCCTGCCCAAAAAAGCATGGAAGATTAAATTTCCGTATGAGTTTCTTCCAGGTAAAGCTTTCATCTCTTTGAACTTCATGTTCTGACTCAAATATTTCCTCAGTCAAATACTTAAACTCTGTCCTCAGGAGAGTCCTCAGCAAAAAGTTAAATCAATTTCTTGTCAAATCTTTATTTAAAGTTTTCTGGGCCACAGAGTGAAACTTTGAAATCTGAAATCTTTCTGAATAATCATGAAATGTAAAGTGTTGGATGGCTTTTGACAGAAAACAGCTCCTTCAAGGATTCATTAATACCAGCAAGAAAAGCTGGAGCAGAGAGAACATGGGGGGATGGTACCTGGAAAAATTAAAAGGTAGGAAATACCTTAACCTGTGAGCAAATCCACCCTTCTTCTTGCTCTGGTGAGATTCCACCTTCCAAGGATCTACAGGGAAGCTGGAGAGGGAACTGGAGTAACAGGACAAGGGGGAATGGATTCACGCTGACAGAAGGCAAATTTAGGGTGGATATTGGGAAGAAATCTTTCCCTGTGAGGGTGGATAGGCGCTGGTACAGGTTTTCCTGGGAATTTCTGGTTGCCCCATCCCTGGAAGTGTCCAATGCCAGGCTGGAGCAACCTGGTCTAGTGGGAGGTGTCCCTACCCATGGTGGGGGGTGGAAGGAGAAGATCTTTAGGGTCCTTTCAATCCAACCCATTCCATGAGTCCATGACTCTGTAATGTTATTTTTGTGCCCCAGGACAGCTGGGCAGGGAGGATTCCTGCTCCCAAATTCTGGATCAAGTAACAGGGAGCGACTTCACTCCCAGCTAAGATGTTCCAGGTGTTTTTGAAGTCAGCCCATTGTAAGGATTTGAATTCCCCCCCCGCCCCCCCCATACAGAGAGAAGTGTTGCAAACCCACAGCCAGAGAAATTGAAACTAAAACTTCATTTGTTTTTTGCAGAACAGAATCACTTTAATGAAAAAAAAAAGCATTTACAGAAAAGCATTGCAGAGTATGAAGAATATCAGATCACAGGCAACTCCTTCCGTGGCTGCTCTTCTCCAGTTGGACAGTGAAGTTGCATTTTAGAAGAAGATAAATGATTATTTTATCCCACATATTGCACACACACAGATGGGAAAAAAAGCCCAGAAGATGACAAGTAGAAAGTGAACGAATTAAGGAGGAGTTGTGTGCTTCCAGCTCCACCGGAGTGGGGTGGCCGTAGTCACAACACTTCCTCTAGGGCCAGGATTGTATCTCTCCATTGCCGGTGATTCCTTACTCCAAGACGTTTCCATAGGGTTTAGCAGATCCCCCAGAAGCCGCGGCCATAGCGGCCATACCAGGAGGAGTAGGGGCTGCAGTAGCCAGAGCCAAAGACTCTGCCAGAGCCATACAGGCCCCGGTATCCCCCACAGGAGCCCAGACCCCCATAGCCCCACAGACCCCCGTAGCCCAGGGATCCGTAACCCCCATATCCATAGAGACCCCCATAGCCCAGGGACCCATAGCCCCCATAGCCCAGGGAGGCCCCAGAGGCCGGGAGGACGGGAGCTCCAGCAGATCCCACCACGGAATCCTGCGGGAAGGAGCTCAGGATGGGGCCGGGGAAGGTGACCACCACGGCGGGAGGCTGGATCACGGTGGTGGAGTCGGGGCACTGGCGGACGCACGGCTCGTTCCCGCTGTCAGCCAGGGGCTGGGGCCGGATGACGCCACAGGCAGAGGAAGGGTACAGGTCGTAGCAGGACATCTTGCAAGGGGATTGGAGGTCAACACAGGCTAAAAAAGAAAACAAGGAGTTAAAAATTGAGCAATTTAAATTAAAATAACAAGTAAAGTGTTCTGAGCACTTTGAAATCTCAGTTCTCTCTTGTTTCCAAAAAGCGTTTTTTTTCAAAACTCCTCTAAAGAATGTCCGCACACAAGAGCAAGTGGGAAATGTTCTAAAAACCTTGTCCCTCGTAACATCCTGCAAAGGACTATGACTGATTTCTCCATATTAAACTGAAAACTGGGAAGCAAAACCAGCGAGAGCAAAGTGACTTTGTCCAAGGTCATTGGATGAGTCATTAGGAAAACTCAGATTGGGGTTCAGCAGGTTTGCATGAGATGGAGCTTATAGAGAACTTAATTACAGTAGCTTCATCTTCCCACTCATCCCAGTTTTGCTGAGAGTCAAGGGAACAACAGATTATAGGATTGTGAGTGCCCAGAAAGGCATTTGACAAGACAACAAAGAACAAATCTCCAACGATGTTCTGTAAATCCTTAAAAGAGTTCTGAGGAGGAACTTGAAAGCGGGAATGTGAAGGAGAGTCTGAGGATTTGTGGTAGCAGGACACAAATGACTTTATCATGTGTGAACGGCTGCAGGGGTGACACCCTTGTCAAACCTTGAACCTTTTATGCAAAGGTTGAGATGGGTTAAATGTATCAAAACGAGGATCAGAGAATCACAGGCTTCCTCAAGCTGGAAGTGACTCAAAAGGCTCAAGTCCAACTCCCTGCTCTTTTCAGGGTTATTTAGAGCTAAACCAGAGAACCTTGGAATTGCCTGGTTTGGAAGACACCCTTAAGATCATCCAGTCCCACCCCCTCCATGGGCAGGGACACCTCCCACTATCCCAGGTTGTTCCAAGCCCTGTCTCAACTGACTTTGGACACTCCCAGAGATGGAGAATCCATAGTATATCCAGTGCCAGGGCTTCCCCCCCTTCACAGGGAAATATTTCTTCCCAATATCCAACCTCAATTTCCCCTCTGTTCCCCCCACCCCATTCCCTGTGTCCTGTCCCTACAGTTCCTGAGTAAAGTCCCTCTCCACCTTCCCTGGAACCCCTGCAGATCCTGAGGTCTCCACAAAACCTCCATTCCTCCAGGCTGAACATTCCCAGCTCTCCCAGCCTGGCTCCACAGGGGAGGGGATCCAGTCACCTCAGTTGACTCAGAGCACTGTCCAGTTGCTCCAAGGTCTGGAGTTCCTGACACCAAGAACTCTACAGAGTGTTCCACACACCAAAAAGACAGAAAAGTCCTTGATCTTTCCCAAGTCCATGCAGATTCACCCAACAGAAAGGATGCTGGATATCAACTCGAGTTGAAACCAGCAGTAAAAAATACACCAAGAGCAATGGAGAAGATTCAGACTTACCCAAGTCTCCAAGAAGCCAAGGGAAGCGTTTGGAGGAGCGAGGAGACAAAGGAGCTTTTATATCAGCTGGAGGTACCACATCAGCATCTTGCCCGCCCCAATTTCGAACTCATGCAACCATCGGATGATGAAATTGTTGGGTTCATTATTGGCGTTTATGAGGCCTTTCAAATTTGTTTGTAATAATGATCTAAACATCATCTGAGATTATAGAGAATTCTTTCATCTTGTGACAACTTGGGGGGGAGATTAATACCCAGCATTATTCCTCTGTCACTTCCTTGGAATTACATCAGGAATCACCAAGCCAGCTCCTCTTGGTATTAACTGAATACCTGAAGAGTGGCTCATGGGTTCATCGGAATCACAAATTTCACTGGAATTTAATCCTGAGCAGGAAAAACAGTGAAATCCTTAATTTTGGCCAAGTCCACAGAGTTCCATGGAGGAGACACAGAGGAACCTTTGCCTTCCTGAGGCTTGTTTGGGAGATAAACGAGGAATGAACTCACAAAGTCAACTAAAGCCACAAAGGGATTGGAGGTCCTGAAGAGACTTTTCCCAGGTGTTGAGGGTCCGATGTTTTCTGGACAAAGATGGCAACTGAGAACATTGAATGGGCCTGAGGAAACGTGGGATTTTTTAGGGAAAAATGGATCCTCTGGTGCAAAAGTCAAAACATGATGCAAGTGCTTTGAATTATAGCCTTGGTTCTTAGAAATTCATGAGCTCCTGTGATACACAAGTCATAAATCCCAAAATGGGCTGAGCTGGAAGTTTCTGGGATGAGGGAACAATCAGGAATTTGGAACGTGTGACACAAAGGCTCCTTCTTGCCTCGTTTACGGGTGGGCCATTTCAATATTGCAGACTCCACACCATAGGTGATCCCTAAATGGTGAGGTGGGGTTCTCAGCCTTTGGGGGCCAGGGGCTTTTGGACAATAATATTTTCAAGCTTCCGGGGAGCAAGTCCATGCAAATCCTGTAGATGGTCCAGTAGATTAAAGGCATGGAGCTGGATTTAGGTGCCTCACAATTATGGAATGACATCACATTCAAATGCTTCTGTCAAGATATTTGTGTCCTTGTTATCATCAGTTCAAGGCCAAATACTGGGGGTTTGTGCCCCTTCAGGATTTTTCCCAATGAAAAAGAATTTGAAATAACAAATTCTGAATAAAACCTGGAAATTCATGAACCGTATTTTATTCAAAAACAGTTCCAGGGATGGGGCAACCACAGGCTCCGGTCCCAGGGAAAAAGGGACAGGAAAACATGGAATGACCTTGGGTGGTGAAGGTTGGTCACAGCTTGGACTTGATGGTCTTGGAGGGTTTTTCCAACCCAAATAATTCCAAGATTCTGTAACAAAAACCATTTAAGGACCACAGGATGCTTTCCATGCCTTCCTTTGGGTTCCATATTGTTCTCGCATTAAGCAGAGAATAATAATGATAAAAATGACCACCCCAAAGTTGCTCTAAAACATTTATTCTCCAGGTATTTTGGTTTTTAATGGGAAAAAGCTCTGCACATCAGGTGACCCCAAGCGAGCAGACGGGTTTTGCCATTAATGATGGAGAAGCTCCAGAAGAGCGTTGGGATAATTTCTGCTGTAACGCCAGGGCTGTGAATGGAATGATAACAGGAATGAGGATGACTTGTCACCATTCCAGATGAAAGAGGGCTCTGTGATGAAACGCACCTATCACATTTCACGAGACCTGGGACCAGCAAATAAACAAAGAGTCAGCAGAACTTTGAGGACCTACGTGTTGCATTCATTTGGGGTTTGCCCCAATTATGCACATCCCCAAATTGCACCTTAGACGTTCCTCAGGATTTTGGGAATGGTATAAAAGCTCTCCCAACCCGGGGCTCTTCACCTCGCCTTCCTTGCTTCATTCACCTTTGTGAGAAAGGTAAGCACCATTCTAAGGGATCTCTTCCCTTAGAATTTTCCCTTAGAAAATTCCAGTCTCTCTTTTCTGCGGGTCTTAATTGAGGTTGGGATCATCCATAAGGATTCTAAGATTCTTAATAATTGGGTTATTTTGTGATGGTTTTATTTTTAGTTGGTGCTCGACATTCATAAGTTTGAAATGGTAAAATCATTCTTTCTTCTCAGTAGAAATTAGAAAAATTATCAAAGCAGCTTCCAAAGCCTTGCAGAAGGTTTGTTCACCCAATAAGAATTTTCTATGGGTTTTCTAGGTGGGAATGAAGTACAAGAAATTAGGAATGAGACCCCAGGAGAGATGACAGCTCAGAGAGCAAGTGATTTACAAAAACACTGATGAGAATGAAGCACAACCAAGACTTGAGACATAACAATTATTTCCATCCACATGTCCAACTGTCAAATCTTTTAACCATTGAATTTCTGCCTTTTGCTCACTCCTCAGTGTCCGCTGACCTCCAATCCCCTTGCAAGATGTCCTGCTACGACCTGTACCCTTCCTCTGCCTGTGGCGTCATCCGGCCCCAGCCCCTGGCTGACAGCGGGAACGAGCCGTGCGTCCGCCAGTGCCCCGACTCCACCACCGTGATCCAGCCTCCCGCCGTGGTGGTCACCTTCCCCGGCCCCATCCTGAGCTCCTTCCCGCAGGATTCCGTGGTGGGATCTGCTGGAGCTCCCGTCCTCCCAGCCTCTGGGGCCTCCCTGGGCTATGGGGGCTATGGGTCCCTGGGCTATGGGGGTCTCTATGGATATGGGGGTTACGGATCCCTGGGCTACGGGGGTCTGTGGGGCTATGGGGGTCTGGGCTCCTGTGGGGGATACCGGGGCCTGTATGGCTCTGGCAGAGTCTTTGGCTCTGGCTACTGCAGCCCCTACTCCTCCTGGTATGGCCGCTATGGCCGCGGCTTCTGGGGGATCTGCTAAACCCTATGGAAAACCCTCTGGATGATGTTGAAGGGCAAAGAAAAATGCAGATTTTTCTTCCCTTTAAAATCTTTCCTGATACCTCCATGAGTTCAGTTCCTTGTTATCTTCTTTATCATCCCTGTGGCTGAATGCAATGACAGACTGAAGTGTCTTTCAAGCTCTGCCTGCATTTACAATCCTGATGTTACCATGTTGTTTGTGTACTTTTCATTCTCATTAAAACTGTTGCATCACTGAAAATCCTCGTGTTGGGCTTTTGTGTCCTCACCCACCCCTGAGTTTGCCAACCTCGCTGGGGAAAGCTCCCTGCTCTGCATGAGGCTGCAAAAACATTGAGCAAACCCTGCCCAGAGGGAAAAGTCTCCATGGAGAGCCTTCCATGGGGCTGTTTTACCCATGAATTTACAATTTCAGTAAATTTACATTTACAGAATTACAACGTGGTCACAGCATGGTGGCCAAAGATAAGCAGAAGTTTCCTCTACGTGTTGAGGTCTGTGTGCAGAGGGAACTTCTTTAAATCCACAACAAGGACCTCATGAGTGGTCATGGAATCACGGAATTGGGTGGGAAGAGCCTTGAAGATCGTCAAGACCATGGATTTAATTTATTTATGTTTTAAATAGAAATAGAATTTGTGTCCATATTTTATAAGTAGCCTAAAACCCTAAAGCACTGCACCATAAATGTCGTTATCTTCTTATGTCATCAGCAAAGCACAAAGCCACCTCCTGATTCAGGCAGATCCTTATCTCACAAGGAGTTTTCTTTATCTGGTTCAGCTGCCAAAAGATCTCAGGGTATGCATTTTCCTGCAGCAAAAAGATTTGTTGAACATCTGACCAGAAAACTGAAGGGAAAAAGTGAATTTAAAAAAGGCAAAACCCGCTGCAAAATTGAATGACTCCCAGGAGAACCCAGAGCTTCCCCAGCAGTATCCAAATGACAGGAGGAGTCGATGTTCTACATCCTGCCAGGACCTGATAAATCAGTCAGAAAATCTGTGGTGGTGAAGAGAAGCGCAAGAAGAGCTCAGGTTATAAAAGGAGCCCTTAAGCAGGGTTTAAGCCAGGCTCTAGCGGTGCTTCCAGAGGGAAGGCACAAAGGATCTGTGTGATGACACTGGATGGTGACTGAGCCACCACCCTCAGGTCAGGGCAATCCTTGACTTGGTCATCGGGAAATGTGACGGTCATCAGGTGATGCGAGCGTGGCCGTCACCCAGCAGAGCCTTCTGAGGGACAAGGGGAAAAGCTTGGAAATCTCACAGAAATGGGAAAATCAGGTGTCCAGTTCTGGGCAAGAGGGACATGGAGGGCTGGAGAATCTCCAGGGAAGGGAACGGGGCTGGAGCAGCTGGAAAAGGGAATGGAGAATCCTGAGGGAGCTGGGGGGGGCTCAGCCTGGAGAAAAGGGGGATCCAGGGGGAATTTGGGATCTGCCAGGGGGCATTTGGGAACTGACTCCAGGGAACAGGGGCAGGACAAGAGGGAATGGCCTTGAGCAGTACTGGGATTGGAAATTTTTGGAAAATTCCTCCTGCAAAGGCCTTGGAAGGGGCTACCCGGGGAGGGTTGGAGTGGCCACCCCTGGCAGTGTCCGAGAAATTCCTGGATGTTGGTCTGGATGAGCAGGTGGGGGGTGGTCCCAGCTGGACTCGGTGACCTTGGAGCTCTTTTCCAACTTAAATAACTCTGGGATTCTGTGAAACTCCAGGCAGTTTCAAGGAGGGCCTTTTGATACGTCCTCTGAGCTGCTGGAGACCGCGAGGCTCCCATTAGCGCGTTTATCACGCCTGGGTCGCCGCGCGGTGATGAAAGAGTTTTGCTCAATGTTTCTGTTTATGAGTTGATTCAAATTCTGACGCTGCATGAAATGCAAATTACAACCCGAAGATTTCTTTCATCTCATCACTTTAATTGGCCAAGGTTCACGCCTGGTAACGTTCCATGAAATACACTCAGAATGACAGCGCGGATTCTGCTGCTTCATTTATTCACCTCTCATTAGCTGGCATAATGATGCTGGCTCAAGTGTTAATCATCATTTTCATCTGCTTGAAGGTGCAAGATTTTTTGCTTTCTTCTTCACCCGTAGTAGATAAAAAAATTGATGAAAACCTTGGTGCCTTCCTTGTGAAATCAGCAATTTTTATGTGTAGTTGCAATTTGGATTTGGACAAAACCATTCAGAATTTTTCAGAGGAAATTAAGAGATATTTTTTAAACTATCCAGATCTGTGTTTTGTCTCACAGATGTTCAGGCTACAAACAGAGAAAATGGGAGCTAAAACATCAGCACTGAAGAAGAAACTCACCCAAATAAATGAAAACTTAAATTAGATGAGAAAATCCACTGAGGTGAGAAGCCATGAGCTGGTGAAGGGAACAGGAAGAGTTCACTTGGACAAATTTTTTTCTTCACATTTTACTTTTAATAATAATTATAAGACTAATTTTAATTATGTTTCAAAATGCTGGGCTGTTAGAACACAACCACATATTTATATTGCAGTAATCACACCCCATTTCACACATAAACTATTAAGGAGGGTTTGGGAAGTGCTTAAAAACACACCCAAAAAATATTTGGACATTTTTGTGGGGAATTATTCCTGTAATCCCCTGGGAACATCCAAAAGTTTTTGGGGAAAGAACCTCCCGATTTCAGTGTAACTTTAGTAGGAATGAGTTTATTTAATAATTCATCCACAGCAAATGAGCGGTTTTGAGGTGGGACCTGGCAATGTTCATCTGTGAAAAAACACTGATATCCCTTCAGAAAAAAAACAAACAAACAAACAAAAAAACCCCTTTGATTTAAGTCCCGCTTTAGGTACTAAAATATTGTGTTTTCTGCATTGAGGAAAATTGGGAATTTCCCAGTCCCAGTGGGCAAATCCACGATTCCCAGAATGACCTAAGGTTTGTGGCTGCTGGTGCAAAACCCATCAGGAGGGTCCTTGCACCTCTCCAAGCATTCCATTGCAAAATCTGGCATCAGAAGTGATGAGAACCAGGATCCGGAGCCCCAAACCCCCAAACCTGTGCACGGCAGCAGGTTCTGACTCCAATTAAAATCATTAATGAAGCTAATGAAGGAAGGGCTCAGCAAATGTGATTTAATTCCCGCTGGGAGGGATGGAGCTGCTCCATCAGGATCCGAGATGAAAGGGAGCCGGCAGCTGGAATGTGCTGGGCAGAGATTCAGGGTGGTTTTGCAAAGTGAGGAGAGTTTCATCACTTTGGGGAGTGATTCGGGCTCATCCGAGGTGGCGACTCCCGGGCTCGGCGTGTTCAGCCCCGGGGCATCCCAGGGTTGGTATAAAAGCAGCAGCTCTGCGCAGCTTTTCCATCATTCTGCTTCTTTTCTCCTCTCCATCAGGTAAGTCCGATGCCTTTTCATTCCTCCTCCAGCTACAGAATGCCTTTGCTTTTTGATTTTTTTATTCCAGATACTGTTTGCAACTGTTACATTCATTTTCAGAGCTTTCTTTTTCCTTTGTTATTTTTATTCTTTAAATTTTCATTTTTGCAGTATCCTGGCAAGTATTTTATTGCAAGGCTTTAGAAGCCAAATCCATTTGAGGCATTTTTTATTTAGGGATGTTTTTTTCCCCTATTATTTGTATTTGGCCATTCTTGAACTGACAGCAGAATGAAAATTCAGGATGGCACAAGCTTTAAAATGCTGAATTTTCCTGCATTTCAGTCTGTGACTGAATCAGGGAAATTTGTCCATGCCCTGAGCTGTGAAATGATCCAGCTGAAGAAATAGTTTATTTTAATTCTAGTCATTTATATATCTATAAATACAAAAATATTTAATTATTTAATTATTTTCACCACAGCCAAAAAGAAGGAAAGTAGACTCGTGCTCTGACCTAGTGAATAAAATAATATTTCTACTTTTTTACTGGAAAAAAACATTAAACCAAAGGCTTTTATGCCCAGATACCCTAGTGGAAAAATGCTTTAAATCTGTATTGTTATCTGATGAAGGAATTGTGCTCCTTCCATCCTGTCCCATGTTCGTCCTACCCTATCTACATCCCACTCCATTTCTCTCTCCATCCCACTCCATTTCCATCTCTATCCTATCCCATTTCCATCTCCATCCTATTTCCATCCTATCCCATCTCCATCCCATCTCATTTCCATCCCACCCCATTTCCATCTCATCCATCTCCCATCCCATCCCATTTCCATTACCCATCCCATCCCATTCCATCCCATCTCTCTCAACCCAAACCTGCTCCTGTCCCACCCCAGTTTTTCCCCCAGGGATGTTTCCCCACCATTTCCCAGCTCCCCCAGTCCCCCACCTGCCCCTTCTGTAGATCCTCACTTTTCAGCAACTCCTTCTCTGCATTCCAGGAACCTCCATCCCTGCCAGGAAATGTCCTGCTACGACCTCTGCCCCACCACTGGTGGCATCTCCTGCCCGCAGCCCGTGGCCAACAGCTGCAACGAGCCGTGCGTCCGGCAGTGTCCAGACTCCACCGCCCTCATCCAACCACCCCCGGTGGTGGTCACCTTCCCCGGCCCCATCCTCAGCTCCTTCCCACAGCAGGCCGTGGTGGGATCTGCTGGAGCCCCGGCCTTCAGGGGCTCCCCGGGTTTTGGGGATCTCTACGGCTCCGGGGCTTTCCTGGGATACGGCACCCGCTCTGGATATGGGATCTCGGCGCTGGCCAGCGGCTCCTGCGGCCCCTCCACGTCGCGTCGCTTCAGCCGCCTCCTCCGCGGCTCCTGTGGGCCCTGCTGAGGGCACTGGAGCCTCCAGGGAATCCTGGGAATGCCCAAATCCACGGCCACGAGCGTGAGGGGTCAGTGTTTCCACAGGCCCCTTCGCATTCCTGATCTTTCTCCTACTTCTTGTTTGGCACCTCCTCATTGTTTGCTCTCGCTGCCTGTTCCAGCATTCCCAGTTTATTGGACCAACATGGGACAGCACATTTCATGTTCCAACATTCCTGATTTATTGGACCGGCGTGGAACAGCCCATTCCCCATGGATTTCACCCACAATGACCAATATCCTCGGACAACAGCCAGGAGAAGCCAGCTGAGGACATCTCAGAGCAGGACTTTGGTTGGACTTTCCCCCAAATTATCCAGGAATGAATTTTCCCCAAAATTATCCGGGAATGGATTTTCCCTGCAATTGTCCGGGAATGGATTTTCTGTGTTCTGTGATCTGTGGCTTTGCAAAGGGGCATTTCTCGCTCATTAAAGCTTTGTTGCATCACACAGCAGCCTCCTGGTTTCCTGTTTTCCCCTTTCCCCCCCCTCTTTTTCCCCCTTTTTCCCCCTTTTCTCCTTCACCCACTGATCTGCCCCCAGGCAGGTCCGAGCTGCTCCCCGAGGAGGAGCACAGCCTGAGTTTATTTGATTTTCCAAATGTTTCTGTAATAAAACTCCTCAGGAGCAGCTTTCCATCCTTTGAAGGTGAAAAAAAAATTAAAATAACAGAATTACAGCATCATTCAGGTTGGAAAAGGCCATGGGCAAAACTGACAGGCCATGGGGAATTTATCAGGTAGAATTATTCTGGTTTTTTTATTTAACAAGGAATTATGGAGTCAAGGAATGGTTTGGATTGGGAAGGACCTCCAAATGTCATCCAATCCAACCCCTCAGGCTGCTCAAAGCCCCTTGAACACTAGAAAAATCAAAGATCCTAGACATTCTTATTAAATTATTTGGGTTTAAAATAAATTAAAAAAAAAAAAAAAAAGAAAGTGGGAACAGGCAAAAAAAGAAGCTTTTCTTCAGTGTGCCTGAGGGAGAATTTCATTTAAAACACCTGAAAAAATTGAAGTGCAGCTCTTCCAATAGCAAAATGAGAAAAATGCCAATCCCACGGAATCTGGCCCTGGAAGACACTGGAATCCAGCAGGGCACATCCCTGGGCCTTTGTGCCTGCAGGGAATTTGCCAGCCTGCGGCACCTAAAAATCCATTAAATAAATATTTTGCCATCCCGGAGCACCTAAAAACCCATTAAATAAAGATTTTACCCATTAAATAAAGTATGGAAATCAAACATGAGAAGTTTAATTGGCATGGGGATCTGCCCCGAGCTGGGATTTGGCTCAGGCTGCGTTTGCAATGCCTTTAATTAGTCAGCTGCTGATTGCATCTCAATTAACAGCATTCCCTTGTCCTGGGACTCAGCCCAGGGTAAGGCAAGGGTGCAGTGACCTCTGGGGTTCAGAGCTGAGTTTTTCTCATCCTCAGAGTTTTGTCCCGGCTCCCGGGAATTCCCTGTTTGGGTGGCAGGTGGATCAGGAGCCTCAGTTGCCTCCATCAGAATTTTCCTGTCGTGTTCTTCTTCAAATTGTGCCTGAGAACTTCAGGAAATGCCACAGTCAGACACATCCCCCCGTTGCAGTGGCCAGAAAATGATGATTTTTGTATCAAATTGGCTCCATAATCAGAGGTCACAGGACCAGAGGCTGCTCCAAAACAGAGATGGAAAAGGAAGAGAAAATCCCCTAAACTTTGAGACATTTTCGGATACTTTCTCTGTGTTTCTTTCTTTTCCTTCCAAGCCCAGGGATAATTAAGGAATTAAAGAATTGTCCTTTGGGGTTTCATAAAACCAGAGAATGGTTTGGGTTAGAAGGGACCTTGAAGATCATTGGTTTATGGGCAGGGACTCCTTCCCCCAAGCCAGGTTGCTCCAACTTGTTCTTGGATAATTCCAGGGATGGGACAGCCAGACCACGCTCCCAGGGGAGAGTGGGTTGCTGTGCAGGGAACACTTTAACAACTCTTTAATTTATTTTAATTTATTTATGGGAAGTCACAGAATTCCAACAAAAATTTGCCTTTCAGGTAAAAATTCCTGTGGGGATTTCCAAGGGAAGTTTTCCAAGGAAAGTTTTTCCTGCCAGGCTGTTTCTAAACAATGAAAAACCATAAAATTACTGTGTGGGGAGGTAATTAAATTGCAGCCCGGGGCAGGCATTGAGACATAAATAATCCAGAGTCACCTGTGTTTGACTTTCTCTGGGAACAGAGAACAGCCATGCCTGCCCTGAGGGAAGATCCGAATGGGATTAGGAGAGTTCCAAAACCTCTTTATCCCTCATGGAATGACTTTGTGTCACCGCTGAAAGAACCTGGGCGCCTTCCGCGGGTGTGGAAAGGCACCAGAAGCTGCCGCGCTCACCCAGACTGGTGGAAAACCCCCAAAATTATGTCTAAAAACCACAGGAAAACTCTGGATTTTGATGTGCAATGGTTTAATGAGAAAGGAGGAAGCGAAATATCACGGAGGGGATGGAAAATCCTGGGGAAAATGAAGGAAAGAATCGCTCCAGGGCTGGGCATTCCACAGGGGTGACTCCTGTGTGTTCAGGCGTGGGAAGGTGACACGACTTCATCCCACTTTCAGCCAGCCAGGGATCATGGATGGGACCATTCCAAGGTAGGTTTTTTTTTTTGTAGGACCCGTGGGGAAAAAAAAGAAAAGGGAATTTACATAAAAGCGCAGGGCTGAGGATGCCCCGGGAACTGCCGGGATTTGGGGCTGAGGATGCTCTGGGAACTGGAGGCTTTGTGGAGGCTCCGTGGTGGCTCTTGGTTGCTTCCTGCTCATTCCTGGGATGTTTAACAGGGTCTGCAGCTCCCAGAGGATCCGTAGGAAGAGTAGGACCTCCCATAACTGTAGGAGCCATAGGAACCCCCAGATCCCAGGAAGTTTCCGGATCCCAGGAAGTTTGAGGGTGCTGAGGACCCCACGACGCTCTCCTGGGGGCAGGAGCTGAGGATGGGCCCCGGGAAGGTGATGACCACGGGCGGGGGGTGGATGACAGCCCGGGAGTCCCCGCAGGAGGTGACACAGGGCTGGTTCCAGGTGTCCGCGCAAGGCTGAGGACAGGAGATCCCGCAGGGGGCCAGGCAGCGGGAGCTGGAGCTCTGTCTGTAGGAAAACATCTTCTGGGATTGAGGATGGGTCTGGAACCACAAAGCCGAGGCAGCAGGAAGGTCAGAGACCGATTTAATGGAGATTGGGCTGGGAAGAGAAAGAGCAGACAGCAAAAAGATCACAAAGAGGCTCAAAATTCGGGGTTTTCCATCTTCTCATGTCCTTTTCTCCTATGTCTCCTGACTCTTAATTATGGAGTTATTTTGACACAAAAATAGCCCTCAAAATGAACAGTAAATACCAAATTAACTGTAACCCCGAAAATGAGCAGTAACCCCCAAAATTAACAGTAAATCCCAAATTAACAGTTACTCCCAAAATGAACAATAAACCCCAAAATGAGCAGTAACTGCCAAAATTAACACTAACCCCCAAAATGAACAGTAAATCCCAAATTAAGTTACTCCCAAGATGAACAGTAAATCCCAAATTAAGAGTAACCCCCAAAATGAGCAGTAACCGCCATGATGGACAGTAAATCCCAAATTAACAGTAACCCCCAAAATGAGCAGTAACCCCCAAGATGAACAGTAAATCCCAAATTAACAGTAACCCCCAAAATGAGCAGTAACCCCCAAGATGAACAGTAAATCCCAAATTAACAGTAACCCCCAAAATGAGCAGTAACCGCCATGATGAACAGTAAATCCCAAATTAACAGTAACCCCCAAAATGAGCAGTAACCCCCAAGATGAACAGTAAATCCCAAATTAACAGTATCCCCCAAAATGAGCAGTAACCCCCAAGATGAACAGTAAATCCCAAATTAACAGTAGCCCCCAAAATGAGCAGTAACCGCCATGATGAACAGTAAATCCCAAATTAACAGTAGCCCCCAAAATGAGCAGTAACCGCCATGATGAACAGTAAATCCCAAATTAACAGTAACCCCAAAATGAGCAGTAATCCCAACCCCTGCCCTGGCCCCGCTGGCCCCACAATTCTGCATCCAGGCAAAGCTCAGTTCAGATCCTGACAGTTCCATGAACAATTCCAGGCTCGGACTTACCCCTGTGGAGCTCGGAGTGAGTCGGGAGGGTTTGCTGGAGCAGCCCAGAGCCGAGAGGGTTTTTATACCTTTTCTTGGGCAATCAGTTGGAGCTGAAACATCCACGGCTGATGAATGATCCAAGAAAAATTCCCTCCACCTCTCACTGGCCCAGATAAAGTGATTATTTCGCTCAGCAGTTATTACTGTTGTTGTTACATCCACGGCATTACTCAGGCGCAGTAATGATTTCTTTTTTTTTATTTTCATTGTTGCTTTTTCCTACTTCTGGGATTGCCTCATGATTGCTCAGAGCTTGATCCATCAACACGAGGTCCTGACATAGCACAGATCCCACCCCGCTTTTTCCGAGGAAAAAAGAATTGTGCAATTTCCCCCATTATTGACCCACAGTGACTCCGGTGACTCCAACTCGAGGCACGTTTGTCCACAGGCACCTTCTGATGGAATTTGGGAATGGGAAGAGCTCCTTCCCATCCTCCTGGTCAAGGAACACTCCCAGCTTCATGAAATGTCCCGGGGGGGGGGGTAACTGGGGGTTTTTCCACATCCACTTTTTAGGGAATCTGTGGGATCAGCACTGCTGAGGGAGGAGGATTCATGGACTGGGGTGAGACAGGTCAGGGAGGGGATCCGTGCATCACCCGTGGAAAACCTGGGAATGTCCAGGCACAGCTCTAGCTGAGGCAGAGGTCTGGCTGCAACTTCAGCAGATTTGTTCCTCAGATTCCTCCTTCTCCCGTCATTCATGGATTGCATTTCCTGTTGAGTCTCCATTTTCCATACCCAACATTATTCCCAAATTTCCTCAAGAAATGAGCTTTTTCCCCCCAAAATCCCTCCCCTTTATGGAGTTATAAAGTGGACAGTGGGGTTTTGAGTAGCCCTGAGAGTTCAGTCCCAAAATGTCCATTTTATTCTATTTTTTCCATTGGGTGGGAAGCCTGAGGGAGCTTTCCTGGGGTTTCTCTGAGTTTTCCCAACCCTTTGAATTTACAGTTAAGAGGATTCACCCAAACCAAAACCAGGATTAGGAAAAACTGGGGAAAGAAAAATTGTGGGAAAGAAAAGAGAAAAACTGGGACCTGCTCCTGTCTTGACCACACCTGGAAATCCCTGTCCCAACCTCCTCATCCTCCTAAAAGGGTAAGAGGAGAAACCCAGTGGGATCAACCCAAATGAACCCTAAAATTCTTCATTTTGGGTCCTGGTGTTTGATTCTCCCCCTCTGTTCTGCTGTGCTGAGATTCCACCGGGAATTCCGTGCCCGGTTCTGGTGTCCCCAAGCCATGAAGTTGCTCAGGGGACTGGAGCCCCTCCCCTTTGGATCCAGGCTTGGAATGTTGGGAATGTTGGGAATGTTGGGAATGTTGAGCCTGTGGAGACCCCAGAACCCCTCCAGGATCTGCAGGGGCTCCAGGGAAGCTGGAGAGGGACTTTTCCTCAGGAACTGCAGGGACAGGACACAGGGAATGGGGTCGGGGGAACAGAGGGGGAATTTAGGTGGGATTTTGGGAAGGATTTGTTCCCTGTGAGGATCTGGCCCAGGGAATTCCATGGATTTCCCACCCCTGGAAGTGTCCAAGGCCAGGCTGGTCTATGGAAGCTGCCCTTGACTGTGGAGCAATTCCACCCCAAAAAATTAATTCCTCAACATTTTTACCAACTTGGCAAAATCAGCAAAATGCTTCAGGAAGTGAAACCGCTTCAAAAAACAACTCAAGGAAGAAACTGGAGGGTGTTGGGAGAAACTGATAATTATTCTGAGGCAGATAAAACAATCTGAGCCCGGGCAGGGATCACCTCCCGAGGGTTGGGAAATGCTGGGGATGGCTCAACCCCCGCGGGCGATCCTGGGATGGGATAAAAGGCTCCCGGCTCCCAATTCCTCCCATGCCAGCTCCGGATTCCTGAGATTTCAGCAGGGCTTCTCCTCCTTGGGATCTGAGTGAGTCTGGGGGACACTTTGGGGTGGCTAGGGTGGGAGTTGCTCCTTGGGGAGACTGGGAGAGCCCTGAGGAGCTGCAGGGGAGGAAGGAAGAGGGAGAAGGGGAAAAGAGATAAAAATCTGGGTTTTTGGAGAAGAACTGTTTGGGAAAGAGAGAGGAAAGGAGGAGAGGGACAGGGAGAAGGGAAAGAGGGAGAAAAATTAGAGTTTTTCCAGATAAAAATCTGGGTTTTTGGAGAAGAACTGTTTGGGAAAGAGAGAGGAAAGGAGGAGAGGGACAGGGAGAAGGGAAAGAGGGAGAAAAATTAGAGTTTTTCCAGAGCAGGTGCTTGGGAGGGAGGGAGGGAGGGAGGGGAGAAGGACAGGGATAAGGGAGAAAGAGGAAAAATCTGAGCTTTTGGAGAGGGAATGCCTGGAAGGGAGGGAAGGAGGCAGGGAGAGAGAGAGGGAGAGGGACAGGGAGAAGGGGAAAAAGAGAAAAAAAATCTGAATTTTAACAGAGGAGCCGTATGAGAGGGAGGGATGGAGGGAGCAGGAAAGAGGGACAGGGAGAAGAGAGAAAGAGAAAAATCTTCTGAGATTTTGGAGAGTTTTTGGAGGGAGGGATGGAAGGAGAGAAGGAGTGAGGAGAAGAGGGAGAGGGAGAAGGGAAAGAGAGAAGAATATGAGCAGGAGCTCTGCTGCGCTGATTTCCAACCCCGTCTCCTCCCCTACCTCCCCTTCCCGCAGCAGTTCCAGGATGTCCTTCTCCAGCCAGCTCAGCTCCCGCTGCTCCACGCCCTGCGCCGTGTCCTGTCCCCAGCCCTGCGCGGACACCTGGAACCAGCCCTGTGTCACCTCCTGCGGGGACTCCCGGGCTGTCATCCACCCTCCACCCGTGGTCATCACCTTCCCGGGTCCCATCCTCAGCTCCTGTCCCCAGGAGAGTGTCGTGGGATCCGCATTCCCAGCGGGAATGGAGCGCCCCGCGGGCCTGCAGGGCTCTCTGCTCTATGGAGGCTTCTTCTCCTCCTCCAGGAACGCCTGGAGGCAGCGCTCCGGGGGCTGCGGGCCCTGCTGAACCAGGAAAGGGCATGGGGGAACCTGGGGGAGTGGCAGCAGGAGCTGGGGCAGGGGCTGAGTGGGGGGATGTAGCTCCATGGGGCTGGGAGATGCTCTGAATCCATGGGAACTGCTCAGGATCTATGGGAACTGCTCAGAATCCATGGGAACTGTTCAGAATCCATGGGAAATATTCAGAATCCATGGGAAATATTCAGGTTCCATGGGAACTGCTCAGGATCCATGGAAAATGTTCAGAACCTATGGGAACTGCTCAGAATCCATGGGAACTGTTCAGGATCCTTGGAAATGGTTCAGGATCCATGGGAACTGATCAGAATCCATGGGAAATGTTCAGGATCCATGGGAACTGCTCAGAATCCATGGGAACTGCTCAGGATCCATGGGAACTTTTCAGAACCTGTGGGAAATGCTCAACTTCCATGCAAACCCCTCAGCACGCCTGGGATCTCCTCAGCACCCCTGGGATCTCCTCAGCACCCCTGGGATCTCCTCAGCACCCCTGGGAGCTGCTCTTCCTCTCCCCCTCCTTGTTTTTAATGTCACTTATCTCTGAATTTGCCTTTTCCCTCCTCAAACCCCGAAATGTTCGCCCACTTTTATCCCAATAAACTTCTGTGTTTGCATTCAAATCTCTTGGATTTCTTTTTTTTATAAAACCTCTGCAAACCCATGGGACCAAACTCTCCCATTATCCCAGAGATCTTGGGAGGAGGGTTTGGCTCTTCCAGGGAATGTTTTTATGGATTCACCTGTCAGAAAATTCCCATTCGTTCCCAGGGAACCAGATGGGACAGAGCTCCGCAGTCCTTGGAAAAAAATTCCATGAAAAATTAAGTATTCACTCCAGAAATGCTCCAAGAGCTCATCCTGCCTGAACAGAAAACTCCAGATCATGATGCAGAAAGGATTTTATTGGGGCTGAGAAATGGGATTCATCCAATGACAGCAGCACCGCCAGGAATCCCAGGGGAATTCAGAGGGAATTCAGAGGAAATTACAGAGGAATTCAGAGGAACTCAGAGGAATTTGGGCAAATTCACAGCAAGGCAGAATCTATGGGAATTGTGAGCGGAGATCCGATCCAGAGGGAATCGCGGGGCTGGGATCGCTCCTGGAATTGTTCCTGGGATCATTCCTGGGATTGTTCCTGGGATCATTCCTGGGATTGCTCCTGGGGATCGTTCCTGGGATCAATCCTGGGATCATTCCTGGGATGAAGGAGCAGCCCCAGCCCCTCTCGGAGCCCTCCCCTCGCTCTCTATTTGCGGATTTGCTTCTTTTTCACCTGGATTTGGTAACCCAAACCTTTGCTGGGCTTGGCAGGGCGGGGGTAGGAATTTCGGGGATAGGAGGAGTAGGAATTTTGGGAATAAGAGAGGTAGGAATTTCGGGGATAGGAGGGGTAGGAATCTCGGGAAAAGCAGGAGGAGGAGGAGAAATTCCAGCCACCAGAAGCGGCTCCGGGCTCGAAGGAGCTCTGGACAGCTCCGGACTCGAAGGAATTTCCCATTCCCGCTGGGAATTCGGATCCCACGATGCTCTCCTGGGGGCAGGAGCTGAGGATGGGCCCCGGGAAGGTGATGACCACGGGCGGGGGGTGGATGAGAGCCCGGGAGTCCCCACAGGAGGTGACACAGGGCTGGCTGCAGGCGCTGGCCATGGGCTGGGGGCAGGACACGGCGCAGGGCTGCTGGAAGGACATTGCGGGGCTGGAGGTAACACAGAGAGGGGACAACGTGAGGGGACAGAGCAAAGGGGAACCCTCATTTATTTATAATTTATCATTTATCAATTATCATTTATTTATCAAGTATTGATTATTAATTATTAATATTTATTATTTATTTATTCGAATAATCATATTTCCAATGTTCATATATTCCAATATTCACATTTCCAATTTTAATATTTTCAGTGCTCATAAATCCAATGTTCATAATTCTTATATTTTTTATATTCATATTTCAAATATTCATATATTTTAAAATTTGTCTTTTCAATATTCATATTTCCAATGTTCATTTTTCTAATATTCATTCATACATACATTCATTCAATTATTAATCTTTTCAATATTTATATTTCCAATAGTCACAGAATCACAGAATCACAGAATAATGAGGTTGGAAGAGACCTCTAAGATCATCAAGTCCAACCTATACCTTAACACCTCAACTAGTCAAATATTCAAATTTTCATAATTCGTCTTTTTGATAGTCATATTTCCAATATTAATATTTTCAACTTTCATATTTATAATACTCGTATTTCTTATATTCATATTCCAAATATTCATTTATTAAATTCATCTCAGAACTAACACATTTTGCCTCATTTATTTCCGACTGTTCTGTTCCCAAATCTTGAACCATCTCCCACCTCTCCTTGTGAATTTTTTAGTGGTAAATTCAATAATTTTCAAGCTCAAACCCTGTCCGACCCCCCAGACCTGACTTACGTGGTGGCACAGCAGGAGATGGGATGAGAATCGCAGAAAAATTATTTAAAATCTCGCTGCAGGAGCTTTTATAGAGCCTCACTTCGCCCCGGGGGAAGGGAACAAATCCTGCCCTCTGTGTCCCCATTGTCCCTCAAATGCCTTTTTTTTTTTTTACTTTTGTCTCTCAATCAAGGCAATTCTGACCATTGTTTCTCCCAAAACTCCACCTGGCGTGCCTTTAAATCCCAGAGATTTTGGGATGTCAGACAGGGAGGGCGATTCCCACCCTTGGCACAACTCCCGAGCTGAAGATTTATTTTGCTGTGAGCTTTCATATAGATTTTTTTTCTCCAAATGGTATCAGAATCCGCCAAATCAATATCCCCATGTGGATTGGCCTCTCCATCCCCTGTTTTTGTTTCTCCAAATGGAGAATTCCTGGCTCAGAGCCAGCGCAGGAGATGAAAGGAGCAAGGCCTTGGGCTCCTCCCTGGATCTCCTTCCCCGCTGAATCAACAGCCAGGGCTGGGATTTCACCTCAGACTTTTTAATAATCCCCGTGAGGAAATTGGCACCAAAAATTACCCAATTCCCACTGGGTGTTGGGCAAATGAGGGGTTGGGTGGGAAAAACAAGGGTTTGACATCGTCCCGAGATCTGAGAACACCGAGATGGCGAGGGGAGGATTAAAATTCAAGTTAAAATTAAATTGTTTTGGCAGCAGCTTGAGTCAGTGCGATCGCAGGGGAAACACGATTTCCAGGGGAGGAGCCACAGAGAAATCTAGGGATCATTCCCAGCCCCTGAGGAGGAGGAGGAGGAGGAGGAAGGTTTTGGGGTGAGGATGAAGAAGGGCAAACAATGATTCAGGAATCTGGAGATGTTTTTCAGAGATCTTAATTTCCCCGACATCACTCCTGAGTCAGGACCCGGCGCCCGCTCCAGACTTCCCCTGGGAGCTGCTGAGCCCACAGAAAATCCTGCTTTACTAAGCATTAATTAGCAATAATCAGCTTTTCCCTTGCTCTTTCCGGGCCCGCACCTCCCACACGAGACAGGGAATCACAGGAGGGTTAAGGTTAGGGGTTAGGCTTAGGCTTAGGTTTAGGTTTAGGTTTAGGTTTAGGGTTGGGTTAGGTTTAGGATTCTCTAAGATCGTATTTAATCCATGTTTTTCCAAATCTAAGGAGGAATTTTGCATTTTTTTCGGGGGGATAGAACTGATTTTTTTCTGGAAATGCTTGATGTATTTCAATGCCCCTCACTACAAAATGATATCGAGGTGAAGTTCCCATTATCCTGCCCCTCCATCCCTTGGGAATTGTTCATTCACTTGTTTTTTTCGACTCCTTCATGTCCTGGAAACCACAACTGAGTCACCCCAAAGCTTCTCCTCCCCTGGGGGGACAATCCCAATCTCTATTCCCAATCTCCACTCTCTATCTCCAATCCCAATCTCTAATCCTGATATCCAGTCCTGATCTCCAATCCCAATCTCCAATCTTGATCTGCAGTCCTGATCTCCAAGAGGAATTCCAGTTTTTTTCCAAGTGGTTTTGGTGTTTTTTCCACAGCTGGATTATCCTCAGGTTTTCTTGTTTTACTTCTCTCTTCAAATATCCCTTTTTTTTTTTGTTTGTTTGTTTGTTTCCCACCTCTGTATATTAAAGCTTTTCATGGATATCCACAAAAAAGTTGGAGAATCCCTTTTTCTAAAGAATTTGGTGGGGAATTAAGGAGGCAAAATTGCTGGAAATGGATTTTTTTCCAGCCTGGTAACTTGGGGTTTGGTTCTTAATAAAATAGTATTTATTTTTATTTAGCTTATATTTTTTTCAGTGTTAAAAAACCCCAATTTGTTTGAAAATATGAAGAGAGTGAACTTCTGGAATGACTGAGCTGAGGGATTCCAATGGATTTTGGGAGCCCCTCTTTAAACTTGAGCTGAAGGGAAACGTTCTCAAGTCTCGATTATTGGCACCATAAAACAAGAGAAGAGCAACTTTAGGGTGAAAATCATCAATTTACTAAAATTAAAAAAAAGTATTCGGAATAGATAAGGAAATAAACCATGTGAAATGATGAAATAATGAAAATTATGACCTTGTTGTTTTTGTTTTTTTTTTTTTCTTTCCCAGATCGATTATTCCAGTTTTAGGGCATGTAACCCAAATAAAACCTAATTAACATTAAATTAACATTCCAGGTCCAGGCGTAATCCAGCCTGGGAATGTTTGGGAAGCGTGCTGGCTCTTTTTGTTGTGCGGAAGCCCTGGGATATTTTGGGGCAGGGGTAATTTTGGGGCGGGGAATGACCCGGAATTCCAGCTCCAACGTGGCCATTAGGGAAGAATGAACTGAACATGATCTTTAGGATAAAAAACAGCACCTGGAATAGCTCAGAATGGGATGAGCAGGACACGCCTGGCATCCCAAACTGCCCGGAGGGATCCGCTGCTGGCACCGGCTCCTGGAATTTGGAGCTCCACGTCCCTCCCTGTCACTGCGGAGAGGTGGAGAAGAGTCCTTGGAAAAGCAGTTCAGGAAAGTTTGGATGCAGAAATGTGGAGAAAAGCTTGGGTTTGGCTCAGTTCCCTTTGTTTAGAGGGAAGAAAATCCCCAAACAGGGCTGGGTATGAACAGGACACTAAACATTCCCATTTAGCTTCAATCTGAAGGTTTTATCCTGGAAAATGCAAAGCCAGATGTTTTTAGGAATAAAGTATTTTATCCCAGAAAATGCAGAGCCAGGGCTTTTTTAGGGATAAAATCTCTTATCCCAGAAAATGCAGAACCAGAGTTTTTTTAGGGATAAAATCTCTTATCCCAGAAATGTAACCCTAAATTTTACCTTCAGTCATGTTTGGAGCAGTCCAGGAAGGGCCTGGAGGTCGCCTGTCCCTCTATCCAAGGCTGAGTGTCACCAAGAGAGCCCAAGGAGCAGAGGAAAAAGGGAATTCAGAACGGGTTTGATGCAGCAGCATTTTAATGGGAATGCAAAGTGGAGCCGAACATTTGCAGAGAGAACAATGCAGACAAAGAGGAGTCGGCTCCGAGAAAAGCCCCAGATCACCCAAAATCACCCAAAATCATGATCACCTGCTCCAGCCTGACCCCTTCCAGCCCGACAGCCCCTCCCCTCACACTTGCTAAGACCTTCCAATCCCTACCATTCCCCAAATCCCTCGGTTCCGATCCACGCGTGGTGTCAAACTGGGCAGAGAAAGTCCAAAGCACAGACAGAAGAGGCAAAGCCCCAAGAAGAAAGAAAAGCCTGAACTAAACTAAAGCTCTATCCTAGACTTAAAACACAGGGTCCTGGTTTCCAGTGGCGCTTCCCTCTCCGGCAGCCTTCAGATCACATTCCGTATTCCTTCACTTCTTCCCTCGTTCCTTTCTGTGGTTATTTCCCTCAAAAATAGCTCAGATCTTCTTGCAGAGACCCCTCTGGCACGGGTGCTTCCAGCGGGTGGAGAAGGTGTAGGAGCGCTCAGGGACGCACTTGGTGGCACAGGGCGTGGCACAGGGCGTGGCGCAGGGCGTGGTGCAGGTGGGGACGCACTTGGTCACGCACTTGGTGGCACAGGAGGTGGTGGCACAGGGTGCGGCGCAGGGCGCGGGGCACGGTGGGGCGCACTTGGTGGCACAAGGTGGGGGGCAGGGCGGGGCACAGGGCGGAGGACAGGGCGGAGGACAGGGTGGGGCACAGGGTGGGGCACAGGGCGGGGGACAGGGTGGGGCACATTGGGTGACACACGGGGGGTCACACTTGGCCACGAACTGCGGCACGCAGCAGGACTCCAGGCACTCCAGGCCCTTCTGGCCCGTCCCGATGGGCACGCCCGCCTCCAGCGCCCCGGCCAGCTCGGCCGACTCAGTGGAGCCCACCACGGTCTCCTGCGGGTACGTGGTGAGGATGGGCCCCGGGAAGGTGACAACCACGGGTGGTGGGAAGATGATGACCCGCGAGTCGGGACAGGCCACCACGCAGGGCTCATTGCAGGCGGCGGCGCGTGGATCGGGGCAGGCCTCACCGCACACGGTTTTCTCGCAGGACATCTTGCGGCTGGGCTGGACCTGCAAGGAGGGGACAAATGTCAATCCCAAGGAGCCAGAGGGATGGGATCAATCCCTGGAAAGGCACGAGGTGGGAGGTGGGTAGATAACCACTCAGCTCTGCTTGGCTTGGCTCTTCTTGGTGACATCCAGAGCCCTGGGAACACAAACACCTCTCTGGGGACACCAGAACACCTCTTTTGGGGACACCAGAACACACCTCTTTGGGGACCCCATACCACCTCTTTTGGCAGCACCAAGCCACCTCTTGGAGGACATCAAATCACCCCTTTGGAGATACAAAAACACCTCTTTGGGGACACCAAAATACCTCTTTGGGGACACCAAATGACCCCTTTGGGGCCATTGTTTAATTAATATAATGTTTTCTCCTGTGCAATTTGGGCTCCAGGGGTGGAGCTCAGTGAAATGAGGGCAACACATAAACCACTGTAGGAATGGACAACATGAGAGGTTTTACCTTACCCAATTTGGGCAAAGTCTGGGCTAAGAAGATAAAAATCCAAGGACTATTATCCCTGTGATGGAATTGATCCATAAGGATACCAATAATTACGGAATTAGTGCAGTCAGTTCAGAACAGGTGCCTTTGCCACAGATATTGAGCACAAAACTCACTTGGAAAATTCAATAAAAACCTTTTGCAAGATCATGAGGAAAAACTGAAGCACAACAAAAACCTGAGAGCAGCTGTCCCAGATTTAAATTTCAGAGGGATTAAAACTGTTCCCAAACCAGGGCTGAGTTCTTCTTTCGGGTTTTGAAATAAATTTAAAGGTGGGGATTTGGAAAACAGCACAAAAGTCCGTTTCAAGTCATCATTTCAACCTTACCCAAATTCCATCTCAAAGCACCCAGTGAAGGTGCCGCTTAATCTGTTGTTGCAGATTAAGTTGAATATTTTGGGTTCAGCCCAGGTGATTATTTATTTTTTTAGCTGCATATTGGAGAAGCCTGGGTGGGGTTGAGTTTGACTCAAGCCATTTTCGTTTTCTTTCTGCGTTCTAAACACAATGCCCAAATGTGCATAATTCACCCAAATTTAAACCCTAATCCAGGTGCTCTTCTGATCTTCCCACCCTTTAAATCTGCTACAACTCTGAATTCCCTGTCCTTGAATTGACCCTGATCAGAGACCAAAACAGAGGAAAGGAATAACTTAAAACCAGACCTAAACACAGAGCACAGCACATCCCAAACAGATTCAAATATTTTCACTTTGCATAAAACCAAAGCTTTGCATAAACAGAACAAAACCACCCAAAGCAGCTTCCCAAGCTGACATTTTTTGGGTCATTCCTGTATCTCCTGCATAGGAAAACCAGGAATTTTGTAGGGCCGCATCCACAGGGATGTTGTGTCCTCATCCACGGGTGACTGCAGCTCTGCCCATCTCAATATTTCTAAAACTTGTGTTTAAATATCTGTACCACCTCTGCCCAAAATCAGATAAAAATTGGAAGCCACAAGGTCAGAACCGCCCTGCCAGGTGGAAGCTGCTGGCTGAGGTATTTTAAGGTTACCTAAAGGCTGAATCCATTAAATTTTCATAAAGCAATAGAATTAAATGTTTTTAATATTATCTAGATTGCAAATACATTTTTAAACTATGATCCCGCAGCGCTTCTGGATGAATAATCAAAATTATTTTGATTATTCCATGAAAATAAATGGAACTGTTTTCCAGAATGGCAGAACACGAATCCAAAATTCAGCGCTGAGTTAAACGTAAACATTTTTAAAATCAGACTCATTTTATTGTATTATTTTAGGAAGAAGTTATATCAGAATCCAACTTACTCAGTTCACCGAGGAGAAGCCAACAGGACCCGCTGGAAGCTCCCTGAGTCAGGAATGGTTTTTATATCCCCAGCTGGACCACCAGGCTGATGCAAGAAAATAACGTCATATTTGGGCATTAGGTCCCATTACTCCCCAAACCAAATTTGAGGGGTAATTACAGTAATTGCTTTGCTTTGCTCACTGTTTGTGTTGATTACCCTTTTCTCACCAGCACATGACCGCTGTTGTTTGGGCCCGGATTCTTCTCATTTCAGAGTTTTGAGGCTCAAATTTATTCTTGCAGCTCTGCCAAGGTGAAAACCCGGGGTGAGCTCAGCTTTGCAGAAGCTCCTGAGCTTTGCAAGGCTCGTCCTTGCAGCTCCTTAATCCCAGGATTTGTTTTCCTGGCCTCCAAGAATGCAGCAGAGCCTAACCCAGCATTAGCTGTGAGTGTTCCTGGCTGCTTCCAAACTTGTTGGGACGTGTTTATGGGAACGGCTGGACTGGAGTGGCCGAGTCGGCTCCCAGAGCCACTCCCGGTTGAGCCCGTGGGGCTCTGGCTCCTCGTTTGGTGTCTGAGTCCAGGATCCGACTCATCCCAAGTTCCAAACCTCGAGGAGTTCCACCTCAGCATGAGGGTGAACTTCCTTCCATGGAGCTGCTGCCCAGGGAGGGCAGAATTCGGATTGTCCCTGTCTGGAAGTCATCCCAAACCCACGTGGATGTGTCCCTGTGTCACCTGCCCTGGGAGATCTCCAGAGGTCACTTCCAACCCCAACAATCCTGGGATTCTAGGATATAAAACAACACCGGGAGTTGACGTGGCCAGTGGAGCCCCGGTTTAGCACAAAACTCCTCCTCTGCCACAAAATTCGTGCCCGTGAAGAAATCGGAAGTGGGAAAGTCCCTTTTGGGAAAAGTGGGATGGTCAGAGGGATCCTGGTGTGGGATAAATCACTCCATCCCCAGTTCCTTTCCTGGTGGTTTTGGTCACCAGAAAAATGTTGGAGTGTGGAGGAGTGTGGGAAACTCAGAGCTAGGGGAGAAGCCACCAAAGACAATAATTCCCTGTTTAACACAGGGAAAACCAGGAAAAAAAACCCCAGGATTTATTTAAGGTCGCTCAGGACAACTTTGGATCCAGAGGACAAAGAGTTACAGCCCCAGTTCATGCTGGGGCGAAGCAGAAATTCATGGCATGCTGGAAGCTCAGCCCCCAAGGTGAGAGAAGCCCAGTCCCATTTAAATCCCCAAATATGCCCTGATTTGGGAAGGTGAGTGTTTGTCCAAGTGGATTGAAATGGTATCATTAGGATAACAAACACAGGGGCAGGCTTTTAATCCCAAAGAACCAGAGGGATCCGAATTCCTGAGGCTGAGTCAGGGGAATCACGTGGGTGGCCCTGACACATTTGTTTGGAAGGGACGCTATGATTCAGTCCTGGTTTAATTCCCGCAGCCTGTCATTAACTTCAGAGAGCCACGGCGCTTTGCATGAGTAAAACATGAGTGGGTGTTTGCAAAACCATCCCCAAGCATTTCCTCACAGCATTCCCAATGAGTGCTTTTGCCCAGGGGAGCCTCTGGGATCGCTCTGCTTCCAGGAGGGAACGGAGAGCACGGAGGTCGTGACAAAAATAAACCAAAAAAATAGAAAGCAGGAAGGAGAAAAATGAGCCCAGGAAATGCTGGGGGTGCTCAAAAACAACTGGTTTGGGGTGGCAGGTCCTGGGATCGTGGTGCCAACCTGATCCAGGGCTCCTCAGCTGAGCGTGGCACAAAAATCTGGAGTTGGGAAGGTGGGATGGGCCCCTGAGAGAGGATTTTAAAGGAATCACAGAAATGGGATGGTTTGGGTGGGAAGGGACCTTAGAAATCCCTTCATCCATGGGCAAGGACACCTCCCACCATCCCAGTGGCTCCAATTCCCATCCTGCCTGGCCTTGAACACTTCCAGGGATGGGGAATTAATGGATCAGGATCAGGATGGGGATCAGTAGGACCTATCAGGGGCTGCTTTTCCTGGAGCAGCCCAACCCAGCAACCTCTGGCAGCTTCGGAAAAATTTGGAGACACTGGAATTCCTTTCCAGCTCCTTTCAGCAGTGCCAGCCCTGCCAGGAGGATTCCTTCTCCTCCTCCTTCTCTCTCCTTAACAGCAGCAGCCACCTGCAGCTTTTATCCTGTTTTTGGCTCTCTCGGGGGCATTCCCAACTCCAGGTCTTCATCTCTTGCCAGGTTTCAGCCCCAGGAATTCCCCAAAAGCCCCTTGGAAGGGAAGAGCCTCTCTGCCGTTCCCGGCAGGAATTCCCTTCCCCAGAGCAGCTCCAGAGGGAGCTTTTGGACCAGCCTGACTTAATTAATTAATTCTGGCTGCAGGAATTAATTCTTGTGCATGTTTTTATTTATTTACATGGATAAAATCAGGGATGAGGAAGTGGTTGTACAATCCCAGTTGGAAAAGGATTTCAGACTTCAAACTGGTGAAGTTTGAGAATAAGAGATGTTGTGGGCAGGAAATTTAAATAAATATGAATTATTTGAGAACTTTGGGATGGGGAAGGATCTGGAGAAGTTGGCAGGGAGCTGGGTGGGGCCTCCAACCCTCCCAAATTCCTGAATTAGGCCAAAAGGATGAGTTGGAAATAGGAGTTACAAGGAAAAAAAAAAGCAACATGGGAATTTGAATGCAACAGAACTTTAATGGCAGGGAAGGGGTCGGGGCAGAGTCACAGGCAGGGAGCACAAAGGACGATTCCCAGGGCTTTGGGAAGCGATGCAGTTCCACAGAAGCTGGAGAAGGTGATCCCTGAGATGTCCTTAGCTGGCAGCTTCCCCAGGAGCTGAGCCCAGCCCGCGGCTGCTGCCGGGGGAGCCGGGGCTGCCTCAGAAATAAAAGGAGCCGCAGTTTCCTCCTCCAAACCTCCTGGAGCTGGAGCTGCCTCCTCCGTAGGATCCCCCTCCATAGGAGCCGCCCCCAAAGGAGCTGCCCCCACCGCAGGAGCCCCCGAAGCCGCCACCCGAGGAACCGAAGGATCTTCTGCTCCCAAAGGATCTGCCTCCTCCATAGGAGCCCCCGGAGCCAAAGGATCTGCCCCCTCCATAGGAGCCCCCAAAGGAACCACATCCGTAGGAACCGCCTCCATAGGATCTCCCAATTCTCCCCATGGAACCGCCTCCATAGGATCCCCCAATTCCCCCCATGGAACCGCCTCCATAAGATCCCCCAATTCCCCCCATGGAACCACCTCCATAGGATCCCCCAATTCCCCCCATAGAACCGCCTCCATATGATCCCCCAATTCCCCCCATGGAACCGCCTCCATAAGATCCCCCCATGGAACCCCCTCCATAGGATCCACCCATGGAACCGCCTCCAATGGATCCCCCAATTCCCCCCATGGACCCGCTACCCCCTCCGTAGGGTCCCCCAATGGCGCCCCCAGATCCAGAAGATCCCATGGCCCCCGACGGGAAGGAGGTGCCCACGATGCTCTCCTGGGGGCAGGAGCTGAGGATGGGCCCCGGGAAGGTGATGACCACGGGCGGAGGGTAGACCACGGCCCGCGAGTCCCCGCAGGAGGTGACACAGGGCTGGCTCCAGGCGTCCGCGTAGGGCTGGGGACAGGACACCTCACACGGGGATGAGCAGCCGCTGCTCATCATTGCTCCTGATGACATTCTTGGGATGGACGGCAACCTGTGGCAGCACAGCAATCAGAACTGCAGTGCCCAGAATTCCAGAGGAAAAAGAAATCCTGCTCTGGCGCCTTCCATGAGCAGGAAAAGAAGGGGAAGGAGAGTTTAGAGAGATTCCTGACAACATCTTTTATGATAGAGGGAGAACTGCAGCTCTGCAAAGGAGAAAAATTTAAATGTTCCGGGAGATCTGGGCCTTTACACAATCACCAGGATGATAAAATCTGTAATTTCCTGACTGAAGGAATTATTGCCCTATAAATACGAGATCTCCTCTCTTTTCCCTCCATCCTGAATAAAAGCCAAGCTCGGAGTAGTTAAGCTGTAACCTCCCCATCAAATAATCAGTGCTTAATTGACACTTTCCCTTTGTGGTTGGGAACAGCACAACCTCACATTTTGAGATCTGCATCTCCCAACAGTTCCAGCCACAAAAAACTTCCCTTCCCAAGAGACAGAACTGATAGAATGGAACAATTTGGCTTGGGAAAGAGCCCCGAGTCCAAATTCCTTATCCATTCAGAGCTCTGACAAGGAATCATTTCCCAGTTCAGCACCAACAGCCGCATCCCAGTTAATGGAAATGGAATTAGAGGCAGAGAACTCACCGGGCTCGCAGGGAAAACCGGACTGAGGAGAAGGTACTGGAGAAGCTGCAGGAAAATCCCAGTTTTTATACCCTTCCTGACGGCTCCCAGGCCATGCAACACAACTTTGGGACATCACCAGCGACACTTTTTGCTGTATAAGCGCCTTCTAATTGTAATAATTGCTTTGATAAGTGCTAATGATTCGTAAATCAACTCTTCATCGGCCAATACATGCACACACCCTTTGTCTTGCTGTAATCCTTAAATAATTTTTAGATGATTTTGTGGCTGCTGCTATTTCCTGACCTGGTTTGACTTGGGAATTGGCTTGGAAGGGCAATGGATCAGGAATTCCCTCAGCAAGGATAAAAATCAGTTTGGCTTTGCCAGGGGAAATATTTTTTCTTCTGCAGAAAATTCCCTGGAAATCCAGAATTGGGGAAAACCCCCAAATTTTGTGTTTATAAATCCTTGGATGGGAAGGGTCATTTTTCATACCCATTTAAGCCAAGGAGCTCATTAAAAGTACTTAAATAAATTCCTTGGATGCTCATTGTCATCCAAGGAAGCCCTGTGGGAGAGCATTTAATTATTCTAATTCTCCTTTTGTCACATTAATTTTCATAATTCTCCTTTTGTCACCTTAATTATCCTAATTCCCCTTTTGTCCCCTTTTGGGACAGCTGCAATATTCCAGGGAGACACGTGTCCAGGAGGTATCATTGGAGGAAGAAACCAAAATATTTTTGAGTGCATGAAGCTGATTCCATCTAAAACACAATAAAAGCATCTCAAGACTGGCCAGGATTATTTTTTCAGGGAATTTCTTGAATTCCCTGAAAATTCCAGCAGAATTCCTGGGTTTAAACCTCATCTGGTGAAAGGCGGAAATGTATAAATAGGAGGAGAAATCTCCAAGCAAAATTCCCAATTTATCAATCACCAGAAACATCTAGGAGGGTTTTAGATGTGATGGATATTTTGGGGTGGTTGCCACAGACAAACATCTCACACAAATTGGTGTCATCAAATCCCAGACTGGCGGGGGGGGTTGATTCTAAATCTAAGTCAGCTGAAGAGATTTGAGATTTGAAATTTGAGATTTGAGTTAAAGGGGAGATTCAAGATTTGAGATTCGAGGTTCGAGATTTGAGGTTTGAGATTTGATTCTCGGTCACAGCTGTGAGAGGGAAGTGACTCCAGTTTGGAGCTGGAATTCCATCTTGTTTTTCCTGGAAAGGGTGATCAGACCTTGGAAAGGGCTCCCTGGAGGTGTCCAAGGAACACCTGGCCATTGGTCTGGGTGACCAGATGGGGATCAGTCCCAGGCTGGACTCCATAGAAAAAACCTTGGAGCTCTTTTCCAACCTCAACAATCCCAAAATTCTGTGATCATCCCGTATTTCACATTTCTATCACGATAAAGTTCATTGTCGGTATTTACATAACTCCTTTCCCCACATTTCTGGTGTTTCCAGGCCCGATTGGAAAACAGAACACAAGGAGCTGATATCGGGGTTAAGATCTTGCAACAGAACCCGAACAAGCCCTGTCAGGCCCCGGTGACATCCCCGGGTTTGACAGCTCTGCCAGTCAGCAATTCCTCCTTGACTCCTCAATTAATGTGAAACTTTCTGGGTTCCTCCAGTTGGGTTGGGAAATATCGATTTACATGGAAATTCCTGGGTTCTGCTGCTGGTTCTCCCATTCCGGCAGCTCTGGGAAGTGGCAGCAGTTCCACCAACTCCTCAAAATCCCGATTTTGGGGTGGAAAGCGAACTATGGTGCAGGAAACAGATTTATTAATCAATAAATCCCTCAAGTGGATCTAAACTCATTCCAGCTTTAATTTCAGCGAGGCCCAGGGACAGCACCAGCTCTGAGGTGACTTCCTGGGGGTCGGAATGTGGAGCAAATGGGATCAAACCCAAGGGGTGCAGTGCTTGGAACGTGACTTGGGATTAATAATGAATTTATCACGTCACTTAGGAGAACAATTAGGCCAATTAATGAAACAATCCAGCCAGCAAAACATGGTTTGGTAACGCGTGGGAAGCTCTTGCACAAAGCGCAGTTCCCATCCCACTGGGGGTCAGAAAAAGTATAAAAGAGCCCTTGGAATTCTGCAGTGCCATCCACGGCTGCTCCTCGTCTCCACTTCTCCAGACCTGGTGAGTTGGATCTTCTTTGTCCTCTGCATGAATAGGGGAAAATATTTTCTGTCTTTTCTCTCCTTCCCAAAAGATGTTTTCAGGAATCTTTCTAAACTCTTACTCTCTTTTCCTGCTCATGGAAGGCACCAGAGCAGGATTTCTGTTTCCTCTGGAATTTTGGGCATTGTAGTTAGGATTTATCCCCTGCTTCAGGTTCTTCTCCATCCCAAAAGGTGTCTCCAGGACACGGAGGGCTTGCTCTCCTGCAAAAACTGTGGTGCCCAGCAATTCCATTTGCCTTTTCCAGGCTTTAAAATCCAAAGTCCCATCCATGCCTGCATTTGTAGGCACGGGATCAATGACAGGACTGGAATTTTGCAGGCACTGGGATCAATTCCAGGTTGTTGGTGACCACGGTAACTTTATCTTATGGTCCAAAAAACTTCTGGGGATGAGCTGCTCCCAAAGGCCTCTGAGTTTGGCTCTGCCCTCCAGGATTCCCAGCACCGCCAGGGCAGAAGGAAACCCTTTAAGAATCAGCAGAGCTCAGTGCAGAAAAACGCAGAAAAGGGACAAACCTGACTCTTCCCAAACTCTCCTTCCCCCTTTTTTCCTGCTCATGGAAGGCACCAGAGCAGGATTTCTTTTTCCTCTGGAATTCTGGGCACTGCAGTTCTGATTGCTGTGCTGCCACAGGTTGCCGTCCATCCCAAGAATGTCGTCAGGAGCGATGATGAGCAGCGGCTGCTCATCCCCGTGTGAGGTGTCCTGTCCCCAGCCCTACGCGGACGCCTGGAGCCAGCCCTGTGTCACCTCCTGCGGGGACTCGCGGGCCGTGGTCTACCCTCCGCCCGTGGTCATCACCTTCCCGGGGCCCATCCTCAGCTCCTGCCCCCAGGAGAGCATCGTGGGCACCTCCTTCCCGTCGGGGGCCATGGGATCTTCTGGATCCGGGGGCGCCATTGGGGGATCCTATGGAGGGGGTAGCGGGTCCATGGGGGGAATTGGGGGATCCATTGGAGGCGGTTCCATGGGTGGATCCTATGGAGGGGGTTCCATGGGGGGATCTTATGGAGGCGGTTCCATGGGGGGAATTGGGGGATCATATGGAGGCGGTTCTATGGGGGGAATTGGGGGATCCTATGGAGGCGGTTCCATGGGTGGATCCTATGGAGGCGGTTCCTTTGGGGGCTCCTATGGAGGTGGCAGATCCTTTGGGAGCAGAAGATCCTTCGGTTCCTCGGGTGGCGGCTTCGGGGGCTCCTGCGGTGGGGGCAGCTCCTTTGGGGGCGGCTCCTATGGAGGGGGATCCTACGGAGGAGGCAGCTCCAGCTCCAGGAGGTTTGGAGGAGGAAACTGCGGCTCCTTTTATTTCTGAGGCAGCCCCGGCTCCCCCGGCAGCAGCCGCGGGCTGGGCTCAGCTCCTGGGGAAGCTGCCAGCTAAGGACATCTCAGGGATCACCTTCTCCAGCTTCTGTGGAACTGCATCGCTTCCCAAAGCCCTGGGAATCGTCCTTTGTGCTCCCTGCCTGTGACTCTGCCCCGACCCCTTCCCTGCCATTAAAGTTCTGTTGCATTCAAATTCCCATGTTGGTTTTTTTTTCCCTTGTAACTCCTATTTCCAACTCATCCTTTTGGCCTAATTCAGGAATTTGGGAGGGTTGGCGGCTCCAGGATGAGAACCAGACGCAATTATCCCACTCAGCACTGGGTTTGAGGGGGGGACAACAAATTTTCCACCATCAATATTCCCCACTAAATATCTTTTATATCCCTATTTTTGCCTCACGTTTTCTTTTCCACCTTTTCTCCTACAAATCCTTCGGTTGGAAACCACTTTGCCCAGAGCCAGCTGAAATTCTCCTCTCCTAAATCCTGGAGTCACTTTCAGGCCACTTTAACAGGAATTTGGAGCTCTGGTTTCACCCTATGACACATTCTGGGATTTGCTGAACTGAAATTCTGTGGGATCTTTTGCCTCCTCTCTTCAGAGCTTCACCACGATTGCAAACAAATTATCTAATTGTTTTCCAATTGAGCCTGTTCCTTCAGCCCCATTAAGGTTTTTCTCGGAGCTGGTGAATTTATTATGTGCCATCATTAAATTAATGGCAGATTAAAATTCCTAAACCTCTTTAGGCACACAGGGAATTTAAGCAACTTTAGTCGTGTGTCATCTAATTTTCTATTTACCTCCAGAGCTGTCAATTCGATTTTTTAAATCCATTTTCAGCTTAAAGAGAGAGTGAAAAATTTGATTTTCCAAGCAGGAATCTCTCATATTGACAATTTATTTTTCTTGATATTTCCCACATTTCAGTTCATCCTTCTTGATTTAATAAATATTAAGGATTCTATAGTGCAATAAAAAAACATTAAAAACATCTTTTAAACTTTTTTGGGGGGTTCCTGCTCTTGCTCCCATGTTTTCCAAGGGAGTAAAGCCGGGTTTTAGGTCACCTTTGCCACATCTTTAGACCTGGGACTCACCCAGGGTTCTCTCTGTGCTCCCATCCCGACAGAAAACAACAGCACCAGGCGGGATCTGAGCTCTTGTGTCACTCTTCCCTTGGGAAATCCTCTCTTGCACAGCCCGGTGATATTTTGTTGTCATATAAAAGCAGCTGTTTGATGATGCCACAGCCAGGAGAAATTTCTCCACGTCTTGAAGAGTTTGGCGTTGCCAGCTCAGAGTGACGGCTCAGAAATCAAGGAGAGGTTCCTTGGTGGATTTCCTTTGGTTCCCATCCCATCCTCACATTTTCATCTTGGTTTGTGTTCTTTAATACTCCTGAAAATGTGTTCAGCTTTCCTGAGCCTCGGAATTCTGCAGGGAATCACGATAATTCCTAAAAACTGGTTCTAAATATGGTGGCAGAATGGGTGGGGCCGGGCTTTGTCCCAGGGAATGGGCCAGGACAAGGGCGAACGGCCTCAAGCTGTGCAGGGGGAGGTTCAGGGTGGGAAATTTGGGAAAATTACTCCTGGAAAGGGCGGACAAGGAGGTTTGGAGTGGCCACCCCTGGAGGTGTCCAAGGAATGACTGGAGATGGCACTGGTCTGGTCCCAAAGATGGGACTTGATGACGTTGGAGATTTTTTCCAGCCTCAAGGACTGGATTTTATGATTCCAGGAACGAACAGATTCCTTCAGGAGGGAGGAGCTGAGCTAAACCAGGGTGTAAAATAAAAACCTTGTGGCTTTCCAGCCATCAGCTGACCACACCCCACCCCTCACTTGTTCATCCTGCAGCTCAAAGTCGTCACCTCCAGAGACCTCCGTGCCCCCCAGAGAGCAACTGAACCCTTTTCTGCTCGAATTTTGGGTGCTCATCCAACCCTCCATTTCACAACCCCAATTAATTAAACAATTACCTCCCAGTTACCATAAAACCCCGTAATTGCTGCTCACTGAACCAGCTAGAGGAAACCTAGGGAGGTAGAGGAGAGGATGGGACCGAAACGGCCCCACAGAGAAAGGAAATCCCAACAAAATGTGATGATGCAGGAGGATTTTAATAGGCTACACTACAAATGACACCAAACAGACACTCCTTCCTTCTGCCCACTGTCCAAGAAGAATCCACCTTCCACCCATTGTTCTTCTCCTGTCAAGGCTGCACTGACAAACTCCGTGCCAGGCCTTTCAAGCTGTTCTGTTTTTCTTCTCTTGGCACAATGGAAAGAAGGAGCTGGCACTGAAGGGTGATTAACAGAAGTTGTTGTTAATTAAAGACAAAGGGGGAATGAAGGGAAGAGGTGTGGGCCCAGTTCCCAGAAGTCCTGAGCCAGGGTGGCTCCCGTTGATGCTTTTGCCATCTCCAAAAGCCGGTCCCAGCTGCGGGTCTGGATCATGGGGTTCTATCTCCCGGGCCTGCAGATCTTCAGATGCCTCAGTTTCCCAGGCGGGATCCACGGCTGCTGCTGGTGTAGAATTTCCTGAGGTAGCAGCCCCCCGAGGAGGAGCCCCCACATCCAGAGGAGCCCACCTTCCCTGACATGCCCCCAGAAGAGCTCCCACATCCATAGGAGCCCCCAGATCCGTAGGAGCTCCCAGATCCATAGGAGCCCCCGGAGCTATAGGAGCCCCCAGATCCATAGGAGCCCCCAGATCCATAGGAACCCCCAATTCTGGACAGGCCACCAGAGTAGCCTCCCATCCCTGAGCTGTAGGAGGAACCACCGGAGGGCTGGGGCATGGATGATGTCACGATGCTTTCCTGGGGGCAGGAGCTCAGGATGGGGCCAGGGAAGGTGATCCACACGGGTGGGGCATAGACGAGGGCTGTGGAGTCCCCACATGAGGCCACGCAGGGGCCGAGGCCTCTGCTGTAGGCACAGGGCTCGGGACACGCCACCTCGCAGCCAGGCAGGCACCGGGAGCTGATGCAGTTCATGGTTCTCAAGGCTGCAGGAGGAGCTGGGGAAGAGAAGATGGAGTCAGGGAATGTCAGGGACAGCAAATGAGCTCCTTGTCCTTCCTGCTCACAGAACTCCAGGATCCCAGAGGTTGGAAAAGAGCTCCAAGAGCATCGAGTCCCAGCTGTGCCCAAGCCCCACCTGGTCACCCAGACCAGTGTCCAGTCCTTCCTCAGACACCTCCAGGAGTGGCCAGTCCAAACTTCCCTGAGCCCCTTCCAAGGCCTGGCCGCCCTTTCCAGGAGGAATTTCCCCAGATTTCCCACCCTGAGCCTCCCCTGGCACAGCTCGAGGCCTTTCCCTCTTGTCCTAGCCATGTTCCCTGAGATCAGATCCCAAAATCCCCCTGGAAGAGCCCAAAATTCCCCCTGGATCCCCCTTTTCTCCAGGCTGAGCCCCCCCAACTCTTTCAGGATTCTCCAGACCCTTCTCCAGCTGCTCCAGCCCCTCAATGACCTTCCTGAGTTGGGGGACCCAGAACTGGCCACAGGATCGAGGTGTGGCTTCACCTCGTCCCTCAAATCCTCCTGCCCTGGGACAGCATTTCTCCCTCTCCTGTAGAAGAAACCTTGGACTTGGTTTTTCAGTAAACTTAAGCTTTAAATTTGCACCTCAAGCTTTGAAAAGCCACAAGAAAAAATCAAATGACTCCTAAAATTCTGTCTTAAATATCAGATTGATTTTTCCCAAGTGACTGCAGTGAAACTCCAACCGGAAGCAGGATTTCACTGCCACGTCTCCTGGCTAAAATGCCCAAAATCAAGGAACGAGTCCTTTTTTAAAACTGTCGCTACAGAGAATGAGAGAGAGCAGAGATCAGCTTAAATCCAACTCACCTGGAGTAGCAGGAGAAGTCAGGAGAAGGTTTGAGGAGACTCCTGAGATGTTCCTGCTTTTATACCTCTTTGGAGGCAGCTCCTGGGGTATGAAGCATCCCATAAAATCTCTCACCCTTACCAAATTCTGATTTTTTTCCTCTGTGTGACTCCTCTAACGCCTGTAATTATTTTCATAGTTTCCAATTAGCAAATCAACCCTCGACATATACAATCTGGCTCTCATATCATAAATTTGGCTTTTTCATTGTGTGGGAATTTTACAGCCCGGTTCCTGTGCAACATCCCAGGGATGACTGGATTTACAATGGAACCTGACCCCTGCCTGTTATTTTTCATTAATGATTTAAGTGAGGCCTGGACAGATCAACCCTGCAAGTCTGCACGAAAGAACGGCTTGGGTTGATGATGAGATAATTTTGAAGGTCAAACTCATTTGTGAAGAATTTCAGGAGGAATTTCCTCATGGAAAGGGCTTTGGAAGCGGCTGACATAGGGGATTTGGAGTCCTCATCCCTGGAGGTGTCCAAGGAACAACTGGACATTGGTCTGGGTGACCAGGTGGTGATGGCTCAAATGTTGGACTTGACGACCTTGGAGGGCTTTTCCAACCAAGATGATTCCAAGGTTCCAAGTTTGGGATCCATCTTGTGCCATAAAGGCCTGGTGATCTTGGGCTGTGCCCTTGCAGTGGCACTGGTGACATCCTGGTGACAGCGCTGAGCTCAGCATCCCCAAATGAGATTTGATTAAAATTACTCAGAGGTTTCAGGCCTTAGACAACTTCAAGTGTCACTTCAATGCCTTTTGAAATGTGTTTTGCTGTCTCATCCCCTCAATCCGTGGATGCAGGAGGGGTTGCAAAGAGCCCTGACCCCCATCTGAGGTCGGATGATTCTTTTTGGGAGGGATTTCACCCAAATCTGAGGATTACGCCCCAATTGTGTGAGTGACATGAGGGAAGCCACCTTCCTGCGAGTCACTGAAGGAAAATAAACACAGAGATCAGCTCCTGTTTCTTTTGGAACCAGAATTATGCTGAAAGGATTTTCCTCCATGAAGTTTGAGACAAAAGGAGAATTTTGGGGGTTGGGTTTATGTCACTCAAAGCAGGGCTGGAAAAGATCCATAATTACAAGCTGAAATGAAAACAATGCTGAGGCTTAAAAGGATCTGTTTCTTTGTAAGTGATAAGAATTTCGTAAATAATGGATGACATCACATCCTCCCTATTGTCTGAAAATGGGATAAAAGGGGAGAGATCTGAGAAATCTTCCATCCTTGCAGCTCCACTGATTTATTCCCTCCAAGACGACAAGGTAAGTCTCACTTCATTGTACTCCTCAATACTTTGAAATTTCTCCTTTTTTATCTTGCAAAATTCCAACAGTTTTAGAAAAGCTGAGGGAGAGAAGAGTGGATTTAGAAAAGTTGGGGGAAAGGGAAGAAAAGAGCAAGGAGGATTTTCTGTGGGCACTTTCTGAAGGCAAATCTTCCTGTAGATCTACTTGAAAACGGAATTCAAGGGGCTGTTCTGGGCAAGGAATTGTTAAGGATCAACAGTTCAGCCCCAGAGAAAAGGGGAAGATTTTTTTTTTTTTTTTTTTTTTTGAGAGAGATTCAGAAGAAAAAGAGATGTAGTGGTAGGAAAGGAAGAACTGAGAAGCCTCAAACAGGTCAGGAAGGAAGGAGATAGCAGGAAAAATGGTTATTTTGTGAGGGAGGCTTGAACTGGGAGCAGCTGGAAATGGACAAAATGCAACTGGTTCATACTGGGAACCTGTGGCCTGACTGTGCTGCTTGCCTGATCTCACATTTCCTCTCCCAGCTTGATCCCAAATCCCGAGCAATGATGTCGAACGTCGGCTCCGAGTGCCTGCAGGGCTGCGAGGTGGCCTGTTCCCAGCCCTGTGCCTACAGCAGGAGCCTGGAGCCCTGCGTTACCTCCTGTGGAGATTCCAGAGCCGTGGTGTTCCCTCCTCCCGTGGTCCTCACCTTCCCGGGTCCCACCCTCAGCACCTGCTCCCAGGAGAGCGTGGTGGGATCGTCCCATCCCATGGTTTTGGGTGCTTCCATCCCAAGCATCTCTGATGAGTCCTACGGGGTCGGGGGCTCCTTTGGGGCTGGGAGCACGGTGGGGGTGGGACCCTCCTTCGGATCCGGGGGCTCCTTTGGCTACGAGGGCTCCTCGGGGATCAGGGGTCCCTTTGGATATGGGGGTTCCTTTGGTTACGGAATGCAGAATTCCCGCGGGTCCTGTGGCTACAGGGGCGTGCTGGGGGCGAAGGGCTCCTTTGGGTCTGGGGGTGCCTTTGGCTACGGAGGCTCCTCGGGAATGGGGGGCTCCTGGTACGGCCGGAGGTCCCACAGCAGCCACCGTGGATCCTACCTGGGGAGCCAGAGCTCATCCTAAAGCCAAACAACCCAGAGGATGAAAACCCGGGATCCAGATCCATGGCCAGGCCTGGAATTCCGAGGCTGCTCCCTGAAAACCAGGCCCACATCTCTTCCTGCTGTGCCTCATCTTCAATCAAACACCGTTCTGTGGGATGACATCTCTCCTGGAACTCTTTAATTAATCTTGTCCTGTGTCCTTTCTGGTGGGGTGGAAATGCTTCAGAATTCCATGTGGGGTTTTTTGTAAAGGCCCCGGCTTCACCTTGTGGAATGGCTTCTGCCACCCACGGGGGTGGCCTGGCTGCCCTGGGACCACCCACGAATTGCTCTGTTTTGTTTTATTTCATTTACTTTACCCTAATAAAAATCTTTCCAAATTGCATTGGCAGCTTCCTGGTTTTCCTTTCTGTGCAATCCCAGGATCATTTAGGTTGGAAAAGTTCTCCAAGGTCATCAAGTCCAACCTTTGATCCCCACAAAATGAGGTCACCCCTAAGCATCCCAATCCCCCATTACCCTGGCTCCAAGGGTAAACTGGTTTTGACTGGGAGCTGCACCAGTCCATTCCCAGAGGTTTTTCCAACCTGTTGGAAATTATTCTGTGTTATTTATTGGATAATGTGGAATAGATCAGAAAGGGAAAATAGTTTATTGAGGAATTTCAGACTAATTATATTTGCATTAAAGCAGAATTAAATCCCCTCTGATGAGAATTAATTACTGTACAAGGATTCCCTTCTTTCAGACCAGTTTGTAACTGAAACTGTGGTGAAATAAAAGCCAGAACCCAGGGCTGTGATGCAACAGGGCTTTAATACAAACAAAAAGTGGGATGAGGCAGTGCAGAGACAAAGAACGGAATCTCCATGTCATCATTTCCCATTTCAGAATTCCCATTTCAGCATTCCCATGTCAGCATTCCCATTCCAGCATTCCCATTTCAGCCTGGACTCCAGTCCAGCAGTCATTCCAAGACATTCTTTTTCCAGCCGGACACTTTCACAGCCAAGTCCCATGACTGGTTTGACTCTTGGGGTTCAGGGCGTACAAAACACAACAGGAGCAAGGGACAAAAGGAGGGAACATCGGGATCCTAAGCCTTGGATAAAGCACAACGAGATCCAAACAACCCCGGCTCCGACCGGATCAGCTGGAGCAGAGACTGCTTGGAATTCCTAGCTCTCAACTACTACTCTACATCCTATTTTTCCTTTGGACATTCCTCAGCTTTAAAGGGTTAAAAAGGCCCGTAGTTCCCATAGCGATACCTGTAGTACCCTCGGGAAAAATAGGGATAATAATTCCTACCGTAGCCTGAGAAATAGGAGCTGCGGTAGAGGCTCCCCAGCCGTGACATCCCACCCCCGCAGGAGGAGCCCCCTCCCATTCCCCCGCAGGAGGAGCCCATTCCTCCCCCTCCAGATCCCATTCCTCCCCCTCCAGAGCCCATCCCACCCCATCCCGATCCCATCCCACCTCCTCCAGACCCCATCCCTCCGCCTCCAGACCCCATCCCTCCTCCAGATCCTATCCCTCCACCTCCAGATCCCATCCCACCACCTCCAGACCCCATCCCACCTCCTCCAGACCCCATCCCACCCCCTCCAGACCCCATTCCCCCGCCGATTTCAGGGATGGACGACCCAACGATGCTCTCCGTGGCGCAGGAGCTGATGATGGGCCCCGGGAATGTCACAACCACGGGCGGGGCGTAGACGATGGCTCGGGAGTCTCCGCAGGAGGCGACACAAGGCTCGCTGCAGGCATCGACGTAGGGCTGGGAGCACGTCACCTCGCAGGGCGAAGCACAGCGGGCGCTGAGCAGTTGGCCATAGGAGGACATCATTCCCGATCCAACCTGGAAGGATGAGAAGGTCCCAGCCCAGTGAAGGCACGGCCTGGGAAGGATGGAGAAGGATGGATTGGAAGGATGGGGGAAAATTCCTCAGTTCTGGAGTTATTTGTGTGTTTAATTGTTTAAGTGCCGCCTTTTAGAGGTAAAAAATGTCCCCAGGTAAAAACTCTCCCCATGTCCCCAGACTTCTTTGTGAGAGATAGAATCCGGGTGAAGAAAATGTGTTTTGTCCATAAATTCTGAGGGATGAGGCTGAGATATCCGGTAGAAAGTGGGAGGTGTAGAGGGGATTATTCCCTTTGGAATTTGCTGGAAAGGGAGCTGGGAATGGGGATTTGCTGGATGATGTTTGGATGGACAGGTGCAGATGTGTGGGATTAAACCATCTGAATAAATGAATTTGTGGTTAAAAAAAAAAAATTAAAAAATCATCATTTCTAAGGCACAATCGGCTTTTACATAAATTGCACCAATCAAGGGAGATGAACTGTGGGGAAATGCTTCTGATTCTGTTCCCACTCCTCTCCAGTGCTCCATGGAATCACGGAATGGACCTTGAAGATCCAGTTCTGATCCCTGGCATGGGCAGGGAGCCTTTCCATAGACCCCAAACCCCGTCCAACATGGCCTTGGACAGTTCCAGGGGTGGGGCTGCCACGGCTTTTCTGGGAATTCCATTCCAGGGCCTCCGCACGCTCACAGGGAAGGATTTATCCCTAAAATCCCATCTAAACCTCCTGTCCATCAGTGTGAACCCATTCCCCCTTGTCCTGGCACTCCATCCCTTGGAAAAATTCTCTCCCCATGTTCCTTTTGGCTCCCTCAGGTCCTGGAAGGCCACAATTGGGTTACCCCAGAGCTTTTCTGTATTTTATTCCCAGAATGAATTCGGGGAAGAACCTCCCTGTCCTTCTCCTACTTCATTCCGTTCCCTGTTCCTTTTGGGAATCAATCCCACCCTGATCACAGGTTTGGAGTGACCCTTCTCCATGAATGAATGCTCAATTCCTAAAAATTCCTCCCATCAGCATTTTTATAACTCCCATTCCTTTCCCCGCTGTTATCCACCTTAATCCCAAGCCCCACTTCCCACGCAAGAACGGGTTTGGAGAATAAACTCTACCCTGATTTAGGATAGGATATAAAACCTCAGTTCAAAGCTCCCCATAAACCAAATTACCTCTAATTAGGAGCTGATTCAGTTAAATCTGACTTACCCAGTCAGCGAGGAGAACGAGTCAGCGGAGGCAGCTCCAGGGCTGCCGGTCAGGTGCACTTTTATATCCTGTCATGGAGAAGGGAAATTGGGAGCCACCTTGACGCAAGCCCTTGTGAAATGGAATGTTTTCCCTGCTCCTGCCTCCCCTTGTCGCAACTGTTTTGATAATGCCTTAGGATTAGGAGATAATTCCCAGTCCCACACAGGACACTGCAGGTGCTTCACCCTTCCCGGGCCGTTGCTGGAAATTTCTCCATCCTGGGGGATGGAGGGGGGATTTTCCCTAAAAGCTGAGGGGGATTTCCCCTAAAATATTCATTTTGTGTGTCCGTGATCATTTTGTGTTCACCCCGTGGGTTTTTATGGAATTTCTGACTTCTAAATTCCCAGGCCCACACAGGGATGTGGGATAATCCCCAAGCCTACACAGGGTGCTGCAGGTGCTTCACCCTTCCAGGACCTTTGCTGGGAATCCCACCATCCACGGAGGGGGATTTTCCCTAAAACATTCATTCTGTGTGTCCGTGGTCATTTTGTGTTCACCCCGTGGGTTTTCATGGAATTTCTGACTTCTAAATTCCCAGGCCTACATGAGGGTGTGGGACAATCCCCAGACCTACAGGAGCTTCACCCTTCCAGGGCCCTTATTGGGAATCCCTCCATCCACAGAGGGAGATTTTCCCTAAAACATTCATTTTGTGTGTCCGTGGTCACTTTGTGTTCACCCCATGGGTTTTTATGGAATTTCTGACTTGGGACATAAACTCCCAGGCCCACTCCCAGGGCGCTGCAGGTGCTTCACCCTTCCAGGACCTTTGTTGGGAATCCCACTATCCACGGAGGGGGATTTGCCCTAAACCAGGTAGGTTTTCCCTAAAATATTCTCCCTGTGTGTGAGTGGTGTTCAGTTTGTGTTCACTCCATGGGTTTTTATGGAATTTCTGTCCTTGGAGTTGTCCTTCGAACAGAGAATTTCCTTTTCACATTCCAAGTAGGAAATCTGGTGTACCAAAGGAATTCCTGGACAAGAATACCATCAGAAATTCAGCTAAAAAAGGGCACCTGCCCAGGATTTCATATTTTATCTGCAATCCCTCACCTCAAGGGTCATCCCCTTCAGAATAAACACCAAAAAATTACTAAAAACCAGGAAGAAATTGAATTTTCCTTTGGGGATCTGTTTTTTAGAGGCCAAGATGAGGAGAGGAATTTAGTTTAGGATTAGAAGACTCAGAGTAAACATTACCTGAAGTCCTGGCCCACAAACTGAGCTCAAAAAAATCCCCAGGGCCTGGAAAATGCTGATAATGTGATTTCCATGTTCACATTTACATTAAAAAAAAACCCTCTTCCTTCTCAGTTGTGGTGAATTATTAAAACGAAAGGAAAACACAAAAACAAAGCCCCAAATAAATTATTTTATTTACATTTCATGTCTCTGGAATCAATTTAATGAGCAGAGGAGACACATGAGCAGCAGAGAACAGTCTGACTCACTTAATTTGTGGCAATTAAGAGCACCTATTAATTACAGTGATTGACAGCTGAGGCAATTCCAGGAGTTACCAAACCCAATATTTGAAAAAAGCCCGTAAGAACCTTGTCCCATTGTCTTGGAGGTTTTTCCAATGGAGAGAAAATTGATTTAAAACACAAAACTGCCCAAAAAAATCCCTGGGGTTTGGTTTGTGGAATTGGGTTTTTTCCCTGGAAGCTTTAATGGGATCCTTTCCTTGGTGGAATTTCACAGCCCTGATATTCCACAGAGATCCTTCCAAAAAAATCAGCTCCCGAACGCAAACCCCTGGCACAGGCCCAAAACTCCTTTCACAAGCCCTGAAGCTGCCTCAGATCAAAGAATTCTTTAAGGAGATAAACTCCCCAGCTGGAAGAGAAATCCTTCTCGAAATATGAATTAAATTTTTAAAAAATTAGGAATTTTGCCTTTTTTTTGCAAGGGATTTGCAGGGGAAAAAAAAAAAAAACACAAAACAAAACCAAACAAAAAACCAAAAAAACAATGTATTTTTTACATTAAAAAAACCAATAAACTTTAAAGAGAAGCACTTTGTGCTGAGGAGTTCCAGACTCGCCTCAAACAAACCAACTCCAGAGATTTACCTGGGAGATTCCTCATCCTGTTTTTTCCTGGCACGCTGATGTTGTTGTTGTTGTTGTTGTTGATGTTGTTCTTGCGGCTGCTAAATTGATTTTCTGGCTTTAGGAATTCCAGGGCTCTGCTCTGATCCTTCCCGGCTGCTTTGCATACGGAGATGAAATCAGAGGAAGCTGCTGCAGCTGCTTTGCTCTTCCCTATAATTTTCCAAATTGGGCTCTGAGGCCGCTTGGCAGAGAGGAAATCATCAGTGTCATCATCCCAGATGGGGGCAGAACACCATCCTCAACCCTCATTTTCCCCCAGATTTTATCGGGGCAGTTCCAGGCTTGGAAGGGAACAACCAACAACACCGGGCGGGAAAATAAACAGGCTGAAATTTGGGAATTCCTGCGCAAAGCTGAGGCTGGTTTGGATCTTGGAATTGTAGTTTTGGAGTAGTTTCTGAGCTCTCACCTGGGATCCAATTTCCAAATCAAGGGATGATGTTTGGGGGTGTTTTTTCATTGGATAACTGTGAGATTGAAGGGGAAATATGGGATTAAATTAAATCACCACCAACTGCTCGTTAATTATTTGTGTTTTCAGCACTGTTTTATTGCTCAGACCAGAGCAGGATCTCAGTTCTGTTCATTTCTGTTAATTTATGTCCATTTATGTTAATTTCTCTTCATTTCTGCCCATGTCTGATAATTTATATCCATTTCTCTCCATTTCTGTCAATTTCTGTCCATTTATGTACATTTTTGATAATTTATGTCCATTTATGTCAAACTTCTCTCAATTTCTGCCCATTTCTGATGCGATTCCCCCTGATGTGACAATTCATCCTATTATAAAATCAAGTTTTTGGCAGCCTCCCATTTCCTTCTGGACATCTCCGTCTCATCCCTAAGAATTTAAGGACAGAACACATTTTTACGTGGATTTCCTCTCTCATGGAGAGGTTTGGGGACATTTTTTACCTCCAGCGCCACGAAAGGTGGTGATTAAAGAATTAAACACACAAATAACTCCGGAACTGCGGAATTCTTCCCCACCACCCAACGAGATTTTGCTGGGAGCTCGGGAATAATGATGGCACGGCAATTTCCTGGGAATCTTTCATCTTGGAAACAAAACCCAGCTAATGGTCTGTAATTCCCTGCATAGAACTCCAGGGAAGGTGGAATTACAGCCCCTGGAGGGGGAAGCCTGGAGTGCCTGGGCGTGATTTGGGTCTGTCTAAAAGCTTGGCCAGGTGTCCCTCCAGGGCCACCACCCAAACGCCTTCTCCAGGTCAGGGTCACCTCCAGGAGTCCCTGGGATCTCGGAATATCCCGAGGTGGAAGGGAACACCAAGGATCAGACACAGAACCGTCCCCAAGAGTCCCCAGAGTCTCATCTGGGGTTTTTTTTTGGGGTCTTGGAGCCCCCAGGTGTGGGCAAGGTGGGTGAAGGAACTCTGACACGGCTCAGCCCAACCCCAAACCCCCAGAAGATTGAGAAGATTTTTAACCTTCACTGAGGAACTGGAGCATGGCCAGGGATGGGAACGGGGCAGGAGCAGCTGGAGAAGGGTCTGGAAAATCCTGAGGGAGTTGGTGCAGCTCATCCTGGAGAAAAGGGGGATCCAGGGGGAATTTTGGGCACTTCCATGGGGGATTTGGGTTCTGGTCCCAGGGAACAGGGACAGGACAAGAGGGAACGGCCTCGAGCTGTGCCAGGGGAGGCTCAGGGTGGGAAATCTGGGGAAATTCCTCCTGGAAAACAGAAAAGGGTTTGGAAAGGGCTGCCCAGAGAGGTTTGGAGCTCTGGAGGTGTCAGAGGAATTCCTGGGCATTGGTCTGGGTGTCCAGGTGGGGATCGGACAAAGCTTGGACTCGAGGACCTCGGAATTCTTTCCCAACCTCCGGGATCCTGGGCTTCTAAAGAATTTCAGGATCTGCTCCTCAGGAGGGTGAGTGGTCATGGGAGAAATTTGGGGTTATTTGGGGCATCTTAGAAGTTCCACCCTTGCAAATAATTCATTTTACTATTTCATTAGTGCCTAAGGAATGAGCCAACACCACGGAGCGAATTCCCATTCCTGTATCGCCCCATGGCTCACTGAGGCGTGGTGCTAAGATCCAATTTAATCATCTATTAATGAGAAAGATATTAATTAAATCTTCATTTGCCTTCATTGCCTCATTAAAGCTGCTCATCTCAGCAAGAAAATCTGGCAGCTTCCTTTGAGTTCCTTCAAGGATTAAACCAGGAGCTGGTGGCACAAAATCCTGTACAATGAATTTATAGTCGGATTTAAGGAGGGAAAAGGAAATTTTCCCTGGGAAAAAAACACAGAGTTTTATTATCCAGAGGAAATAATGGAATTTTTTTTCCAGCTGAGATTATTTGTACAGCACTGATTAGTCCAGCTCAACAGGACCAAAGGTTCAGCTTGACTAAAAATCCGGTCAGAAATTCCAGTGCTCTCCTTGCTCCTGGAATTCACCGGGAATTGTGTTTATGGGGAAAAAGGGATGGGTTCAAGTGGAAAAAGGGGAAATTTAGGTTTGGTTTAGGGAAGAAGTGGTTCCCTGTGAGGGTGGGGAGGCCCTGGGATGGATTCCCCAGAGAAGCTGTGACCACCATATCCCAGGAATTGTCCAGAGCCAGGTTGGAGCATCCTGGGACAACGAAAAGGAGTTGGAATAAGATGATTTTTAAGGACCTTCCCAACCAAACCATTCCATGGTTTTATGATTCTTGGGCCTCAAAATGGGATTTCAGGAGAAAAAGCAGCCCTAAGGACATTCCCAACCAAACCATTCAATGGTTTTATGATTCTTGGGCCTCAAAATGGGATTTCAGGAGGAAAAGCAGCCCCGTCCCTTCCCCTGGGCCTGGGCCAAGCCTTGCTCTCCCTGACCTCATCCTGAATTTTGCTGCCATGCAATATTGGGAATATAATGACAGGTTATTGGGAATAACCTTATTAATGCCTGGGTGTGCCCCAGCCTCAGATCCACCCTCTACACGGAGAATCCTTGAGCAGGTCGGGGCACTTTTGGGCACCTGATTGTCCCTAATAAATGAGTATTTTACTGGGCCAGGAGAAGGGAAAGGGAAAGGCCTGCGAGGAGGAGTTGTGGGATGGGATATCGGAAAGGGAATGAGGGATCTGGGTCATCCTGGAGGTCCCTTCCATCCCAAACCATCCCAGGACCCCGTGAAGATCAGAAGAGGAGGAACAGCCGAGCTCCCCGCGCAAGGCCGTAAAAAATATGGGAGCACTGGGAGAGAAACAGGTGGGATGGGTTTGTGGGAGGTGGGAAAAGGGGGGGAAAGCCAGGAAAAAAGCCAAATTGACGGAAAAATCCAGGGTTTCCTGATGCACCCTTGGTTTTCCAGGCTGCAAATCAGAATTAAAATAATAATATAATAATAATAATAATAATAATAATAATAATAATAATAATCTTAGGCAGATGAGTGGAGAATGCTGAGGGTTGTTTGAAATACTGATGGGGAAAGAAAAACATGGAATGGACCCAAACAAGATCTGTGGGGGAAAAATTCTGATCAACTGGACCCAAAAGGGATGAGTTTGATCCAAAAGGGATCCAGCTCTGAGTTCTTGGTGGAAAAGCTGGCAGTTCTTCTCCAAAAAGCCTCAGTAAAGAGACTCCGGGGGGAATTTTGGGCTCTTCCAGGGGGGATTTGGGATCTGATCCCAGGGAAAAGGGAAAGGACAAGTGGGAATGGCCTCGAGCTGTGCCAGGGGAGACTTAAGGTGGGAAATTTGGGAAAATTCCTCCTGGAAAAGGGTAAAGGCCTTGGAAGGGGCTGCTCAGGGAGGTTTGGAGTGGCCACCTCTGGAGGTGTCCGAGGAATTCCTGGACGTTGGTCTGGGATCAGGCACAGCTTGGACTCTTTTCCAACCTCAACAGCTCTGGGACCTTCCTTTAAGGAAAAAAAAAAACCAAAAACCTATAAAAGGAACAATTCCCATTCCTCCTCTTCCTGAGCCCCGCGTGGAACTGGAGATTGTCCAACCCCTGGAGCTGGTTGGGGTGGAGCCGCTGGGGCCGATGAGTCAACCCCGAGGTCTTGGGGCCCGCCCCGCCCGTGACCTCATTGCCGGAGTTTTCCCAACCTTTTCCACAAGAACCAAACAAGAAATGTGGGATCCGTGAGCTGCCCACGGCTCACAGACTGATCCTCCAAGATATTGGGATCGTTACATCATCACCGTTGGGATCGTTACTTCACCGCCGGATCGGGATTGGGAACAGGGAAAGTGGGGCACACGCAAATGGGGTAAACAGAGGGATTTATGGGAGCTCCTGAAGTGGGAACTGCCATAAATAAATGGAAAAATTTTTTCCCATAAAGGGAAAAATTTAAATGTGGATAGGTGGGGAATATTTGAGGGGGTTGTTTCAGCAGGAACAAGTTTGTGGGGATTTGGGAGCCTGGAAAATCTTCCCGTTTCCTGCCCGGATGCCCAGGTGAGGAGGGTGGGCACAGAAAAAGTTAAATCCAGCAAAACCACAGAAAAAGCCTCCTCAGAGGTTGGGATTGTTCCTTCTGGATGTTTAGGAGCTGTTTTAACGTCCCTGACAAATTTTCCAGAATCCCTTTTCCCCCTGAAGGGAACCCCCATTTTGGGGCTGGTCCCAGGAGGAGGACCCTACTCTGAGGTTGGTTGGGAATTCCAAAATTCCAGTCATTCAAGGGCGGCTCTCAAACCTCCCCAGCCCAAAAAAAAACTCGGGGATTTGGAATTTATCCAGATTTCCCAGTTAGGAGAATTTCCCTGGGAAAGAAAACCAGGAAACCACTGTGATAATGCAGAATAATTTTAATGGGAAGGGATAGAATAAAAAATAGAATAAAATAAAATAAAATAAAATAAAATAAAATAAAATAAAATAAAATAATAATAATAAAATATGGGGTAAAGGACATAGGTCCAGGTGAAGATTCTTCACTTTTATCCTGGAGTTTTGGAATGGTTTGGGTGGGATCATCCAGATCTGTGGACAAGGGACACTCCCACTACCCCAGGTTATTCCTAGCCCATCCAACTTGGCTTTGGACACTTCCAAGGTGGAAAATCCACATTTTTGTGGCCAAACTTTCCCTCTGGGTTAAGTTTTATATAAAAATCATTCATTTCCACATTTTTTCCCTTTTTATTAAAATTAAATATAAGGAGATTGGTTTATTCCCTTTCCTGACTTTTGTGCCATGAAAGTGAAAGCCGGGAAGTGGTGCTGGGATCGTGCTTGTATTTATCCCAATGAAAAGGGAATTTCCTGGTGAGTAATTCCCATAAAAGCTAAACTAGGCTTAATTAGGCCTGGCAGGCAAAGGCTTTGTCAGATCTGACCACATCTGAGGTGCTCCCCAATCTCAATTTTTCTGGAAAACCACGGAAGAACAACAAATTGCTCCCACAAACCAGATTCCAAGTGTCAGGTTATCCCAAAATTTGAAATTGTTATTTAATGGCTTTATTCCACCACTTGGGAATGTCTGAGGGGGAAAAAACCCCAACCTTAAAAAAACCCCAACTTAAGCTGAACTTAAATTCCCAAATCTGCTTTGGAGGAGCCTTCAGAGCCTTTGGATTGGGGTCGGATCCGCATCACACTTCCAAGACCTCTTCTTCCTCCTTTGCTGTGTCTGCGTTTTCCGTTCCTGGCTTTTCCACACCTGGAATTTGCTCCTGGCTCCCATTCCTGGCCGTCTGCTGGCTCCCGCTGCCGCTTCTCCAGCAGGGATGGATCCAACGGGAATTAAAAATGTAGGAGCAGCGCGACGCTCGCTGGGGGCCCAATTTTGGGACAAAATCCCCGGAACGTGGGATTGGCGCTCCATGGGATCTCAGGGAGTTTCGGGAAGTTCCTGCTCCCCCCTCCAGCATTCCTGAGGATCCCAGCAGGGTCTCCTGTGGGTCCACGCCGAGGATGGGCCTGGAGGTGAATTTTGGGACGAAAGCCCCGGAACGCGGAATTTGCACTCCGTGGGGGTTCAGAGAGGTTCCCGAGGATCCCAACGCCGTTCCCGAGGATCCCACCACGGTCTCCTGCGGGCAGGTGCTGAGGATGGGCCCCGGGAATGTCACGAGCACGGGAGGAGGGAAGATGATGACGCGGGAAGCGCCGCAGGAGACGACGCAGGGCTGGCTGGAGCCGGAGGCCGCTGGCCGCGGACACGGCCCCTGGAATTCCGAGCACATCTGGGAGGAACCAGGGAGAAGCTGCAGCCAGAGCAGCGAAAATATCCTGGAATTAGAACATTTACTCCCATCTATTTGTAAATCCTGGTGGGGGAAAAAACCTTGCTCTACTTAATGTTTCTTTTAGTTTTATTTTACTCTATTTAATCCAATTTTTAATTGTGTTTTTAATTAAATATTTCTTATATTATTTTTTTAATTATCTCGTTCTTTAATTTTATTTTTAAAATTATATTTAATTTCCGTTGTATTTTTAAAATATAGTTTTAATTTATTAAAGATTTTATTAAATTTTCTTTGTTATTTTTAACATTTTTAACATTTTTTTAACGAATTTTAACAGTTTTTAATGAATTTAACAAATTTTTAACAGTTTTTTAATCTTATTTTTTAAAAAACTACTTAGATTTCGTTTTACTTATAAAATTCGGGTTTTTAATTGTAGTTTTAAAAAAATCATTTAACTTTTTAAATGTTACTTTGCAAATGAACTCCCAGCTCGGTTTCCCCTTTTCCCCACCCGCCTCAACCTTCCCAAAAAACCCCACCCTGGATTTTTCCAGGATTTTCCATCCCTTCCCAGATGATTTGTTTATCTCAGCCTGCCCAGCCCTGCTGGGATAATTACCCGGAGCAAACTCCAGAGCCTGGGATCAGATCCGCGTCCGGAGCGCTCCCTTCTCCCCGACAGCTCCAAAATCCCTGGAATTCTGGAGAAATCCTTCCTCCAGTTGAATTCTGGAGGGCCCAGAACTCCACAGGGAATTTTGGTGCCCCAATTTTTTTTCTCCTGGACCCTGAATCCACATTGTTGTGGAATTAATTCCAGAATTTCTCCTGGGATTTACCTGTCAGGGCTCAAAGCTGTGGGATGCGGATGATTCCCAAAAAAAAATCCCTGAAATTTTTGTCCCTGGAGGAATCCGGGCTCTTCCAGAGGCTCCTTTGGAGGTAGGTGTTGGGTTAAACTCCTCAAATTCATCAAATTCCTGGTTTTTCTCCAAAGATTCCACTGGAAAATCCAGGGGAATCACATTATTTACCTGATGGGGATTTCCATGGAGATCAAATGTTTTTATCAGACAATTCCCAAAGTTTTTGGGTGGGAAAACAACAGAATTAGAGTTTCTTCTTCCCAAAAGTGCTACAAAAATGGGGTTTTGCACCAAAGAAATTTCCTTTTTGGGGAAAATGGGCTCGGTTTGGATCATTCTGCCAGGAAAATAAGGGAGGAAAAAAGATTTTTCTCCCTTGTTATCCCCTAGAAAATAAATTTGATTTGTGAATAATAAAATTTTGGGGGGGGGAAAAGAGAAAATCCCAGGTTTTTAAAATGGAAAAATACAGATCAAATGTTGCTGAGCATCCTGACCTTTAAAATCCCTCCCATCCCAAAACATTCCATGATTTTATGACAAACTCACCCAAATCCTGCCGGAATTACAATTAAAGTGACTTTTATTGTTATTGACAGTAAATTGATAATAACAACATTGCACCAGAATTATTTTTGGATTTTAACAAGAATTTTTAAGCCTAGACTCACCCCAATTACCCAACAAAATAATTCCCAGTAGGGAATCTCCCTTTGGAATTTTTGGAGCCACAGAATTCCCATGAAACCCCAAATATTTATTTTGTTTTCCCATTTGTTTTCCCATTACTTATTTTGTTTCCCAATTACTTATTTCGATTTTCCCCAAATTATGGGATGGAAGGGAGAGGGACTTACCAATAGTCCAGGAAGGAATCACCGGGAATGTCCGGGGGAGCCCCAAATCCTTGGAGTTTTATAAGAAGTCCTGAACTTCCAGGAAGCTGAGGCAGCCTTTGGGCGCGAGGGTTTAATTGCCCTCCCCTCATGTGTAATAATCTTAATTACCGGTAATTATTTTGGGGTTGTTTACCCGCATGATTCCCTTTTCCATGGGAATTTTTGGAACGGAATGGGAATGGGAATTTTTGTCGCATCCCCCATATTCCTGTTGGGGGTTGTGGGTTTTTTTTGTTTTGTTTTGTTTTTTTTTTTAAAGCAGGAAAAGTGAATTTTGGAGGGGATTTTACCATTTCTGCCTGGATTTCCAACCTTTGGATGGTTTGGGTGGGAAGGGGATTAAATCTCATCCTATTCCAACCCTTTTCCAGGGACAGGGATGCTTCCCACTCTCCCAGCTTGCTCCAAGCCTCATCCCAATTTTTCCTTGGATTAAAAATGCCTCAAGGCATTAAATATTAAACATAAAAAACCATTATTTTTTATTAAAAAAATTTAAAATTAATTTAAAAAACCCCTCAATTTAAAAGTTTCATTTTAGAGTTAAAAAAGTTTCTAGCAAAAAAAAAAAAAAAGTTTAATTAAAAAATTTAAACATTAAAGACTTAAATATGAGGGGGAAAAAAATCATCCTGTGGAAGCTGGGAAAATTTGATGAATTTCATGGAGTTTTGCTGATTTTCTGAGGATTTGGGTGAATCCTCGGAGCTGAGAGAATCCCAGAATTCCGGAATGGGTGTTTTATGGAGCTAACTGGGAATTTTATGGAATTCTTTGGGTAATTTGGGGATTCTTCAGGCGGGGAGGGATCATGCTCAAAGGATTTTCAGGATTCCTCTGGAATATCCCCACTGAGGGAGATCCCAACATTCCCTGGATAATCTGTTCCAGCGGAAATTCCTGGGAATCCGTTCCTGCCCCTGGAAATTCTCCCAGGCTGAGCCGGAACCACAATTTTGAGGTGATTTTTGAGGAGAAATCGATCGTTTTGTTTCATGAATATGCAAAACACACGGAGTTAGGCGTGAGAACAACATCCTGTTTATTTGTGGCACTTCCATCCAGGGGGGGAATATTCCAGAGCTGCTCCGAGCCTCGAGGGGTTTCCCTGGGATCATTTGTTATTTATATCACAATATATTTATATTTATATAATTTGTTATTTATATCAACTTTTGCATGCATAAATCACTCGCAAATATTCCCGATGTGTTTTTTCATCCCCGAGTTGTGTGGGAACCTCGTTATCGGGATCGTTTCCCTCATCCTGTCCCAAAAGACAGCCCCAGGTTCTCACAGAGTTTTCCAAAGGGGGAAAAAAAAAAAATCAGGGTTTGAATTCCTCCTTCCCAATCGAGGCCGATCCCATCGAGATTTATTATCGGGATTATGATTTCATGTTGGAATATGATTATTTATTATTATAACTTGGTTTTTTGGGATGAAGATAGGATTTTTTGGGATTCAGATGGGATTTTTGGAGATTCGGGAATGGAATTTTTTGGTATTCAGGAATGGAATTTTTTAGAATGAGGATGGGATTTTTTGGGGGATTCGGGAAAGGGATTTTTTGGGATTCGGATGGGATTTTTTTGGGATTCGGGAATAAGATTTTTTTGGGATGAGGATGGGATGCCCGGCGCAGTTCGCCCCTGTCGCCACCAGGCGGCAGCACGGCCCCGCGGCTCATTCGGGGTTCCCTGTGGCCTTTTCCAGGTCTCCAGATTTTCCAAGGAAAAATCCCACCCGGAAAACCTCGGGATGAGGGCGGGACAGGGGAGCAGGAGAGCCTGAGCATCGTCCTCGTGTGGAGACGCCGGAATTACAGCAAAATTTCACTGATGCTTTGAGACGCCGGGTTTTTATTTTGTCATCTCAACCCAACTCTGTTATCAACAGCAAATCCGCTCAATCAGGAACTCAGATTTTTACAATTTAACCTTTTCCTGCTGATCCATCCCCTCTTCCCCATTTATTTTTTTTTTTTTCCTCCTCCTTGGAGGAAAGGCTGAGGAAATTGGGGATATTCAGCCTGGAGAAGCTTTGGGGTGACCCCACTGCAGCCTTGAAGGGGCTGCAGAGAAAATGGGGAGAGATTTTTATTTGTTTTCCAAGGGGCTGGAGTGCCAGGAAAAGAGGAATGGGTTCAGCTTGACAGGGAGAAGTTTAGGTTGGATACTGGGAAGGAATTCCTGAGGAACATCACCCCTCCCCCATTAAATCCCTGGTAGTGAACCCAGCCCTAAAATCATGATTATTTCATTATTTTACACAAAAAGAGCAGTGTAGCAACAGGAGAAGTTGTATGTTTGTTTGTTTGTTTGTTTTCCCCAGCAGTAGGAATTAGAAACTGTTTTAAAAGATGGAAAATCAATCAGGCAGAGAGCAGGAATCAGCTGTAATCCTGAGTTTAATGTGAGTGGTACAGCCAGAGGAGAATTGATCCCACAACATAAAAACAGGGCGCAGACATTGGCACGTCTTGAGGTGAGGCTCCAAGTGGCTCAGAACTCCTCAACCTCTCCCCTACACCTTCCCGGTGCTGGAAAATCTGAATTTTGGGGTCAAATAAAACAGGGGATTCACTCTGTGACCTGAACACGGGGGTAAAACCAGGCTTGGGGGTCAGGACTGGGAATGGAGGGGGGATCACCCCAAACCAAACTTGGGCTCCAAGGAGGGGAAATCACCCCAAATCTGGGCTCCAAGGACGGGGGATCACCCCAACCCTGGGCTCCAAGAAGGGGGGGATCACCCCAAATCGGGGGTCCAAGGAGGGGGGGGATCACCCCAAATCTGGGCTCTGAGGAGGGGGATCACCCCATGGGCATCACACCAAACCTGGGCTTCAAGGAGGGGGGATCACCCCACGGCGATGACCCCACCCCTGGGCTCAATCCCCCACGGCATTCCCGACTTTTCCCGCCCCTCCCTCACCAGAGCCACTTGGAAGCGCAGCGACTTTTCTTGGCGTGGCCGGAGCGCTTGGCCCCGGCCGGGGCCAGCCGGGAGGGCCGCGGGGCGCCCCGGGGGTGGTGGTGGTGGCCACAGCGGGACTTGCTCAGGTACTGCGCGGAGCAGCTGCTGACCTTGCTCCCCTCCAGCGGCGGCGAGCCCTTGGCCACCGCCCGCAGCGGGGGACACTCCTTGGTGGCCTTGGCGACACCGCGCGGGGCGGGGGCGCTGCTCAGGCGCTGCTCCGAGGAGCAGCAGGTGACAAATTCCTGCGTGGGGTACCCCTTGGAGCAGCGGTGCGGGGCGACCGCCACCAGCTGCTCCTGCAGGAAGGAGCGGGTGACGCTCTGCTGCGGGGGACACTCGGTGACCCCTCGGAGGGGCAGCGAGTAGCCGCTGGTCAGCTCGGGGCGGCGCGGGGGGCTCGTGGCCACCTTGCGCGGGCGGCACTCGCCGCGGCACGACGCCGAGGAGCAGCGGATCCCGCACGGGGGGAAGCGCAGCCGGCCGGGCTCGGGGCAGCGCGGCGCGCACGGCGGGAGGCTCCTGGCCACGCGTTTCTTGTCGCCGCGGGGGCTCTGCGGGGTCGCCAGGGGCTGGGGGACGCCGGAGCCCCTCGGGCGGGGCAGCAGCCGGGTGGTCTCGCAGGGCTCGGGGTAGAGCAGCAGGCACTTCTGCACCAGCGGCTGGCACGGCAGCAGCGACACCGCGGTGGCGCCTTGGGGACAGCTCTGCCAGTGCGGCGCCGGGCCCTTGGTGATGCTCAGGGGGTGGCAGGTGTTGGCGAAGGGCTCGGGGTGAGCCGGGCACGGCGGCAGCAGCTCGGGGATGAATTTGGGGCCCGGCAGGAGGAGCGGCGGGCAGCGCTCGCCGGGGCAGTGCATGGCGGAGCGCGGCTCAGAGCTGCGGGAAAGCAGCGATTTTTGGGGTGATTCAGCGCCAAAACTCGCCCGCACGCCCCGCTCTCCTCGCGGGCCGTGACTCAAAGCGGGGCGTGTTTGGGAGGGGAGAGAAAATTCCGTCCTCGGCTCCGGGCTCTGCTCTCGAAAGCCTGAAAAAAACCCCGGAATTTCAGCCAGGCCGGTTCGTGCCACCCTCCAAACCGCGGCGCTTGCCCCTCCCGAGCACCTCGGGGCCCTCCCTGGGTCGCCCTTTCAAGTTGAGCTCCTGCGAGATGAAAGAGGAGCCAAAATTGCGGGTGTGGCCACCCGGTAATAGCCGGGTGTGGCCACGAAGCCGCGCCGAGGCTCAGGAGGGGTTTGGGGCTCTCTGGGATGGGCCAGGGGCAGCCCTGGCTCCCTGTCAGGGCAAATCCCGGGGTTTTTTTACGAAATACAGCAAAATATTGGGTGGAGGGGAGGCAAAACCCCAGGCGGATAAAAGGATTAAATAGCCCAGAAGATTCGGGGTGGAAAGGGACCCGGAGCAGGTGACACAAGGTTGGGAATGGCTCCAGCTTCGCTGATTTTGGGAGAATTACACCAAATAAATCAGCCCCCAGTGCTGCTCCACTTTTCTCCTCTGAAAAGTCTCCGTTTTCCTCGGAAATCGCAGGAAAAAACATCCTGCTTCAGAAAAATTCCAGTTTTAGGGAGTTTTCCCAGGTTTAAACAGGATTATTTTGACCAAAAATGGTTTCATTCCAATATTTATTTGGAGAGTAAAGCATTAAATTAAAAAAAAAAAAATCTACATTGTAGATTGAAAAAAAAAAAAATTAAAATTAAAATTCTAGATTTTCGGAGCACCCCGAATTCTGATCATTCCAGGATTTTAGGTTTCATCGTCCCAAGTCCTAAACCGGGACAGAGTCACGTGACCGGCCCATTATGAAAACTCGTTATCGCCACAATCAAAACAATCATTGTCCAATAAAAACAAAGCCGGGAAAACAAAGGTAGCAATTACCGCAACAGCTGAAGCTCATTAGAACAAAACGCCTCTTAATTAGGGGGATTGATTGCACTTCCCACTCGTTTTAGGGGGGTTAGCCGGGAATTTTTAGGAATTGGGGATTTTTTTTTTCCCGTCTGAAATCCCGTCAGCTGTGGTCGGGGAAAAAAAAAAAAAAAATCCTTGCTCTGGGGAAAAAAAAAAAAAAAAATTCCTCTGGTCGGGGAAAAAAAAATTCCTCTGTTTGAAATTCCATAAAAGCAGCAGGGAATTTCTCCGGTTCCTTTGGAGGAGCTGCCCCGTCTCTTCCCATCCCACACCCAATTCCCGCCGGGATCCAGCCCTTTATGGAGCCAAATCCCACCGGGGGAAAAAAAAGCAGGAAAACTCCCCCCCCCCCCCCAAAAAAAAAAATCCCATTCCCTGTGGAATTTCTTCCCCATTTTTTCCTCAGCGCAGCTCCCGCATCCCAAAAGGCCGGAGGAGCTTTCGGGGATAAAAAGGAGGATTTTGGGAACTCCAGGACTTACCCAGGTCATGAGGGGGAAGAGCCGGAGAGAAGCGCCCGGGAAAGGCCCGGGCTGGCCGGGTTTTTATGGAGCTCGGGAATGCCCCAGGGAATTTTTGGGAGGTTGGGTTTGGTTTTAATTGCACCCCAAAGCCGGCCACGTGCGGCTCCTGCTCCCAGGGATGTCCTGGATCCCCGGGATCCGAGAGGCTGGGCCAGCAAAAAAAAAAAACCCTGGAAAATCAGAAATCCTCAGGGATGCCGGATTTTCCCGAAATTCCAGCTGGAACAGCCCTTTCTAACCCCCCAAAAAAACACACAAACAAAGAAAAAAACCTGGAAAACTGAGGATTCTCTGGGATGCCAAATTTTCCCAAAATTCCAGCTGAAACAGCCCTTTCCATCCCCAAAAAGAACCCCCCAAAAAACAAGCAAACAAACAAAAAATCTTGGAAAACCGAGGATTCTCAGGGGTGCCAATTTTTCCCGAAATTCCAGCTTAAACATCCCTTTCCACCCCCCCCAAAAAAAAAAAAAAAAAAAATTAAAAAAAAAATCCCATTGGAGCCCAGCCAAGGGAAGAGAAGGAATTCCTCATTCCCATGGGAGCTTGCGGGCAGGAATCCCTTTGAAAATCCATCCAGGAAGGACTCGAGGCATCCCATAATTAGTGGGACACGCGGATTCCTTCCCGGGAATCCAGGGGAGGCAGGAGGGATCATCAGGAGCCCCTGGGACAGCTCCCAAAAATTGGCTCTCACAAAGGGGGGAAGGGAGTGGGCTCATCCCGAAAAAAACCCAGAATTCCCATTTCCTCCTTTGTTCCCTGTTTGTCCCACAAAAAAACAAACAAACAAAAAAAAACCAAAAACACAGAGAAAATGAGCAGGACTGGGAATGCCGACTTTGGGAGTCACTTCTGCACGAGGGAAGGGCCTGGAATTTGGGTTTTTTGGAGGTTTTTGGGGGGATTTTTTTGTCCCTGGAATTTTTTTTTTCGGTCCCTTTTATATGAATTTGGCACTTTTGAATTGCAGGGATTCAGGTGAGGTGCCTGAAAAAAGGGGAATTGTCATGGGATGTTCTCCTTGGAAGGGATCAAATCCAGCTCCAGGCCCTGCTCAGAATTCCCAAAATTCCCAAAACTGGGAAAACGCTCCTGGAGCCTTGGGAATGTGACCATTGGCCAGTGCCTGGCCACAAGAATTCCATGACTGGAATACCGGAATATTTGGAGTATTGGGTTATTGAAATATTAGACTATTTGGAGTATTTGGATATTGGAATATTGGAATTCTGGAGTATTGGAGTATTTGGATATTGGAATATTTGGATATTGGAATATTGGGGTATTTGAATATTGGAATATTTGGATATTGGAATATTGGAATATTTGGATATTGGGATATTGGATTATTTGGATTTTGAAATATTTGGATATTGGAATATTGGAATTTTGGAATATTGGGATATTTGGATATTGGAATATTGGATTATTTGGATATTGGCATATTTGGATATTGGAATTTTGGAATATTGGGATATTTGAATATTGGAGTATTTGGATATTGGAATAGTGTAATTTTGGAATATTGGGATATTTAGATATTGGAATATTGGATTATTTGAATATTGGAATAATTGAATATTGGAGTTTTGGAATGTTGGAGTATACGAATATTGAAATAATTAAACATTTGAATATTGGAGTATTTTAATATTAAATTATCTGAATATTGGAGTATTTGAATATTGGAGAATTAGAACATTGGAATTTTGAAATATTTGGAATATCAAGCTCCAAATTATAAGCCACGACCTAAATGTCCCGTTTTATTTCCTGCTTTCCCAGGAGCCCGGAGGCAGCCCCGTGATTTCCATGTAATTTCCCAGCTCCACAGGAAATCACAGGGACACGGCGCCGCTTTTCCAGGCGGATCCCAACATTCCCAGCAGGGCTCGAGGGAGGAACCCAAAGGCAAATCCCGGCTCCAGCCCAGATTCCTCTCACTTTTATGGATTCTCCCTCCCCTCAACAACAACAATGAAAACTTTTAAATGCTGAATTCCCTGACCTGAAATTCCGGGAATAAGCAGGCGTCAGAGCCTGGGTTAGGCTGGGTTTTATGGGAATTCCTTGGGAAGCTCGGGATCAAGGAGAGCTGCTAATTCCTGGTTGTGGGTGCCCAGTGCAGGGAGCGGAGCATCAATGTGGTGACCTGGCATTAAAAATGTCCTTAATTAGCACCCCAATGTCCTTAATTAACATTTGCGAGGCCCTTTCATCTCCCAGAGGCTCCTGGGAAATTTGGGGGGGGAGGTGTCATTATTCCCAATTAAACGTTGGGGAAACTGAGGCACGGCTGAGTCAGGGCCAACCCCGTCCAAAACATCCCCAAATCCCGATGACCCCAAAATCCGGGATCCAACCCCCAAGGAGGATTTTCTGGAAGATTCTGTGGGAAAAGCCACAAGGCCAGCCTGAGATGGGACAACTTCTCCAAAGGTCATGGAGGGGCTGGGAATGTTGGGAATGTTGAGCCTGTGGAGACCCCAGAGCCCCTCCAGGATCTGCAGGGGCTCCAGGGAAGCTGGAGAGGGACTTTTCCTCAGGAACTGCTGGGACAGGATACGGGGAATGGGGTCAGGGGAACAGAGGGGGAATTTGGGTGGGATTTTGGGGAGGAATTGTTCCCTGTGAAGGTCCCAGGTTATTCCATGGATTCTCCATCCCTGGAAGTGCCCAAGGCCAGCTTGGAACCATCTGGGATAGGGGAAGGTCCCTGCCCATGGAACTGAAGTGGGATTTTTTGGGATTTAAGGTCACTTCCCATCCCAAACCATTCCAGAATTCCATGGGCTGCTTTAGATGGGATTTTAGGGATCAACCCTTCCCTGGCCCAGGTGCTTCCATGGATTCTCCATCCCTGGAAATATCCCAGGGCTGGATTGGAACCACCTGGGGTAGGGGAATGTCCCTGCCCGTGGAATGGGATGATTTTGACATCCCTCCAACCCAAACCATTCCAAGATTTTATCCCAATTTTAAGCGGCTCCAACAGATCCCTGAAACCCAAACCACTCCAGGATTTTCCCCCTCAGTTTTCGGGGGATCCGGAGGGTTGGATTGCCGGACCACGCCTGGTTCTGGGGGTGGCAGATTTTCCACATTCCCTGCTGGAAAAGAAACAAAACCCAAACTCAAGGAAAAGGAGGCACCGGGATCTCCCAACACTTCCAGGAGCTCTTGGGCAACTCCAGGTGGCACCAGGAGGTCACCGAGGCAGGGAGGGGCAGGACAAGATGCGGGACAGCGTCCCCAGCCCGGCCACACCCTTCTGTCCCCTCTGGTCACCTCGTGAGCTCCTGCTCATTTCCCTAATGATGGGGCTCATCCGTGGCTTTTTCCAGCCTGGATTTCACTGGATTAAAGAAATAAATATTTAATATTGAATAAATATTTGATATTAAATAAATATTTAACATTAAAATAAATATTTCCGTTAAATAATATTTCCACTAAAGAAATATTCCTGTTAAATAAATATGTTGCATTAAATAAAGATGTCGTGTTAAATAAATCCAATAATATTACATATTTTTATTATAAATAATAAAATAATCATAATAATATTAGGTAAATATTTCTTTAATGAAATAAAAAAACACCAAGAGGCAGAAACCCAAGATTTTAATCTGAGGTCAGGCAAGAATGTTTATTTAAGTTTATATATATATAATTATATATGTAAAATATTCGAATATTTCTGTAAATAAAGTTTGTTTTCAGTGCACATCTTCAGCACAAAAAATTTAATTAATTACTTTTTTAATGAAACATTTCTAGAATAACCCTGCTATAACTTTTGTTATTTCAAAGAGTTTTCGTTTCAAGTTGTGGTTTTTATTTTAATCAAAGAATAAAAATAAAAGGTTCAGGAGGGACATTTTGGGGAATTGCTGTTTGGGGACTCTGTGGGATTCAGAGGTTAAAAAAAATGTGAATTCTGGCCACATTCCAGAGGGAAAGGGGCTCTCCTGGACCAGGAGGGTCCTTTTCCACCTGAATTTTAAGAATTCCTTGGCTGTGCTCTGGAAAAGGTCTGGAGTCTCCCTCCCTGGGAATATTCCAGAACTATTAATTAATTAATCAATTCCCTGCTGGAACAGGGAATTTGGACCTGCTTTGGTCCCTCCAGACCCCTCCAATCCTGGCATTCCGAGTGAATTTTATCCCAGTTCCATCAGAAATTCACGTTCACCTTCCAGTCCAAACCTGGATGTTCTGGAAAACTCCGAGCCTTGTGGAATCCAACTCAACCGGAACATTCCGTCCCGATTCCAGGAATAAACCTGGAGCTGGGATCTGGACCAGTCCCCTCGAAGCTGGGGAGATCTGGACTCCTCAGATCTTCCCATTCCTTCTTTCATTGTTATTATTATTATTATTATTATTACTGCTTTAAAATCACCATTTCTTGGAATTCTGTGGGAATTCGGTCCCATCCCACCATCGAGGAAGGAGCTAGAGGCATCTGGAATGTCCCCACAGAACGGGAGGGAAACGCCGGAAAACTGGGATAACACGGATGGGAGCAGGAGGAGATAAAGAACCCAAACGCCGAATTCCCAGGGATTGTCCTCGTCACACGCCCTGGTGGTCACCAGGGCCACTTGGGGGCCGAGCAGTATTTCTTGGAGTGGCTGGAGATCTTCACTCCACTGGACTGCTGGGGGACACACTTGGTGGCACTTTGCTGAGGGACACATTTGGTCACACACTGCTGGGGGGCACAGATTGTCCCATATTGCTGGGGGACACACTTGGTGGTACTTTGCTGAGGGACACATTTGGTGACACTTTGTTGAGTGACACTCTTGGTCGCACACTGCTGGGGGACACATTTGGTGGCACTTTGCTGAGGGACACATTTGGTGACACACTGCTGGGGGGCACAGATTGTCCCATATTGCTGGGGGACACATTTGGTGGCACTTTGCTGGGGGACACACTTGGTTACGCTCTGCTGAGGGACGCAAATTGTGCCACACTGCTGAGGGACACACTTGACACTTTGCTGGGGGACACACTTGGTGGCACTTTGCTGGGGAACACATTTGGTCACACACTGCTGGGGGGCACAGATTGTCCCATATTGCTGGGGGACACATTTGGTGGCACTTTGCTGGGGGACACAAACTGTCCCATACTTCTGGGTGACACCTTTGGTGGCACTTTGCTGGGGGACGCACTTGGTCATACCTTGCTGGGGGACACATTTGGTCACGCTCTGCTGGGGGACATTCTTGGTGGCACTCTGTTGAGTGACACTCTTGGTCACACACTGCTGGGGGACACAGATTGTCCCATACTGCTGGGGGACACACTTGGTGGCACTTTGCTGGGGGACACAAATTGTCCCATACTGCTGGGGGACACATTTGGTGGCACTCTGTTGAGTGACACTCTTGGTCACACACTGCTGGGGGACACATTTGGTGGCACTTTGCTGGGGGACACCCTTGGTGGCACTTTGCGGGGGGACACAAACCGTCCCACTCTGCTGCTGCTGAGGGACACAAATGCTGGCCCCGCCAGTGTCACACTGCTGCGGGACACACTTGGTGACACACCTGCTGTGCCACTGCTGGGGGACACCGGCGGTGACACTCTGCCGCTGCTGGGGGACAGGCGCTGTCGCCCACTGGTACGATACGCCCCGGGCCGCGCGCTGCTGGGGGACACAGGTGGTGACACACCTGGGGACACCCTGCTGGGGACAGACGCTGGTCACACACTGCTGGGGGACGCACCTGGTGGCACTCTGCTGCTGCGGGACACCCTTGGTGACGAACGGCGGCCGCGGCACGCAGGTGGTGACACACCTGGGGACAATCTTCTGCTGCTGGGGGATGCACTCAGGCGGTGGCACCTGCAGCTGCTGCAGCACGCACCGGGTGATGCCGGTGACGCCCGCGCCGCCCGTCACGCGCTGCTGTGGCACGCAGGTGGTGACACACCTGGGGACAATCTTCTGCTGCTGGGGGACGGGCGGGCACTGCTGTGGCACCCGCAGCTGCTGTGGCACGCACTGGGTCACCCCCACCTGGTGTGGCACGCACCGGGTGACACCCGCGCCGCCGGTCACGCGCTGCTGCGGTGCCGCGCACGGGGTGACACGCTGCTGCGGTGGCACGCACGTTGTCACCCGCCTGGGGACAAGCTGCTGCTGCTGCAGGAGGTGCTGGGGCACACAGAGGGGTCTGTGGAGCTGGCAGGGTGGCACGGCCTGGGTGATGCTCTGCTGCTGGCACACACTGGAGGACACCGCCCGCTGCAGGGGGACCTGGCCGGGCACGGCCTGGGGGATGCAGGTGGTGGAGTGCCACCGCTGAGCCGGGAAGGGGATGCCGGGGGACAGCGCCACGGGGTCCTGGTAGAGCAGAGGGAGGTGCTGGTGCAGATGGCAGGACATCTTGGGGACACGCGGCAGGACTGGAAGGACACGGACGGGGTTGGAATCAGGTGAGGTTTGAGGCCCCTCCCAACCCAACCCTTTTGGTGACACCTGAGGGAGCCTCTGGTCCCCAAAATTTGGGGACATGTCCCAGCTGTGTCACAGCCCCCGCTGCTGGGGGTCTCAGGGACATCTTGGGGACACTTGAAGGACACGGTGGGGTTGGAATGAGGTGAATTTTAGGGTCCCTCCCCACCTGTTCTGTGACACCCAATGACACCTGGACAAGTGGGTTCCCTGTGGTCCCCACACCTTGGGGACACGTCCCAGCTGTGCCACCGTCCCAACGCAGCCCCAGCAGCACCTGAGGGACCCAAATCCTCGTTTTTAACTCTGAACCACGTCCTGAAGCCAAGCTGGGGACATTCAGGGACACTCAGCACTGAATGTCATGCAAAAAAAACCCAATTAATGAAATTAATTAATTAATTAAAACTTCCCTCGCTCCCAAACTGCCATTTTTCAGGAGCAAATCTGGGATTCAGACACTCAGCAGTGAACCCTGAGAGTCCTCTCCCACTCCAGTACAGAAATTCCAAGCGATCCGTTCTAAAATCCTCCCCCAGATTACATTTTTCATATGGGAAAATCAGGAATAAATCTGAATTTCATAATCCCGGCATCCCGGAGTGCTTTGGGTTGGAAGGGACATCAAAGATCAACTCAACCCCTGCCATGGGACACCTTCCACTATCCCAGATAATTCCAACCTGGCCTGGAACACTTTCAGGGATGGGAAATCCATGGAATATCCCGTGCCGGGCTTTACTCACTCTCACAGGGAACAATTCCTTCCCAAATCCAACCTCAATTTCTTCACTTTCACTTTTATCCCATTCCCCATTTTCCTGTCACTCCAGCTTCTGATGGAAAATCCCTCCCATCACCTTTTCTTGCAGGGAACGTTCTCCCTGGAATCCACCAATCCTACCCCAAACTGAGGTGTTATTTTTCCTAAAACCATCCCAAATCTCTCCCTGGAATCCACCAATCGCACCCCAAAATGAGCTGGTATTTTCTTCAAAGCCACCCCAGAGCTCTGCTTGGAATCCACCAATCCCACCCCAAACTGAGGTGTTATTTTTCCTAAAACCACCCCAAATCTTTGCTTGGAATCCACCAATCCCACCCCAAACTGAGATGGTATTTTTCCTAAAACCACCCTGGATCTCTCCCTGGAATCCACCAATCCCACCCCAAACTGAGGTGTTATTTTTCCAAACCCTCCCCACATCTCTCCCTGGAATCCACCAATCCCACCCCAAAATGAGCTGCTATTTTCCAAACCCAAGCCCCGATCCCAAACCCTGTCCAACCTGGCCTTGGACACCTCTTGAGATGGGGAATCTTCTCCAAGCCACCCAACCCAACCCAGCCCATCCCCACTCTGGGAATCAAGAATTCCCCCCGTAATTCCCCATCCCAACATCTCCAGAGGCTCAGGAACCGGACTCACCCAGCTCCCGGGGGCGGGAAGAGATTCCAGAAGCGACCGGTGCATCCCGGCTCTGCCGGAGCTTTTATAGGGCCACCGGAGGAGCCGCCAGGTCCCATAACCCCCATGGCCCTCCCGGAGTGAGTCGGAGCCGCCGACTCATCCCGGACAATGAGTGGTTCCATGTCAGCTTCCCAGAGTAATTACCTCGGGATAATTAATCTTGCGTGGCATTCGGAGCAGCAGCAGCCCCAGCCCTGGGGCTGTTTTTGGGGACTGAACCCTTGGTTGCGTAGGAATGGGTTTTCCAGGGGTTTTTTTCATCCCTGGGGGGCTCACAGAGATGGGGTGGTCCCGGTTATTGATGGATTTGGGACAGGTTTTCCACGGGATTCTCTAGCTCTGTGGTTTCACCTCATCCACCACGCAACGCCTGGATTTTGGGGGTGCTTGGCCACGTTTTGGGCGTGGATTTCGATCCACTGAGGGAAAACAGGAAAACAAATGGCCCCTTGTGGTGAGTGCAGCTCATTATCCATCAAAATCTTCATTTTTTTAATTAAGAACTCCAGTTCTCGCCCCACCCTGTGGTCCCAGATCAGTGTTGGTGTCACCTGGGCTGGGCATGGCTTTGTCCTGGTCCCACTCAGCTCTCCTCGGGATCATCAGGGAGAAATTGTCCCACGGCGCCGAGCAGGAAGGGCCCAGATTCATTCATGGATTCGTTCATGATGGAGAATTCCATAATTAAAGGAGGATTTCCCCCACTCTGCTTCTTCACCCGCATGGGGCACAATTACCCAAGAGCTCCCAAACTTCCGGACCTGTTTTCATGTCCAAAATATTCGGGGCCCTTTCTCCTGGCCACAAAAACCACCCGGGCGGGGCTGTTTGTCCAAGTTCACAAGAAACCACATTTTTTAATAAAAAAAATTAAAATACTCAGGCCCTGCCCCCTCCCTGGGGGTTTGGGCTCCGTGTTGGTGTCACCATGGCTGGGCTTTATTTTGTCCTGGTCTATATCGGCTCTGTTGGAGCCAGCAGGGCCAAATTGGCCTTTTTGGGGTTATTTTGTGCCACAATGAGCCCATGAAGACTCTGAGCAGATTTTAATGACTTAAAAAAATCCATCTTCTGTTTTTGGGGGTTATTTTGTGTCACAAAGAACCCATGAGGATGCTGTGGAGATTTTTAATGACCTAAAAAAAAAAAAGGAATTCCTGGTTTCAGGAGTTTTTTAACCTCTGGGAGACAAGAAGGTGAATGCCTGGGGAAGTCACACAGGGCTGGAGGAAGTTTATCAGCTCCTGGGAGCTTTTTGTCACCTCTGGCTCCAGGTGTCCCACGCGGGTCCCGGGGCTGTCACCTGTCCCCGGAGCAGCGGGAATGTGGCCCTGGTGACTCTCAGGTGACTGGGACAGGTGAGGCACAGCCCTTGCACAACCAGCTGGGCTGCCACCCAAAAATAAACTTCCTCCAAAAATCACGTGCGACTTTCTCACTGATTCAACTCCTTATCTCACACAGACTGAAAAAAATCCTCATAAATCCAGGAGGTGAAATTTTTAAAGTCATTAAAAATCTGCTCAGCACTTTTATGGGTTCTTTGTGACACAAAATAATTCCCAAAAAACCAGAAGATGGATTTTTTAAGTCGTTAAAATCTGCTCTGTGCTTTCATGGGTTTATTGTGACAAAAAATAACCCCAAAAAGCAGAAGATGGATTTTTTTAAGTCATTAAAATCTGCTCAGAGTCTTCATGGGCTCATTGTGGCACAAAATAACCCCAAAAAGGCCAATTTGGCCCTGCTGGCTCCAGCAGAGCCGAGACGGACCAGGACAAAATAAAGCCCAGCCATGGTGACACCAACACGGAGCCCAAACCCCCAGGGAGGGGGCAGGGCCTGAGTATTTTAATTTTTTGATTAAAAAATGTGGTTTCTTGTGAACTTGGACAAACAGCCCCGCCCGGGTGGTTTTTGTGGCCAGGAGAAAGGGCCCCGAATAATTCAGACACGAAAACAAATCAGGAAGTTTGGGAGCTCTTGGGTAATTGTGCCCCACGTGGGGGAAGAAGCAGGGAGGGTGAAACCCTCCCTTTTTCCGGGAATTCTCCATCAGGAACGAATCGAGATTTTCCTGGTCAGCTCTGAGTGTCGGGCTCCACCTGGACCACAGGAACGTGGCTTTGTTGTGGCTTCTCTCCTGCAGGAATTGTTTCTTTGATCTGAAGCCACAGTGCCCCCCGTGGTTTCCAGCTCCCATTTTTGGAGGTTTGAACCTCCCTTTGACTGAAACAAGCAGTTCACATCCATATAAATACAGCTCATAAACAGATCTCATTTACATACATTTATATTGGTTTTTCCAGGTCTGGACAGCGGCAGGTGGGACACCAGCAGGAATTTCCACCTGGAGAGGTGGTCAGGCATTGGAAGGCGCTTCCCAGGTGGGAATTCGTGGAGCAGGGCTGATTTTCCATCTCCTGAGGTTTCAACCCAACGCCTCGGATCACGCATTGAAAATTCACCTTTTTTTTCCCCTTCTCTCTCCTTTTGTTCTGCTGCCAGAGTTTCTATTTTTGGAGCAGGGAGGGAGCTCTGCATTCCTGGGGCCTCACCCTCCAAATCCACTTTTGTGACTTATTAAAGGTGGGGTGGAGAATCCCCGAGGTCCCACCGGGCTCCTCCTCTCAGGGTTTTTGGGACATCCCTCCTCCAACCCCGCCCTGCTTTAACTCCTTTCCTCCACTCCTGGTGGAGTCAGGTGGGGTAAAAAGGGTGGAATTCCAAAATCCTTGAAAAGAATTCCAAGGCTGGCGAGTCCAAGCTCAATCCCCACCTGGACACCCAGAAAAACGTCCAGGAATTCCTTGAACACCTCCAGGGGCGGCCACTCCAAGCCTCCCTGAGACCCTTCCAAGGCCTTTTCCATTTTCCAGGAGGGATTTTGCCAAATTTCCCACCCTGGTACAGCTCGAGGCCATTCCCTCTTGTCCTGCCCTATTCCCTGGGATCAAATCCCAAATCCCCCCCCTGGAAGATCCCAAATCCCCCCTGGATCCCCCTTTTCTCCAGGCTGAGCCCCCCCAGCTCCCTCAGGATTCTCCGTTCCCTTTTCCAGCTGCTCCAGCCCCGTTCCCATCCCGCTCCAACCGCTCCGTGTCCCTTTTCCATGAGGGGACAGAGGACCAAGTGTCCCCGAGTGTCCCCCGAGTGTCCCCAGCCACCAGAGCGCAGCATTGGCCCGCACAGGCGGCTCCTGGAAAATCCTGTGGGATCCTCCCTCTCTCTCTCTCTCTCCATGTCTCCAGGAAAAGTTTTAATTTCGGGTTTGGCTCAGCCCAACCCCTTTTCGCCACTGGATCTGTGAAGGAGCAGCACGGGCTGGGATTGTCCCGCTGGGAATTCGCCCCACGGAGAAGGACCTGGGGGTCCTGGCGGACAAAACCTGTCCCTGAGCTGTCCCAGGGATCCCAGATCCCCCACCCCTCTCAGGGCCTCCTGTTCCCACTGCTGGAAAAGCTGGGAATGTTGGGAATGTTGGGAATGTTGAGCCTGTGGAGACCCCAGAGCCCCTCCAGGATCTGCAGGGGCTCCAGGGAAGCTGGAGAGGGACTTTTCCTCAGGAACTGCAGGGACAGGACACAGGGAATGGGGTCAGGGGGACAGAGGGGGAATTTGGGTGGGATTTTGGGAAGGAATTGTTCCCTGTGAAGGTCCCAGGTTATTCCATGGATTTTCCATCCCTGGAAGTGTCCAAGGCTGGCTGGCCAGGGCTTGGAGCAACCTGGGGTGGGGGAAGGTGTCCCTGCCCCTGGGTTGGAACTGGATGAGCTTTACAGTCCCTTCCCATCCCAAACCATTCCAGGATTCCAAACCATTCCAGGATTCCAAACCATTCCAAACAATTCCAAACCATTCCAAACCATTCCAAAACCATTCCAAACAATTCCAAACCATTCCAAACCATTCTAAAACCATTCCAAACAATTCCAAACCATTCCACCATTCCAAACCATTCCACCATTCTGGGCATGGGGCAGGGACCAAAGGAAATGTGAGGGGATGAGCAAAGACCGTGCTCTAATTCAATTAATTTAATTAATTTGTAATTAAAGAGCTGCACAGGAGCTGCAGACAAGAAAACTTCTCTCATTATGAGTAAAGTCCCGATTTGGGCGATTTAAAAGCGCTCAGGGCAAAATGAGAATGAAACTCCTCACCCGTGTCCCTCTTGCTTCACCCTAAAAGGGTTTTATTACTTAATTAACTCTTGGTTTCACTAATTAGGAGCTCTTTGTTCTGGGCCAGGCTTAGGGGAGGTTAAGCCTGGCTTTAGGTTCAGAATAACCCTGGTGACTTCTCAAAGCTCAGCTTTTTTGGGGGTTCAGCACCAATTTTTCTTCCCCCAGCACCTCCGTCTGTTGGCTCCATCCCTGTGCTGGGATTCCACGGGGAATAAAACCCTGGGATTTGGGGTTTGGCCTCGTGCAGGTGCTGGGATGGAGCAAATGGCGAGCCCAGGGTTGTAATTTTAATTATTTTAGTGATTAACTCAGCCTGGCTCATGGAACTCATGGACAGGACAAAATCCAAGATAAATCCTTTTGGGTTTTTTTGGCTCAAAGACCAATAATTGCCTTTCCCAGTGGCACCAGGAGCACCACAGAGGTGATATTCCAGAAAAAAAATGGGATTCTATCCTTTTCCAAGAGGTCAGGGAAGGCTGAAACCTGCCTCTGTATCCCAATCCCTCCCTGGGTGTCCCCAAGGCTGCTCCACTTTCCAGCAGGTCCTGGAAAAACCTGGGAAAGGCTGAACTCCAGCAAGTTCATTCCCAGTGAGCTCCGGAGGGGGAGTGAAGCAACTGGGAATTGAGTTCTTTGATGGCATGGCTACTGGAAAAGTCGTGGGGTTTCAGTGAGGCAATCAGAGCCCTGTGGGGAAAATTAGGGATAAATTTAGGCTGGGAATTAGCAGAGGTTTTCAAGAAGAGAAGAAATTAGGGATTAATTTAGGCTGGGAATTAGCAGGAGGTTTTCAGGGAGCAGAGAAGAAATTAGGGATTAATTTAGGCTGGGAATTAGCAGGAGGTTTTCAAGCAGAGAAGAAACTAGGGATTAATTTAGTCTGGGAATTAGCAGGAGGTTTTCAGGGAGCAGCCCAGGAGGACTCAGGAACAGGCTGGGAAATCCGAAAATGGGACTCAAAACAGGCACCAAGCTGTGGGCTGGAGTTTGGGGGATTTACAGGGATGTTTTACAGGAGAGTCCCAGACCCGAGGCTGTGACTCAGCTGGGAAACTCAGAGTTTTATAGGAATTGTCTGGATCCTGGGAAGCTCAGGAATCATGGGATTATGGAATGGTTTGGGTTGGAAGGGATCTTAAAAAATCATCTCATTCCAACCTCTGCCATGGGACACCTTCTGCTGTGCCTGGTGGCTCCAGGCTGGAATTGGGCATTTCCAGGGGTGGAAAATCCATGGAATAACCTGGGACCCTCACAGGGAACAATTCCTCCCCAAAATCCCACCCAAATTCCCCCTCTGTTCCCCTGACCCGATTCTCCGTGTCCTGTCCCTGCAATTCCTGAGGAAAAGTCCCTCTCCAGCTTCCCTGGAGCCCCTGCAGATCCTGGAGGGGCTCTGGGGTCTCCACAGGCTCAACATTCCCAACATTCCCAACCTGTTGGAAAAAAACAGCCAGGAAAAGACCATGGACACTCCAGATGCAGTCCTTGGATCCTGCAGCACTTGGGGTGTCCAGGGTTTTTGGGACCTTAAATCCCATCCTGGGCCACGGGCAGGGACAATTCCCACCCTCCCAGGTGGCTCCAAACCCATCCAGACTGGCCTTGGACACTTCCAGGGAAGCCACAAATGTCCCGGGACTTTGGGACAGGAGCTGCTCCAGGCTCCAGACCGATACTGGGGAGATGCTGCAGGTGCTAATTAAGTCATCCAGCAGGTGCTAATTAAACCTTTGTTTGATGAGTTCACCGCCATGTCCAGCCCGGAGCTGGACACAACAACGAGGTGGGCGGGAGCCGAATCCTCTGGAGAGCCCCGGGCCAGGCCGGGCCGGTTTGGCGGCTCCTGAGTCACAGCTGAAATCCAGCGGGGCAAAAGTTCCCGAGGATCCTCCCCTCTGTGCACAAAGGTCCTGAATCCTGGGGGGAAAGTCAGAGAGAATCCATGAAGTCACGAGGGAAGGATCCTTGCTCGCCAACAAAATCTGATCCCTAAACAAAAATCCCCAAATCCTGCATGGCAAAAATCAGGGAATGTATGTGGGGTCTTGAGGGGGAGCTCCTTGCTTCCCAAAAAAAATCTGATCCTTTCCCCAGATCCTGGGTGGAAAAAAGGTCAGGGACTATCCACAGAGTCCTGAGGGAGGGGTTCTCACTTCCCAAAAAAAAATCTGATCCTTTCCTCAAATCCTGGGTGGAAAAAAGGTGATGGAGGATCCATGGAGTCCTGAGGGAGGGCTCCTCACTTCCCAAAAAAATCTGGGAATTGCATGAAAATCCCCAAATCTGAGGTGGCAAAAAAGGTCAAAGAGCATCCATGGAGCCCTGGGTGAGAGGTCCTCACTTCCCAAAATTCGGATCCATTTTTTTGGTAGAGTGAAGCGAAGGAGCTCCGGGACCCTTGGAGACACCGAGACGCCCCCAGGACATCCCAGACGGAGCCGCCAGCTCCCATTTGGATCTCCTGGAATAACTCCTGGGAATCACCTGCTTGGCACCTGGGAGGTCCCTGATAAATCTGGGATTTGTAGGATCTGGAGCAGCAATTCCCATCCGGGAATGCTGGGCTGGGAATTTCCTTCCCCGTGGTGTCGCGATCCCTGGAATTTGTGGTGCATTTGGGACGGGCCGGGAGCTCCACGTTCCCTCCATTCCCTCACGTTCCTCCCGTCGTTTTCCCAAAGGTTTGGCTAAAAATAGATTTTTGTGCAATTCCCAGGGATGGGAAAAGCAATTCCACCTCTCCTCCGGGAAAAACGTTCCCTCCCTTTCCAAGGGCTGACTCCGGAGCCTCTTTGGGCAATATCCATAATTTTTGTGCTGAGGTTGCTGCCCGGTGACCTCCGGAGCATTTCCAGACTGGATCCAAACCAGTTTAAGGTCAGGCCACATCTGCTGATCTCCAGACAGGGTTTAGGATTAGGTTTAGGTTTAGGTCTCTCCCTCCCAGCCATGGGAAGTGTTTGACTTTAATCCCTGGGTGTTGCAAGTTCAGGGTTTAAATTTGGAACTGAAATATTCCAGAAATCCTTGATTTATTGCTTAAATAAAAATGTCCCAAGCAGGTGGAGGTGTCCTGTCCCTGTCTGGGGCTCAGACGGATGGACAGCACTGACCTGAGGAGGAGAATTCCCTCGGGAATATTGCACAAAAATTCGGGTGGAAGGTTGGAGGTGGTGAAATTCCCTGTCCGTTCTCAAACTCGGCCGCTCCGGCCTCGGCAGGGCAAAAACCAGGATCAGGGAATGATGAAATAGTGGAATAATAGAATCAGGGAATCATGGAGTATCAGAGGATCATGAAATAATGGAGTCAGAGAATCGTGGAGTCAGAAAATCATGGAAAAATTGAATCAGAAAATCATGGAATCAGAGAATCAGAAAATGATGGAGTCAGAGGATCATGGGATCATAAAATCACAAAATGACGGAATTAGGGGATCACAGAATCAAAAAATCATGGAGTAATAGAGTCAGAGAATCAGAAAATCATGGAATAAGAGGATCAGAGAATCACGGAATAACAGAAGCATAAAATCACGGAACAATAAAATCAGAGGATCCGAGAAAATCAGAGGATCATGGAAAGGTTTGGGTTGGAAAGGACCTTCAGGATCATCCAAGCCCCTGCCACGGCCAGGGAAATTCCCACTGTCCCAGGTCTCTCCAAGCCCCATCCAACCTTTCCTCGGACACCTCCAGGAACGGGGCAGTGCCGAACCCCAAGGTTTTAAGGATTCTGATCTCCTTCCCTGCATCTCCCCGTGGGAAGGGCACAATTCCAGGAGCTTATCTCGGTTCCGAGCCCTGCCAGCCGCTAGGCTGCCTCGAAAGCAGCCGGGCAGGTCTGGGAAGTGCCCTAATTCCAGCCTGGAATCGGCACCGGCGGAGCTCCAGCAAGGCCTGAGTCAGGCTTTGGGCTTGGGCTGGGGTATCCCCAAAGCTGGAGACTAAAACTGAGCCTATCCCAGCCAGAACAGCAAGGCAGGACCCAGGGGAAAATGGGAATTGCACAGACGGGAGAAAATTCTGGAATTTTCCAGCCTCGTGGTGCTGAAGAGTTGTTGAGAGAGGAAGTTGCTCCACGCCAGGAGCAGCCGCTTCCAGGCGCTGCCCAGGAATTCCGGGAGGTGACGTGGGACCAGCTCAGCCTGTTGGAAGTGATCGCGTCGGGATCTTGATCCGATAAAAGCTCCGGAAAAGCTGCGGAGATGAGCCCGGGAGAGGCCCGGGATGACCAAAGGTGATGAAATTCCCGTCTGGGTGGGACACGGCGTCTCCAGGGGCCGTGTCCCAATGGATCCCGGAGATTTGGGGGATTGGGATTGGATTTTGGAGGGTTTTCCCACTCCATAAATGTTTGGGTTTTTTTTCCACCTGGACTAATCCTCAGGGAATGCACATGCAGGGGTCCCTTTATTTCACATTGAGGCTGAAACACCTTTTTGAATTCCCTTCTGGAATTCCATGGGGCCGGTTCCCCAAATTCCACGTGGGTGGGAAAAATCTCGGATATTGTCAAAAATCCCTGGAGAGAAACTCAGCTCCCTGCTCCATCACGTTTGGATGGGTGAGAGCTGCATTTCTATGGAAAATGAGATTTTTCCAGAGAATTCCAGAATTACTGAGATTGGAAAAGCCCTCCAAGATCATCGAGTCCATCTTTTGATGGATCAACCCCTTTCCAGGGCCCTGAGGAATTCCTTGGACACCTCCAGGGATGGCAACTCCAAACCTCGCTGGGCAGCCCCTGACAGCCCTTTCCAGGAGGAAATTCCTGGAATGTTCAGGAAATCCCTCCTGGTGATTCCAAAGTGAAATGAAAGTTGAAGGAAATCCATTAAGTTCTTCCCAGGAAAACCCAGGAGAGGTTTAGCTGTGGAATGACCCCTATATGGGTTGCGATGGGAATTCCCAATAAATCCCAGGAATTTCAGACATCAGAGGGGGCACTAGCTGTGGAATGACCTTGGGATGGGTTGAGGTGGGAATTCCCAATAAATCCCGGGAATTTCAGACATCAGAGGGGGTTTTAGCTGTGGAATGACCCAGCTGAGGGTTGCCACCCAGTTGAGGTGGCACCAAACCCCACCAAGCTCCCAAACCTCATTGGGGTCTCCAATAACTCCATGATCCCGAGGCTCTGACCTTTATCCAGGGAGAAATTCCACGGTTCACCGGGATTAGTCAGGGGAACGAACTCAGAATCCTCTCTGGAAAGTGCCTACGTGTAAAACCCGGCAGGGCAAGGTTCTTGTGAAAGAATGAGCTCATCAGCCAGGAGGACTCATTCCCAGAAGGCAGGGCTTCCAAACCCTATAAAAGATCCCAAATCTCCCCGCTCCGGCATCCTCTCCACTCCCGCTGCTCCCTCGGCACCGGCTGGGTGAGTCCCGGAATCCCGAGGTTCCTCGGGGAGCTTTGGGATTGGGAATCCCAAGGTTCCTCAGGGAGCTTTGGGATTCAGAGTTCTGAGATTTTGGGGGAGGTTTGGGATTGAGAATCCAGAGATTCCTCGGGGAGCTTTGGGATTCAGAGTTCTGAGATTTTTGGGAAGGTTTGGGATTGAGAATATCGAGATTTTTGGGGCTGGGAATCCTGGGATTTTTTGGGAGGTTTGGGATTCAGAATTCTGTGATTTTTGATGGGGATATTTGGGACTGAGAATCCCGATATTTTCGGGGATATTTAGGATTGAGAATCCTGAGATTTTTGGGGGAAGTTTGGGACTGAGAATCCTGATTTTTGGGGGGATATCTGGGGTTCTGCCTTTCAGGAAAGGTTGGATTTGGTGCCTTGGGATATGTGGAGGGTTCCTGGAAAGGAGGGAATTTGTGGGCGTTGGGGTGGCCTGGAAATGGCACTGGAAGGCAAATTAAGACCGAGCCTAAATCTGACGGTAATTAAGTCCTAAATTAGACCCTTCCTGAGGCACGGATCAGATGGAATTCCGTTGGTTTAAGGACGAATCTCGTCCCTCCAGGGAAGGACATCAAACCCAAATCCTCTCCTGCCAAATTGATTTTCCTTTGATTTTATAACCAAAATATTTTTTTAAGCTTCCATTTCACCCAGGAATTCCTTGGAAAGAGGCAAATTTGGGAGCACGAGGGCGCTGTGGGGAGACAAGGAGTGAAAATATTCCCCGAGTGCCGCCTCATCCATGTCAGGAGCAAGATCTTAATTAATTAATTAATTAAGGTCTTATCAGATGTAAAAAAAAAAAAAAAGGAAAGAAGAGAGGAGGGAATTGGCTGTGAGAGGAGCTGGGAACCCCCCGGGGAAGGGAGGAGGAATTTCCACTCTCTCTCCCTTGGGAAGTTCAAATCCCTTCCAACCCCACTTTTGGAATTCTCACCTTTCTCTCCTGCCCTTGGATTTAAAAAATCCAGCGCAGGAATTCCCGAGGTCCGGGTAAGCCTTCAGCGGCCACAAAATTGTCCCCAAATTGTCCCCAAATTGTCGGGGAGGAGAAATCTGCGCTGGCCGCTCTGACTCAGGAGGGGACAGCGGTGACAATCCCGGACCTCGGGGACGCTTTATCCCAGAGAATTCCCTTCCAAGGACCGAGCCAGGGCCAGCCAAACCCCCGGCATCGTCACCGGAGCGAGAGGAGGAGCCGTCTCCTGGGAATTTAACCCTCAGCTCGCCGGAGCCTCGAGAAACCTCCCCTGCGGTTCCAAATTCGAAGGGAAAGCTGAAAATCGAGGGGCAAAAGGCGGGAATTATTTCGGGTTTGCCAGTCCCAAACACCCCCTTGGCCCCACATTTATATTCTTCTTTTTTTTTCTGGCAAGACAAACATCCTGAAATGTTTGGGTTTAGCCTCGGGAAGCCAAGGGCAGAGGAGGAAAACTGGGCTTTAAAAAAAAAATTAACACGCTTTTCAGAATTGTGTCACCCTCCTCCCGCTAACACAAGAAATTCCCACTTTTTTTCCAGGTGATCCCGTTTTCCCGCAGAGATGTCTCTGAACCAGATGCAAATCAAGCAGGAGCTGCAGCTCCCCCCCGGCCTGGGTAAAACCACCCCAAAACAGAGTCCGGAGCACCCCCAAATCCCGGTGCCCGCCCCCTGCCCCGAGCCGCTCCCGGCAGTGGCGAAATTGCCGGAAAAGGCGACCCCAGAACCGGGAAAAGGGGAAGCTGCCGTGCCCCAGTGCCCGCCCCAGGAGCAGCAAACCCAATTCCCTCCGGCATTCCCGACCCCCGAGCCCGCTCCGCACCTGGAAGAGAAATCCTGCCCGGAACCGACGCTGGAGAAGCAGGAGGCCAAGGAGATCCCGGTTCCCGCTCCCGTTCCCTGCTCCGAGGCTGCGCCGTGCGCCCAGGAGAAGCAGCAGTGCCAGGAAATCCCGGTGTCCATCCCAGAAAAACAGGAGTGCAAGGAAATCCCGGTGTCCATCCCAGAAAAACAGGAGTGCAAGGAAATCCCGGTGTCCGTCCCAGAAAAACAGGAGTGCAAAGAAATCCCGGTGTCCATCCCCGAGCCACACCCTGACCCTGTCCCGTGTTCCCAGGAGAAGCAGCAGTGCCAGGAAATCCCAGTTTCCATCCCTGATCCTGCCCAGGAAAAGCAGGAATGCAAGGAAATCCCGGTGTCCATCCCAGAAAAACAGGAATGCAAGGACACCCCTGTCCCCATCCCAGTTTCATGCCCTGAACCCATTCCAAGCTCCCAGGAAAAGCAGGAATGCAAGGAAATCCCGGTGTCCATCCCAGAAAAACAGGAATGCAAGGAAATCCCGATGTCCATCCCGGAAAAACAGGAATGCAAGGACACCCCTGTCCCCATCCCAGTCCCAGTCCCAGACCCCGCCCCGTGTTCCCAGGAAAAGCAGGAATTCCAGGAGATCCCGGAGCAGCGCTCCCTTCCCGAGAAATTCCCTCCCCTGGAGCAGCAGCTGGAGCAGCCCGGCCCGTGGCAGAAGTAGAGGGAAAATCCCGGTCCTGGAGATTTTCTCCCCGAATCCAGAGGTTTTTCCAAACCTTTTTTTTTTTTTTTCTTTTTTAAACCCCTGCAGAGCTTTTGTCGGGAATTCCTTCCAGCCGCCCCTCCCGCTAACGCCTTGTCCGTTACTAACAGCAGGGAATTCCCGTCGGGAATGCTTTCCAACAGGGTTGTAGCTCTTCACCTTCCCAAATTCCTGCCCTTTTCCCCAGTCTCGCGGCTTTGGAATGCCCAGAAAGCACCCCCCCTCCCAAAAAAAAAAATCATGGAGCAAGGCGGGGTTCGTGAAGTTAAAGAAAAAAAAGCCCCAAATCCAGGGAAGAGCTCGTCCCCTTTCTCCCCCTGGATTCCAGCTCCCACCTGGAATTTGGGAAGTTTTTCCCTATAAATAATCAGGTTTGTGTGGAATCTGCCGCCAAAACGCTCAAAAATTCCCAAATCGGGAATTAGTCCCGATTATTTGGTGGAATGAAAAAATAATCCTTTAGGACTGAGGGAGAGAAAAATGAAGATTTTTAGGATAGATCCGATTTTGGTGGAATTAAAAAGAATCCTTTGGGATTGAGGGAAAAAAAAAAAGGAAGAATTTTAGGATAAATCCGAGCTCGCTCTCCCCTTGAATTTCCTCGGAGGTGTCAAAGAACAGCTCAGGCCGTGAATATTCCATAATTACCCAAATTTATGGATAATTAACTCCACTCCAGACATGTTTGGGAAGGGATTAACCCCGGGCGTGGCGATAAAGGAGGAATTCCAGCCGGGAATGTTTCGCCACCTGCAGGTGTTTGGGACTTTGTCTGGTGATTGTTTTCGGCTGCTGTTGCATCCAGGATTTATTTCACTGTGAAAATTCCACAATAAAAGCGACTTTGAGTGCCGAGTTTTGGGAATTTTTGTTCCTGGTCGTGGGGGGTTTTATACCAGGGTCGTGGGGATTTTTGTACTAAGTTTTGGAGATTTTTGTACCAAGTTTTGGGGGATTTGATACCAAGTTTTGGGGATATTTTTTAATCAAGTTTTGGGGATTTTCAACGGCTTCTGCAGAAAAAGATGGAGAGGAGGTTTAGCTTGCAAAAGCCAAGGTTTGTGTGTGCTTAAAGTTGATATTTTAGGGGAAAAGAAAAGAGAAAGAGAAGTGAAAATGGGAGAAAAAGCACCAACAAAAACACCAGGAAGCAACCACGAGGTCATTCCATAATTTTATTGCACCACATCCCAAATTAAATTCAGAATGAAAAGCAGCCCCACCATTCATTTATCATTTTTTAAAGCTAATTAAGCGCATCTCGTTATGAGGTAATTTCTGGCAAGCAAAGCAGGTCTGGAGACGTTCCCGGGAGCCAGGATGAGGTGGGAAAAGCGGGATTTGGGATTTGGGATGGCTCCTACTTCTGCTTGGAGCACTCCTGCTGCTGCTGCTGCTGCTGCTGCTGCTGCTGCTGCTGCTGGGGGAGGCTCTTCACGGCCACCTTGGCCTGGCCTTTGGAGGCCTGGCTTTGCTGGACCCCCTTGGGAAGGGCCCCGCACTTCTGCTGGCACTGGGCCGGGATCTGCTGCGGCTGCTTCTGCTGCTGGGACATCCTGGCTGAGCCTGGAATTCAAAACCACGGAGAGAACCGAGCGGGTTTTAGGCTCCAATTCGCCTTTTTGGGGTGTTGAAGTTCCAGGCGCCGCCTCAGCTTCGAGATCGACCCTGCAGATTTAAACTTAATTCCCAAACCAGGCAGTTTCTGGGATTAAATCCCCGAGGGTGCTGCAGTTCAGCCCGAATTTTGGGGAGTTGTTTCCCGCCCCTTTTTGGGTTTTTTTTTGGATCCCATCCCATTCCCTGCAGGATCAGTCGCCCCTCTGAGAGATCAGGGAATTGCTGTGCCTAAAACGAGGATCAGAGGCAAAACTCAGCCTAACAAAGCCAGGGAAAGGCTGCAGAGCTGGAGAGGAGACAAACGGCACCAGGGGTTTTCCTTCTTTCCCTCTGCTCATTTTTTCCTGGGAATCTCGACTTTAAAAATCTCGGGAAAAAAATGTGGATTTGGAGGAAAGCTGAACTGAAGGAGAAGCTCCAAAAAAAGGAGCAGAAAACTGGGAAAATCTCAGGACTGGGAGTTTTGGCAGGTGTCGTGGGGACAGGACATTTTCATGCTCATTATCCCAATCGTGGTTTCTGTTCCCTGTCCTCAGTTTGTTTTGTCTTCCTTCCCCCCCCCCCCAGCTGGCTGCTGGCTTGCCGCTTAGCTTAGCTTGCTGCTTTTGCTTGCTGCTGGCTGCATGCTTTGCTGGCTCTGCTTTCCTCTCTTTTTTCTCTGCTTTTCACTGGCTTGCTTTTTTGCCATTTTTTTTTCCTTTTCCCCGGTTTCCGTTGTTCCCTTTCCCCCCCGCCCCCCGAAGACATAGGACCTACTCCGGGCAGGAGCTCCCCCGGGGTCTGCGAAAGAAGCTGCGTACCCTCTGCGGCGAAGAGAGATACAGCTCAACCCCCTTGGACTGGTGAAAACATCTGTGGTCGTCTTGGGCTATTTCTCTTGTGCTGGGGAGTGTTTTTTGGTGTGCCTTAATAAACAAGGTTTTTCCACTTCCCCTCTGAAGGAGTTCCTCCTGAAGCCGGTGGTGGGGGGAAGTTGTGGAGGGTTTGGTTTCCTATAAGGGGCTCCTTTGGAGGTGTTTTCCCCTAATTTGTCCTAAACCAGGACAGCAGGGAAAAATCCTTTGATAACAATCCCAGAATTGGATACCAATCCCAATATTTGATAATATTCCCAGCATTTGATAATATTCCCAATATTTGTTACCAACCCTAATATTTGATACCAATTTTTGGAACCACCACGCCTCTGCCCCAGCTCCTTGAGACCCCCAGAGCAGGAGCCACACCCGGGGCCATGAAATTCAGGTGGATTGAGGATTTTATCCAAGGAAACGGAACCGGGATCCCTGGAAATCCAGGAAGGTGTTCCACCATCTGCCCATGGATGCCAACCTTTGGTTATCCACGGGATTCTTATCAATCCCAGGAAAATTATCATGGAGTTCTGACCCAAAGAGTCCCAAACCTCCGCTTGGAGCCTCAACACTCCCAAAATTCCATCGAATGGTTTTCCACCCGTTGCAGGCGGAGTTTTTTTGGGGAGACAACACCAGACTGGGGAAGAAAACGGCGAAAAATCCCATTTTTCCCACCCCAGGGCACCAAACCCCTCAGCTGGGCAGCGAGAGGGGCAGGGAAGGACTCACCTGGCGCGTCCTGCTCGAGGAGGGAGCTCAGGAGGAGCCGCTGCGGGTGTGGAGCTTCCCGGAGGAGCAGCTTTTATATCCCCGCGGAAGGGCCGATGCCTCGGATTAAACTCGGTGACCAGAATCTTTCACAACCGGAACCGGCTCCGCTCCCACCTCCTGGACCTCAGTCAAAGTCTGGGAGAGATTCCCTCCTCTCCCAGCTGCGGGGGACTGGGTGTTTTTCACGCAGGGCACACCCAGGGCTGCTCATCGCGGGGTGATTTGTTAATAATTCATTAATAATTCCTTAATGATTCGCCCCATCCCGGGCAGAGATCCCACAAAGAACCGGCAGCTGGGAAAACTCACATCTATTCAGGAATGAGTTTTAGGGATAATTTTGGCTGGGGAGTACCCCCAGGCTGATGAGATATCCCTAATTTATTGTAAATATCCCGGGAATTCCAGCAATTCCCAGTGCTGACCACAGCTGGTGCGTCAGGGCTTGGCCACAGGACGTGGAGAGCACAGCAGGTCCCTCCAGGATTTTCCAGGTGCTCCCGTGATCCCTATTCCCAGGGAAAATGGAAAAATTCCCGTGACAGGCACCGGTGATGGATCGGGATGAAGATGCTCCAGAATCAGGTGACTCACGGAGTCACCTCCGATCCACGTGATTCCTGATTTAAACCTTTTCCATGATTCATGGTTTAAACCTTTTCCAGGCCTCCAAAAGGACACAAAAGTGGCTTGGATCCAGAGCTTGTATCCCCAAAAATTTGAGGCGCAAATTCCTCATTTCCCCATCAGTTTTCCTGGGAATATCCAGTCCAGGTGTGGCCAGGTGTAGGGGGTGTTTTTTTTCCCATGATTTCTGACTAAAACCTTTTCCATGCACCCAAGATGTCACAAAAGTGGCACCTCCAAGGCAGAGCTTGGATCCTCAAAGATTTGGCTTCCTCAGGAGGAATCTAAGGTGCAGATTCCTCATTTCCCCATTCATTTTCCTGGGAATTTCTGGCACGAGTGTGGGGTTGTTTGCCCTGATTCCTAAAACCTTTTCCATGCCCCCAAGATGCCCCAAAAGTGGCACCTCCGAGTCGCTCCTGAGGCAGAGCCTGGGTCCGTAAATTCCACGGAGGAAGAATTCGAGGTGCTGATGCCTCACTTCCCCATCCATTTTTTGGGAATTTCTGCTCCTGCTTTGCCTCTCAGGTGTGCTCAGGTGTTTGCCTTCCCCAGCTGTGTTTTCTTTTTTGCCTCCCATGATCCCCGCCTGAGGGTGTCACCTCCTGGTGTCACCTTCTGGTGTCACCTCCTGGTGTTGACAGCGAGGGACACAAAGAGGAACCTGCTCCTCGCCTCCGCACCTGCACATTAAAAAGGTGATTTGGAAACAGTGTCGGCACACCCCCGAATATAAATATCTCTCTTTTCTTCTCCAGATTAGATATTCCCCACCCTTCCCGTAATGAGGGGGTAGGTGGGGAGCGATTTCAGCATTCCCAGACATGGAAATGGCATGGCCAGCACGGAGCCAGAGGTGAAGAAAGCCACAGGCACAAGCTGGGACGCAGTGGGAGCTTTATCTCTGAAAATTGGGGGTTTTTATAGGTTTAACTCCCTCCAGACCATGGGGTCACCTTCAGCTTCAAACTTACCCAGAATAAAGATGTATTTATATTTATTTAAAATTGTGCCTTCCAGATGTTCAATTCCTTTCTTAATTTAAAGCTTTCTTCCACTTAAATTCGCCCTTTAACAGTTTCTAGAATTTACTTCCAAAATCCCAAGCTGTGAAGACCAAAATTCTGTCTGAAAATCAAATTTCTGTCAATAATTTCAAGCATCTCTCAGAAAAGGATTGACAGGATAATTATTTCCTTGTCGAATTAGAAGGAATTTCTCCATATTTAAACATTTTTTTACTTCAGGCATAAAACCCTCCCAAGCCACTTTTGAAAATGGAAATTAAGGAAGATATTTTGGGGTCTGAAGTCATGGAAATGGGGAGAAAAAAAGACAAAAGAAAGCTGGTGCCATCGATGGTCATTTTTTTATTGCTGCACAGAGAATTTACAAGACTGAGAAGAGACAAGAGGAGAAGGGAAGGGGAAAAGCGTCGACATCTTCCACCACCAGCTGCTGACAGCGCTTCCTGGGATTCCCAATGCTAAAATATTGGGAATGCCCAAGGAAAAACGCTGTCAGGAGCAGAAGTGAAAACACAGGGAACACTCAGAGAAGAAACGTTTTCCAAGACGAAATTAACGTGGGACGATCAGAGCGGGAGAGGCCTCGTTGCGTCGCCGATGGGTCTGCGCCGTGTTTTCCATCCGGAGCCCACGGCTTTGGCTCCTCACCGGTCACCGGAGCCACCCCGCGGGGCTGGGCCTGGCGTCGGGATCAGCAAGGGTGGGAGCAGGGCTCCAGGCACACGGTCTCGCACGACTCCACGCACTTGGTGCTGCAAACCTCGGCCTGGCACTTCTCCACGCACTTGGTGACACAGGGCTCAGGGCACTGGGTGGGGCACTGGGCGGGGCAGACGTCCACGCACTGCGGGGCGCAGCTGGTGGTGCACTGGGTGGCACAGACGTCCACGCACTGCGGGGCGCAGCTGGTGGCGCACTGGGTGGCACAGACGTCCACGCACTGCGGGGCGCAGCTGGTGGCACACTGGGTGGCACAGACGTCGGCGCACTGCGGGGCGCAGACCTCCACACACTGGCTGGAGCAGGGCTTGGCGCAGACGTCCACGCACTGAGGGGCGCAGCTGGTGGCGCACTGGGTGGCACAGGGGGTCTGGCAGACCTCGACGCACTGGGTGGCACAGGGGGCCTGGCAAACCTCGACGCACTTGGTGGCGCAGGGCTCCGGGCACTTGGCGCACTTCTGCAGGCAGATGGGAGGGGGCAGGCAGGGCTGCTTGCACTGCTCGTAGTAGTAGGACATCCTGGGGAGGTGCTGGGGCAGCAGGAAAGAGCTGGGAAAAAGCTGGGAAAGAGACAAAAAAAAGAAACGATCAGGATATCGGTGCGTGCTTATCAAGGCGCGATTCGCAGCGTGAGGTCTCAGTGGGTTCGTGTTTGGCTGAGGAAAGGAATGTTAGGAAAAGCCGCCTGTGTCCAGGATTCCTGGGGTTCTGGAGTTGGAAGGGACCCACAAGGATCTCATCATGTCCAGCTCTTCAGGGAATGGCCCCTGCAGGGATCAAATGCGTGAGCTGGGCGTTGTGAGCGCCATGGTCTGGGCCAATCGCAGGGTTTTTATGGAATTAAAGCTGCCTGAGAATCCCTTCCTTCATTGGGAACCTATTAGGAAGCCTCGAGCCACAAATCCTGAATTTTATGGGATTGTCAATTTTGTGGAAGCCATAAACACAAAAATACTCCAATCCCTCCTATTCTCAGTTCCATCAGCAGAAGTTCCAGGGCTCGTCTCTTCCTTATCAGATCCTCACGCCCACCTGGGCACGGCCCCAGCACCGGGAATTCCCAACCACAAAGCCCAGAGGCCACAAATCCTGCCATTATCCCATGGAATCATGGGATGGTTTGGGTTGGGAGGGATCTCAAAGTTCATCTCGTTCCAACCCAGACCAAGTTGCTGCAAGACCTGTCCAGCCTGGCCTTGGACACTTCCAGGGATGGGAAATCCATGGAATAACCTGGGCCAGGGCCTCACCACCCTCATGGGTTTCTTCCCAATATCCAACCTAAATTTCCCATATTTCAGTGTAAACACATTCCCTGTATCCTGTCCCTGCACTTCCTGAGGAAAAGTCCCTCTCCAGCTTCCCTGGAGCCCCTGCAGATCCCGGAAAAGGCTCCAATCTCTCCACAGGCTGAACATTCCCATCTCTCCCAACCTGATGTTCCTCCAGATCCTGGGATATCACTGGAATTTTTTGGGGGACTAATGGGGCTCATCCTTTCATGAGGGAAGGGTTGGCCCAGAGGCTGCAGCTCCCATTTCCAGCTCATTTCCTCCTCCTGGCTTCTCCCAGAGGTCTCCCTCGGCTTTGCCTGCAGGAATCCTGCAGCTCCCTCCTTCCGGATAGAGCCTCTTCCCACCCATCCCGTTTGAAGTCCCAGGAGCTGCTCCACAGCATCCATTCATTTATTTAATTCCCAGCCTTAATGAGGCAGGAGCAAATTAACCAGGATGGAACAGGAGGGAGGAGGAGAAGCCACCATAGTTCTGGGGGAGGTGACTTTTCCAAACTCCTCCAGGCAGAGCAAACTCCAAATAAAATCCCCAATTCCAGAACAAATCCCAGAAGAGAAGCACGGGAGCGAAGCTCTCCTGGGACTCGGAGTGAACTCTCTTTTCCACGAGATATCCTGATAAAAAATTCCCTGATAAAGCCAAGAAGGACTTACCAGGTCACCGGTCCTGGCGAGCGACGGAGAAGCCAAAGGAACTGGCGGGAGCCTCCGAATCCAAACCTTTTATACGGCCAGAGTGGCATCAGCTCCGGAAACGCGGGAGCCCAGGGGGATGGACAGCTGACCACAAACTGCCCCGGCAGGCTCCACCTCCACATGCTTTGCATGTTTGTTTGCATCCTAATTTTTGGTGGAAGTCCTCTTCCAGGAAAGCAGGTGATGCTGAGCCAGCCGCGCTCCGACCCCGGTCATGCGGTTCCCAACGGGAATGGCGGAGTCATTAAAAAAAAAAACCAGCGGGTGCTGAATTAATTGGTTTTCAGAAAGGGATTTAATGCGCTGGGACGTTTCTGTGGCCTTATTTCCATAAATGTTGGGTTTTGATACCTGGAGTTTTTCCAATGTGGAATGGCTGTTATTAGGGAAGATGGATAATTAATTGGATTTACTATGAGAAATACCCTGTCCTAATTCTCATGGAAAGGCACAATCAATCCTCCAGTGCTCCCACAAAACCTTGAGGTCCCTGTTTTCCTGATAAATTAAATTATTTCATTCATCCAACCCATTCCTCTCCATGGATTAACACCATCCATGCTTGGAAATTCCAGTGGGGACACAACTGCAGGTTTATTGAGGAACACTTCAAGCCATTCAAGGCAGAATAATCCTCATTTTAAAGATGCTTTTCCCTCACAGAAAAGTACAAAAGGCTCCAGTTTAAGTGGGATTTAGACCCAGGATACAATTTTTATTAAAGTTTTGCTGATTATGGGAAATCCACGTTTCTCCCAGATATTCCAATCACGGAGACGGGAACGTGACCATCACAAAAAATGCTAAATAGGGAAAAAAAACACGCCAAAACAAACCAACCCAGCACGAGCAGCACGTCCTGTTTATGCACCAAGCCCGGAGTCTCCCAGAGAATTCCAGGCATCAACACCGGTTCCTTCCCAGTGCTTATACTGGAATTCCACCTGATCTCCACGGCTTTTGCCACCTCACGGGTGGCTCAGCTTTTCCACAGACTCAGCTCCCCACAGCTTCTTCCCCGGAGGCTCTGCTGCCCCGGGGGCTTTTCCGGGGATAAACTGGGTCTGGCAGAGTGTGGTTTGCTCATCTTAAACACCTCCCTTGCCACGGGAGGAAAAACTGAGCCCAGCAGAGCTCAGATTTGGGAGCTGAAGTTTTTAGGCAGATGAATCTCTCATCATTTTCTCCTCCTTGAGCTGCCGGGTGTGGAAATTTTCCCCCAGCACAGATTCCAACTCTTATCTTCCCAAGGAATATCCCATATTCCGGTTGGAACAGCTCCTCAGGCTCCAGGCTCACCTCAAAACCATCTCTGAGCACTGCTCCTGCACCTCCCTTTCTACCCTTAGTTGTTTTACACCCCGTTGTTAACTTTGATTAGCAAGAAATTGAGGCCTTCCAAAAGTGGATTATTTCAGGAGACGTAAAGGAATCCGCACTCCGACACCCGGGAACGTCACGGGGTTGGGTCGTTATCCCTAATTGGCACTTATTTGGGAATCTCCATTACGTTTATGGGCAATTGGAGTCATTGGAGTTGTCACGTTGGTGTTGGTGAATCAGGACCCCACAGAGACCTCCTTCGGTGACTCCGGTGACTCCTCCCGCAGCGGGCCGGGCGTTCCGGAGGCAATTCCATGAGGGAATTCCTCGAGGGCAGCACCCCCAGCTCCAAGGGTCCAGTCCCCTCTTCTGCTGAAGGGACAAAGTTTTCCCAGGATCCCAAAATCCCTGAGATTGGGAAAGAGCTCCCAGAACATCGAGTCCAAGCTGTGTCCGATCCCCCCTTGGTCATCTCGAGGAATCTCCAGGAATTCCTCAGACACCTCCAGGGGTGGCCACTTCAACCCTCCCTGAGCCCCTTCCAAGGCCTGGCCACCCTTTCCAGGAGGGATTTTCCCAAATTTCCCACCCTGAGCCTCCCCTGGTACAGCTTGAGGCTTTTCCCTCTTGTCCTGCACTGGGATCAGATCCCAAATCCCCCCTGGCAGATCCCAAATCCCCCCTGGATCTCCTTTTCTCCAGGCTGAGCCCCCCCAGCTCCCTCAGAATTTTCCAGACCCTTCCCCAGCTCCATTCCCACCCCTGGACAGGCTCCAGCCCCTCCATGTCCCTCTTTCCATGAGTGTCCACAAATGGACACGGGGTCGAGGTCCAACCCCTCCATCCCCGTGCAGGATTCCCATTTTCCCAAGCAAGAAAAGGAATTTTTCCTGTGCGTTTCGATCAATTCTCACAGAAATCGGGGATTCTCCCCATTCTCCTGCCCAAACCCTCCACACCTGGTTGCAATTAAACCTCCTGGGCCTTCATCAGACCCAACTTTCCCCTCTCCTCATTCCCACAAGGACCTGGGGAAGGTGGGAGGGTCTGACCCAGCTCTCTGGGCAGTGTCCAGGTGGCTCCGGGAATTTTTGGGATGCCAGGAGGATGAGAGCAGAGGACATGAAGCCTCACATGGATGTGAGTGGCTCCTTCAGTCTGTGCCCGAGGGACAATTTGGATCCAGCCATGAGAGGAGCCCAAATCCCACGATTCCAGCCTCTTTTCCTGTTTACTCCGGAAGGTGAGCGCTCAAAGAAGAATGACAATTAGCACCTGAGTAATTAAATCTGGGAAGGAGGAACTGGCTGTGGTTGCAGAAAAAAAAAAAGAAAGAAAAAAAAAATTCCTCGCCTTTTTTATCTCTTTGCTTGGATTTTCTCAATTTTTCAGGAAAAATCTCTGGATTTCCTCAGGATTGTTTTTTTTTTTTTAATTTAGTGGATGAAATTGCTTTGATCTCCATGGAAATTTTAGAGCTCACCTGACAGAGGAACCAGGGGGATTCTACAACATTTTCTTTTAGTGAGCAGCAGTTTTCTGCCTGTTTTAATTTCACAGGTGTGGAATAAACATCCGGGTGGTCACACAGGAAGAATTCCTGTTTAGGTGTTTTCTGGAAATGGTGTTTCTGCTTTCTGCTGCTTCGAGATGACTTACAGCTGAATTTTTTGGACATGTGAAGGATTAAACACCCTGCCAGCACCACGCCAGAAGGGAAAAATTAATCCAAAAGCCTTTTTTTTCCCCACCTACATTTTATTTCCCAGAAAACCGAGCGATTTGGGAGTAGGAGCGAAGGACATCATTGCTTGCACGGAATTTTAACGAATTTTTGAGGCGTTTTGGTGCCCAATGAAACCCCACGGGGAGTTTTTGTGCCCCAGCCCGCTGGGATCAGAGGAGCTTTGAGGGCGGAGCTCGCAGGTTGTCACCAACCCCGGGCCTTGGGGCATCTTCAGAGGAGCCGGTGGCGGCTCCCAGACGGTCCCACCCCGTCTGCCGCCGCCCCCGCTCCTCCCGCCCGCATTCCGAGCGGGATTTGCTCCGCCAAACCCTCCCCGGCCCCGGCTCCCAGCCGAGCGCAACCTCGGGAGCCTCCCGGGACGGTCCCGACCCCCGTTTGGGGGTTTGGGATCGAGCGATGGGAGTGATGCAGGAGCGCTTGGAAAATTCCCCCTTTTTGGGGTTTCCAGGTGGTTTTCCAGCCTGGAAATCCCACCTGAGCTGGGATTTCAGATGTTGATCTGTGATTTCACACTTTGATCTGGGATTTCAGACATTGATCTGGGATATCACACATTGATCTGGGATTTCAGACATTGATTTGGGATTTCACATGTTGATCTGGGATTTCACACATTTATCTGGGATTTCACACGTTGATCTGGAATTTCAGACATTGATCTGGGATTTCAGACATTGATCTGGGATTTCAGACATTGATTTGGGATTTCATACATTGATCTGGAATTTCAAGCATTGATTTGGGATTTCACACATTGATCTGGGATTTCAGGGATGTCAGGACTGAGGGAAGGGCTGGAGACGTGCCAGGGGGTGGGAATTGGGGTGGATTTTGGGAAAAGGTTCTTCCCACCAGAGTGTGGGAGCGCTGACCAGGCTCCCCAAGGAATGGTCACCATCCCAAGCCCACCAGAGCTCCAGGACAGCGCTCCCAGGGACACGGAGGGATTTTGGGATGTCCTGGGCGGGGCCAGGACTTGGATTTGGTGATCCCTGTCTGCCCCTTCCATCTCAAGGTATTCCACAATCCCAGTGAGACCTTCCCAAGCTTTTTTTATTACAAAAAATCAGGATTTTAGGAAAGGAATTAAAAGGATAAAGGGTGGGAAGTGAAGGAAACGCTTGAGGTTGATGCCAAGATCATTTCTTTTATTGCTTCAGAACACGGGAAGGAAAAAGATCAGGAGGAAGAACAAAGAGGGGAATTCCTCCATGGCACTCCCGGTGCGAGGGGGAACTGCAGATTCTTTCTCCCGGGGAACAATCCCGGGGGCACAAAATCGCTCGGTGACATCCCGTGAGGAACGGCGCTTTCTTGAGGTGAAAAACAGCAGGAACGGGGCAGAACGCGAGGAAAATGAGGATTTACTCTTCCTTTGGAGATTCCACGGGGAAACCGCCACGGGGAGCGGGGTCTCCTTCGGATCCCACCCCGGAGCCCCTCAGCGAGCCCGTAATTTGGGGCAGCAGGAGACGGAGCAGCGCTGGCCGCACACCGGGCAGGTCTGGGTGACGCAGGTGGTGGGACAGGAGTCGGCACACCTGGTGACAACCTGGGCACCCCCGCGGCACTGCGGGGTGGCACAGCAGGGGGCCGCACACAGAGGGGGACAGCTGGGGACGCAGCACGGGGCTGGGCACGTGGTGGGGCAGGTGGTCACTCCCTGGCAGCAGGGGTCTTGGCACGTGGTGGGGCAGGTGGTCACTCCCTGGCAGCAGGGGTCTTGGCAGGTGGTGACACATCTGGTGACACCCTGGCAGCAGGGGTCTTGGCAGGTGGTCACTCCCTGGCAGCAGGGGTCTTGGCATGTGGTGGGGCAGGTGGTCACTCCCTGGCAGCAGGGGTCTTGGCAGGTGGTCACTCCCTGGCAGCAGGGGTCTTGGCATGTGATGGGGCAGGTGGTCACTCCCTGGCAGCAGGGGTCTTGGCAGGTGGTCACTCCCTGGCAGCAGGGGTCTTGGCAGGTGGTCACTCCCTGGCAGCAGGGGTGTTGGCAGGTGGTGACACATCTGGTGACACCCTGGCAGCAGGGGTCTTGGCAGGTGGTGGTGCAGGTGGTCACTCCCTGGCAGCAGGGGTCTTGGCAGGTGGTGACACATCTGGTGACACCCTGGCAGCAGGGGTCTTGGCAGGTGGTGGGGCAGGTGGTCACTCCCTGGCAGCAGGGGTCCACACACCTGGTGGCACATCTGGTGACACAACATGGATCTTGGCACGTGGTGACGCGCCTGGCCACCCCCTGGCAACACTGATCCACACACCTGGTGGCACACGTGGTCACTCCCCGGCAGCAGGGATCCACACATCTGGTGGTGCACTTGGTGACCTCCTGGCAGCAGGGATCGACACACCTGGTGGCACATCTGGTGACACAGCAGGGATCTTGGCACGCGGTGACACATTTGGTGACCTCCTGACAACACGGATCCTGACACCTGGTGGCACATCTGGTCACACAGCAGGGATCTTGGCAGGTGGTGACGCACTTGGTGACCTCCTGGCAGCACGGGTCAACGCATCTGGTGGTGCACTTGGTGACCTCCTTACAACACGGATCCACACACGTGGTGACACACTTGGTGACCTCCTTACAACAAGGATCCACACACGTGGTGACACACTTGGTGACTTCCTTACAACAAGGATCCACACACGTGGTGACACACTTGGTGACCTCCTGACAACATGGATCAACACATCTGGTTCTGCACTTGGCGACCTCCTGGCAGCAGGGATCCACACACCTGGTGACACACTTGGTGACCTCCTGACAACATGGGTCCACACACCTGGGGTCACACCTGGTCACACAGCACGGATCTTGGCACGGGGTGGAGCACTTGGGCACCTTCTTGTAGCACGGATCCACACATCTGGAGCTGCACTTGGTCCCCTTCTTGGAACAGGGATCTCCACATCTGGTGCTGGACTTGGCACCTTTCCTACACCATGGAATCACCCATGGGCTGCTCCACTTGGTCACCTTCTTGCAGCAGGGTTCGTAACACGGCGTGAGGCCCCTGGGGGCTTTCTTGCCACACGGGTCCACACATGTGGTGACACACCTGGTGACCCCCTGACAACATGGGTCCACACACATGGTACACGTGGTCACTTCCTTGCAACACGGGTCTTGGCATGTGGTTGTGCACTTGGTCACCTCCTTACAACAGGGATCCTGGCACGTGGTGACACACCTGGTGACCTCCTTACGACACGGATCCACACACGTGGTGGTGCACGTGGTCACCTCTTTGCAGCAGGGGTCTTGGCACGTGGTGACACACTTGGTGACCTCCTGGCAGCAGGGGTCCACACACGTGGTGGTGCACTTGGTGACCTCCTTACAACAGGGATCCTGGCACATGGTGGTGCACGTGGTCACCTCCTTGCAGCAGGGGTCTTGGCACATGGTGACACACTTGGTCACTTCCTTACAACAGGGATCCTGGCACGTGGTGACACACTTGGTGACCTCCTTACAACAGGGATCCTGGCACATGGTGACACACTTGGTGACCTCCTTACAACAGGGATCCTGGCACGTTGTGGCGCATGTGGTGGTAACCTCCTTGCAGCAGGGGTCTTGGAATGTGGTGACACACTTGGTGACTTCCTTACAACAGGGATCCTGGCACGTGGTGACACACTTGGTGACGTCCTGGCAGCAGGGGTCCACACACATGGTGACACACTTGGTCACTTCTTTGCAACACGGATCTTGGCACGTTGTGGTGCACTTGGACACTTCCTGGCAGCAGGGATCTTGGCATGTGGTGACACACTTGGTGACCTCTCGACAACATGGATCCTGGCACGTGGTGACACACTTGGTGACCTCCTGGCAGCACGGATCCTGGCACGTGGTGACACACTTGGTGACCTCCTGGCAGCACGGATCCTGGCACGTGGTGACACACTTGGTGACCTCCTGGCAGCACGGATCCTGACATGTGGTGACACATTTGGTGACCTCCTGGCAGCACGGATCCTGGCACGTGGTGACACACTTGGTGACCTCCTGGCAGCACGGATCCTGGCACGTGGCTGTGGAGCACTTGGCCACCTCCTGGCAGCAGTCCCGGCTCCTGGTGCTGCTCTCGGTCACCCAGCAGCAGCAGGGCTTCCGGCACGTCGTGGTGTACCCAGGCACGCCCTGGCAGCACGGGGGGCCACGCATGGTGGCCACAAGGCCGCAGTTGGCGCCGCCGGCGGCCTGGGCCGCGGCCAGGCTCCCCAGGCTGACGTAGGTGGTGGTGCCGGGGTAGCAGCAGGGGCTGCCGCGGGGAGGGAGGCTCTGGAAGCTGCCGGTGGTGCCGCAGGGGTCCAGGCTGGATCTCACCGGGAAGCTCCTCACCAGGACGGCAGGAGGGGGGATGCAGATCTGGCTCAGCGGGCAGCCGGTCGTGCGACGCATTTCTGGGGGGAAGGGGGGAGGCTGGAAGCAGGAAAGGGATAAGATTTAAAAGGTGTGAAAACATTCCAGGCTGTTCTATACACGGAATTAAATCATCCTTTTTCCACGGAATCCTGAACTGGGAAAACAGCTGTGACTCCACATGAAAGCGTTTTAGACAGATTTGTAGTTATTTTCAAGCAACTTCCTCTCAAAACAGGAAGCAAAAATTATTTGGGCTCCTTGAAGTTTTCTGGATGGTGGGAAGCCTCCACCTGCCCACACCTCCCTGTGGTTCGGGATGAATCTTTCCCATTCCTTCCCTAATTTTACCCAAAAAGGGACGCTGCCCTCATCCAGAGGACACCAGCGGAGGCTCTGTGTTGGAAAACCTCCCCATGGAGAGGCTCTGCCGCGGCTGCTTTTCCAACAGAATCTGCCTGGCTCTTTCCACCCCGAGTTTTCCTCCCAGGCACGGCCTTCCCTGGCAGCCTGAGAGTCTCCGCTCCTTATCACCCCTCCCACTTCTCCCCTTTGAAGTCCCAGCCTGGCCTTTTGATCTCTCCCAACGCCAACAATTCCCTGGGTGAAACGCGGCAGCAAAGTCGAGGACAGAGAGAGAATTTGGTCCTCCTCGATGGAGAAAGAGCAAAACCCGCAGCAAATAAACCACGGAGAAGACAGAATTAAAATCTGGGGGAGTCCCAACCCCAATATCCTGAAGCAAAAACACTTTTAAGTCTTTTAATTTGCTTCTGCACGGCTCCAAAATGAAAAAAAAAAAAACCCAACCACGAGGTGACTTCCCAGGAAACCGAGCTGGACTTACCCAATTCTCCACCAGCGAGCACCAAATGAAACCAAAAATGGCTTGAGGAGCAGGACAATAGGAATCCTTTTATAGGATTTTGGTGTCCGTGGCTCCGGAAGTGAGACAGCTCAGGGGTATGGAAATCAAATATTTAATAATCCAGACCTGCTCCGCTCCAATCCTTCAATTACTTCGCTCGACGTTATAATTTTTAATGTCGCCGAGGTGGGACATGAGACTCTTTATGACTGCGAGGAATTCCCCATCCACGTATTTCCTACGGACCAGGAAATGCGGATGAGACAGCCTGGAAACAATCCCCCTCGGGATTAAACTCTGGGAAAAAAAAAAAAAAAAGTTGTTTTGGTGCATTTGGGGAATGGAGGTGGGATGGGACTCTGGAAGGGCCTTGGCTCTCTCACAATATTCCTCTGCTGGGAATTTTATTCCTGATAATCTGGTCAGTTTTCCCTCAATCCCTCAATTGGAAGAGCCTCTCCATGAACATTTTGGATGGCTCAAAGAGGCCCCAGGATCATCTCCGAGTCCTTTCCAGGGTGAGCAAATCCTTCAGCATCTCCCAGTCCACCTTTTCATCAAAGTGCCTGGAACATCTGGGTGGCCTTGGTTGGTCTTGAGCTGTGGGACCCAAATCAGCCGCAGCTCCAGATGTGGTCCAGGAATTCCCTGGACACCTCCAGGGGTGGCCACTCCAAACCTCCCTGAGCCCCTTCCAAGGCCTAGCCACCCTTTCCAGGAGGAATTTTCTCAGATTTCCCACCCTGAGCCGCCCCTGGCACAGCTCAAGGCCATTCCCTCTTGTCCTGGCCCTGTTCCCAGGGATCAGATCCCAAATACCTCCCGGCAGATTCCAAATTCCCCCTGGATCCCCCTTTTCTCCAGGCTGAATCCCCCCAGCTCCCTCAGGATTTTCCAGACCCTTCTGCAGCTCCATTCCCATCTCTGGCCCCGCTCCAGCCCCTCCCTGTCCCTCTTTCCATGATTGTCCAGAACTGGACACAGCACTGGACATTCCCCTCCCCAGTGCCCAGCCCAGGGGACAATCCCTGCCCTGGTCCCGCTGGTCATTTTTGCCACAATTCTTTGATTTTGTTTTTAATACAAATTTGATTTGTTTGATTTGTTGGGATTTTGGCCGTTGGCCTCCAGGGAAATCTTCACATTTTGAGGATCTCCGGGATCTCCCAGGACCTCTCCCTCGTGTCCCAGATCCACCAGGTGACACCCAGGGCGATGAGGGATGAACTCTCTCATCTCAGTGGCCTTTGGGCTGATTTTTGCGCCCGTTTTTGGTGCCAGGAGGTCACACCCAGCCCGAGAAGGTAACAAACTTCACGCAGCCATCACAGCTCGGAGCTGCTGCTTTCTCCCCGCGGAAAAGTCGTCCCTGCCTGGAAAAGAAGGAAGAGAGACCCAACCAGTTCCCCCAAGACATCAAAGGCTCTGGAATTCCTCCCGAAGTCACCCGGTGACACAACCAGGGACAGGAGTGACTCGTGCCAGAGGCGAGGCCGTGTTCCACCAGGAGACCAAGAGGGGTTTTGCCTCTTCTCCCTCCAAATTTGGGTGTCCAGTGTGGTGTTTTTTGGTTATTTCCTGGAAATAAATAAATTTGGGATTCATGACCCCTTGAGTTGGGAATTTGCTGCTGACTGCAGGAAAAATTTCCTCCTTTTTTTGCTTTTCTGTTCAAACCCCCCAGAAGGAGCTTTTCTTGCTCAAATCTGTTCTCAGCCGAACATTTCCAATGATTTTTCAATGTTTTTTTTTTTTTTTTTTGGAGGAGGGAAGGGAACAGATTTTATTAATGTTTTTGGGTTTATGGATTTTCCAGCTGGGTGGAATTCAGCAGATTTGGGGTAAAATGAAGGGAAAAGGGTGGTGGTCACTCCTCTGGTCACCTGCGTGCTCGTCCGGCACAAGGATACCGCCAGCGTCACGACAACGGAGACGGGATTTTAGTCAGAACTTCGGGAGCGGATGGAAAATATCACGAGATGAGCAGTGAGCAAAGAGTTTCCAGCAGCTCCGTGGAAAAACAGGACAGAAAAAGGTCAGACGTGGCTAAAAATAAAAGAATCCCCCAAATCCCACATCCCATCCTGTCCCTAATGGACCTCACAAGGTGTTGGGCTGGAGGATGTTGGAGCATCCCAAAAACCTGCCCCGTCACCAGGTGATTATTGGAGAGCCGGCCGGGAATCCACTCATTTCCCAAATTCCTCCCTGGCGTCTGCGGGGCCACGTGAATTCCCAAGCTCCAGGTCTGGCTCCAGCCACGGAAATAGGCGTTTTCCATTAAAAATAATTAGGCAAATCATCCCTGGCGGGGCAGAGGCGGAGCAAGGCCGTGAGCAGCTCCAGGTGCCTGGGGCTCCGCGGCTCCAGAGGCCTGGGAACACACCAGGAACATCCCGGGATAACGCGGTCGCGGCTGCCCTGCTGATCCCGACCCGGGTGAGTCTCCTTGGGATCCTGCAGATCCCAGTGGTCATTTTCCAGAATAGATTCCCTGGAAAGCTGAGAAAGGGGATTTATGGCACTCAATTTTCTCGGGTATAAAGGTTTCAGAGGGTAAAATCATTCCCTCGCGCTGGCTTGGCTGTAATTCCAGAATTCCCAGGGATGTTCTGGAAAATTCCTCTTGTTCCAGCACTGGATTTAGTGGGATTAAACCCCATTCTGCCAGGAGATCCAGGACCCATTCCAAACAACTGGAAAAGGGTAAAACAACTGGAGAAGGGAAAAACAATGGAGAAGGGAAGGGAGCCACTTGAAATTCATAAACTTGAAAATATGAATCAAATCCATTGTTACCCCCCAAAAAAAAGCTGGCAAATTGTTGGAATTGTTTGGCTGAGAGCAGATTTTAATGAGAAAAGCTGATTTGGGGAGTTTGAAGGGAAAAGCGAAAAAATGAGGAATTTCCCCCTGATTTTTCATGGGATTGGGTGTGAAATTGTTCCTTTTTCTTGCAGCTCTCCGTCGCAGGGAGATGAATTCCCAGTGCCCGCCCTGTTCCTGCCTGGAAGAGGCTGCCCAGAGCCATCCCTGTGCTGTGGTGGCTCCGGAACAGAATTCCCAGGCGGATCCCTGCCCATACCAGGAGGTTTGTCCCTCCTGTCCCTGTGACCCCCCCCAGGTCCCCCTCGGGGTCACCTCCCCAGCCCTCCCCGCAGACTCCGGGCCCTGCGCGGATCCCGTGAAAATGCCGAGCTCGGCAGAGGAGCCCTTCACCTTTGAGACCCCCGGGATGTGCGTGATGACGTTCCCGCTGCAGAAATCCATCCTGACCGTGGAGCTGTGTCCCCCTGACACCGCCGGGACCTTCCCACTGCCCCAGGAGGAGCTTGGAGTCACCAAAACCGCCGGGACCTGCCTGGACAATCTGGAAAACCTCTGCCAGGAGCTCCCGGTCGCTGAGCCGTGCACCCTCGAGGTGCTGGATTTGGGCGCGGAGGAGCCCTGCCAGGCCCAGGGCGTGATCCCGGGGGATGCCTGTGCGTCCCAAAGCGGGATTTCCACGGATCTCTGCGCATCCCAATCCCAGGGACCTGGGGACACCGGAGATGCCAAGGACACCAAATCCCAAACGTCCCCACGGAGCCCGTTCCGCCTCAACTCCTGCACTTCCAGCATCGTGGAGCGCTGCCTTTGCCGCTGCCAGAGCTGGTTCCGGGGCAAGAAATAGGATTGGGATCAGTGGGATGAAGGAAGGGGGTCCCTGCCCGGCTCAGGTGAGTCTGAGCTTCCCAGGAGTTACAAAAAGAGAGGAAATTGCTTCATGTGAGATTAAAAACAAAACAAAAAGAGCTGGTTTTTAATCATCTCTTAATTACTGTCTCAGTTTGATTGCCCAACAAAAAGAGCAATAAATAATGGGAAAATGATCCAAGTGGGAATTGCAGCCGGGGTCCTGTTTCGTCACCCGCCACCTTTTCACTTCCCACAGACGAACGAGGAGGTTCAGAGTCCGCCTGAATTCATTTATGGCTTTGCCTTTGCATTTTTAATCCTCTTTCTTAATGGTTTCCCCCATTAAAACTGGGGGAATGTTGAGGAAAGCGAATTTTCCTCGGAAATAAAACTCAGGGAGATCCTTCCCCAGAGATGAGAAATTTTCTTGGGGAATTCTGGGCTGGATCTGAGTTTGGGGACCACCAGCAGCACCCCAGGGCTGGGGCTGCTCCCAGATTTTTTTTTGGGAGCCAGAATCCAGCCTGGAATCCACATTTTCCTGGGATGAGTCCCCATCTCAGAGGCTCTTCCATGCATGGAGACGTCCAGTTAAACCAGCAGCTTCCAGTTTGCCAAAGGCTCAGAACCCCTCAGAACCCCCAGGGGAGGTGGATTTTCCCTGGAGGCTTCATCTGGGAGCTCCAAAATCCAGAACGAATGAAGAAGAAACTCCTGGGAATGTTTGGGAAGTGCCAGAACCTGTCCCAGCTCCCGTCCCGGTGTCACCAGCCAGAAATGGCACTGGAAACCCGGGCAGGCCACTGGGAGAACTGGTCGGGCCGGGATTCCGGTGTCCAGCAGGGCAGAGCCACTCCCTCCTCCCTGCCCCAGCAGCTTCATCCAAGGCCATCCCGGTTTCCATGGAATTAGGAGAGATTCCAGCTTTTTTCTGAACTGCTCTGATACATCTGCTTCCAAATTAAAAAAAAAAATAATCATCAGGATTTAAAAGCAAGAGTGTGGAGTCCTTAATTTTTAGGAAATCCAGGCTAAAGATGGAAGGCATTCCAGCTGGGGAATTGGATGAAAACATCCTGAGGAATTGGATGAAAACATCTTGAAAAATAGATTAAAACATCCCAAGGAATGGGATGAGAATATCCTGAGAAATGAGATTAAAACATCCTGAGGAATTGGGTGAAAACGTCCCAAAAAATGGGATTAAAACACCCCAAGGAATGGGAAAATGAGCAAAAGGGAGCATGGAAAAATCTCGCCCTCCCCAGGAGGATCGGGAAATGGAACAGGAAAATCCAAAATATTCGTGAGTTTGGGGCTCAGAAGGCACGGAAAGGGTTTAATTAATTCCTCCTTAATTATCATTAATGATCGTTGGATTTATTAAAAGTGTCTCAAAGCAAGGGAAGGATCTGGGATGTGAATCCCTGATTTGAATTGTGGGATTATTCAAATCCGGAGACTTCGAGGGGAGCCTTGGAATCCAATTATCCTGGCAGGAATAATCAAAATATCCTCATTAACATGGGAAAAAAAAGCGTGATTAGGGGATTTTCTGACACTTCTTAACGTCAGCAGGGATTAGGGACAGCGGGGAGAGCTCGGGAAAAGGAAGAATTTGATTCCAATTATTTAATCACAGAGATGTGGGGATGGAAATCCCTGCTGAATGGGAAGGTTCAGGAATCTGCTTCGGGACGAGGCAAAAGAGGGAGAAAAGGCTGGAATTTGGGGCGAATTCCCGCGGCTCTCAGCAGGGGAAGAGGGAAGGAAATGGGGAGAAACGGCAAAGGAATGTTGGGAAGGGGATAATGTGGGAAAAAAAAACGGGAAAACATGGATAAAACCAGTAATAATATGCATGAAACCTTCAAAAACATGGATAAAAGGTGCAATAATAAATGAAATAAAAACTAAACGAAACGAAACGAAACTAAACTAAACTAAAATAAAATAAAATAAAATATATAAAAAATATAAAAATATATAAAATCAACCTTCCTGAGCGATTTAGGGGACTCCCAGTTCTCCCAGTGGCTCCCAGCCCGGCAGCGGGAGTAGCGCGAGGAATTCCAGCCCTTTTTCCCTCCGCGTGCCTCAGTTTCCCCGCGTGTCCCCGTCCCAGATCCGTGCGCGGGACATTCCAGGGGATCCCAGTCCCGCTCCTGGAGCCACTTGGTGGCACTGTGGGAGAAGATTTCGCCGCTCGCTGCCGGATCCAGGAGAATTCCAGGATCATTCAGGGAAAGAGCTCCAGGATCGCCGAGTCCAAGCTGTGTCCGATCCCCCCTTGGTCATCCCGAGGAATCTCCAGGAATTTCTCAGACACTTCTAGGGGTGGCCACTCCAACCCTCCCTGAGCCCCTTCCAAGGCCTGGCCGCCCTTTCCAGGAGGGATTTTCCCAAATTTCCCACCCTGAGCCTCCCCTGGCACAGCTCGTGGCCATTCCCTCTTGTCCTGCCCCATTCCCTGGGATCAGATCCCAAATCCCCCCTGGAAGATCCCAAATTCCCCCTGACAGATCCCAAATCCCCCCTGCATCCCCTTTTCTCCAGGCTGAGCCCCCCCCAGCTCCCTCAGGACTCTCCATTCCCTTTTCCAGCTGCTCCAGCCTTGTTCCCACCCCTGGCCCCACTCCAGCCCCCCGGACCAGCCCCAGTTCCCATCCCAACATCCTCATTCCTCTGCCTTTGTTTCCCCTCCCTCCCCACCCCTCTCACCAAACCCGTTCTGAGCTCCAGGCGTGGCTCCGGCACCGCCTGAACCGCAACCCTGGCAGGGTAAAAATAACCAAAATCAGCGAATTAACCAAAATAACCTTTCCTGCCCAATTCCTGCCAAATTCCTGCCCAATTCCTGCCAGAGGTGTCTGTGGGAGGGGCTGGCTGTGAAGGACCGGGAATAAATTCCAGAGAAAATCCTCATTAATGAGAAAAAAGCAAATAAAGATGGAGGAATTGGGTGAGGGGCGTTTCAGGGGTGTCTCCCCTGGAATTCCCAGGCCGGAATCCCAATCCTATAAATCCTATAAAAGATGGATTCCCTGTGTGGTTTGGATGGGATGTCCGGAATTCCCAACCCTCCCCTGGCGCATCCACAGCTGAGATCCCTCAGAACTCACCCCAGAATTCCACCCCTTTGGGCCCGATCCGGGGAATTCTGGCAGCGGAACCCCAAATCCCTGTGGGGTGGGGGTGGTTTCTAGTTTGGGATTTCTGATTCAGAGCTGAGGCCGCCGTGGGATTCGGGGCTGTCTCGGAGGTGACGTCGGAGGTGGCACCGAGGGCTCCGTGTCCTGCGTGTCACTGACCTCAGACGAGGCGTGGGGACCTCGATGGCGCTGATTGGGGACGGGTGACAGATGGGGACGGGGACAAACAGGATGAGGAGTCCTGGTGCCCCAGGCCGGAATGAGCCCCGCTGACCTCATCCCACCGCTCGTCCACATCCCGGCTGGAAGTGTCCCAGGACACCCTGAACCCAGGTGGGACAATTTCCACTGTCCCAGGTGGCTCCAGCCTGGCCTTGGGCGCTCCCAGGGATGGGGAATCCATGGAAGCACCTGGGCCAGGGAAGGGTTGATCCCTAAAATCCCATCTAAAGCAGCCCATGGAATTCTGGAATGGTTTGGGATGGGAAGTGACCTTAAATCCCAAAAAATCCCACTCCAGTTCCATGGGCAGGGACGTTCCCCTATCCCAGATGGTTCCAACCTGGCCTTGGGCACTCCCAGGGGTGGAGAATCCATGGAATAACCTGGGACCCTCACAGGGAACGATTCCTTCCCCAAATCCCGTCCAAATTCCCCCTCTGTCCCCCTGACCCCATTCCCTGTGTCCTGTCCCTGCAGTTCCTGAGGAAAAGTCCCTCTCCAGCTTCCCTGGAGCCCCTGCAGATCCTGGAGGGGCTCTGGGGTCTCCACAGGCTCAACATTCCCAATATTCCCAACATTCCAAACATTCCCAACCTGGATCTGCTTCATGGCCTCCCCTGGACTCACTCCAACAATTCCACGTCCCTTTTATGTTGGGGACACCAGAACTCGGCACAGAATTCCCGGTGGGATCCCACCAGAGCTGAGCAGAGGGGGAGAAGCCCCTTCCTCACCCTCCTGATAAATTCCTTCGGATCCAGCCCAAGGGATGGAACGGATTCTGCTCATGGTGGGTCAGGAAAAGCATTTTTGGGAAAAACGCCGCAGGAAAAGGAGTTCAGCACTGCCAGGACGTGCCTGGAGCCGCGTTGCCTCATCCCAGAAATCACCAAATCCCAGGAAAGCGCTCCCGAGGCCAGGGACCTTTTCCAGGGCGGATTCCCGAGGCTCCCGTGCAGCCCCAGCCCCTGGGGTGGGGATTCCAGACAGTTACAGGCCAGCAAACCCCTCCTCATTTACATAATCACCCCAAAATCCACCCCAAAATTACAGCGTCCCAAGGGTGTCATTATTGCCCAGGCGGGGCCTAATTTGCACCGGGGTAATTTAATCCAGGAAAAAAAAACATAAATAAACCCAAAAATGAACGTTGGGGACAAATCCCTGGGCTGAGTGTCCCCGAGGTTATTAATTAACCAGTGTTAATTAATTGGGCTCCTACACCCAGGGTGAGCCACGGGCGAGGCTGCGGGACAAGTTCCTGCTCCGAGGTGGCCCCCGTGATGTCCCCGTCACCTCGTCCCCCTCCAAACTCCAAATCCAGGCTCTGGAATTTTCCAGATTTCCTCCAAGTGCTGGGAGAGTTCCTGGGGAATAAAGGAAGAGTTAATTAATTTGCCGTTCAAAGATTAAATTTAAAAATAAGGAGATTGTGAGGTAATTACGGCCCGAGGGCAGCCGGAGGAAATTCAGCATTAATCGACCTCTCAGCAGAGGTTTCTGCTTTAATTTTTAATTAAAATCGAGTCAAGTTGAAATTAAAACAGTCCAATTAATATTAGAAGTTTTATCGTGATTTTTCTCAATGAAAAGTCATCAATTGATTACAATTTCCATGTTCAAAAACCAGCTTAAAAATTCATTTAATAATTTAAAAATGGTTGTGGTTGGTTTATTTTTTATATTGGATAATATGGCCAAATGCTCATTAATGAGAAATAAAAATAAGAATAAAACTCTACAAGGGTGTCCCACGAGCCAAAATCAGGAGGATTTGGGGAATCTCACCCAGATTTTAGGGCTGAAATCTTCTTCCCTTTTCCTGATCCAAACCTCAGTGACCTCAGGCCTGAAATTCCGAAGGAAATGCACAAAAACCAGACAAAAATCCCCTCTGGAATTGTGGGACCAGTTGCATGGGTCATAAAGATTTTGATTTTCCCTGATCTGCTCATCCTGAGCTCTGTTGCCATCAACACTTAAATGTTCTTTTTAATTAATTTAATTAATTTAATTAAAATATTAATTCCTATTTTCATGTGGTTTTGCAGGCGTTAAAGACATAAACTCCCACCCATAACACAAATATTTACATTAAAATCCACCCTCCTCCATTTACGCTCTGGAGCCCTTCCAGATTTCCCCAAAAATCCGAAATGCCACTGTAAAAGGATTTTACAGCCAGGATTTTCCAGGATTAGGCGGAACCAACCTGAAGAGCCGCTGCTATTTCGGGGTGAAAATGATAGGGAAGGGTTGATAAAGCCAAATAACCCGTTTGGGACTGGGCTTGGCCCAGGATGAATCAGGACAACGTCCACGAAGGGTGGCTCCTCTCCAACCCCAACGGGGACCCTATAAAAGCAGCCCCGTCCTCCCCTCGCTCCGCACGGCTTCCCAGGAATCCCACTCGCTCCCGCCGGTGACTTGGGTGAGTGGCTCCCTCGGGAATACTCCCTTTGCTGGGAGCATTCCCTTTGTTGGGAATTTTGGTGTTTCTCCGGGATTTGTGGTGGACGGGAGAGTCGTTCCAGGCATTTTTCGGGTGTATCAAGGGGCTTCTCCCTGTTGGAACTGTTGGGTTGGGTTGTCCTTGAGGGAAGGGAACATGGGAGAAGTTCGGGGGCTTCCTTGGGTGTGGGGCCAGCTCCCAGTTGGAGCTGGAGCCCATTGGAGAAGTGGCCCCTTCTCCATGGAAATTCCGGCGTTTCCATGGGGCAGGGAGTGCTCGTGTGCCCGGGCACGTTCCAGAGGCGGGAATCGGGCACGGCGCAGCTCCCCAGGATCAGATCGGGCACGGAGGTTCCCCATAGGAGGCTTGGGGATCCCACAAGGGAGGAAGGAGGGAAGGAGGAGGCTTCAGAGGTTTCCAGACGCAGCTTTTGAGGTCTCTGCCACAGATCTTGTCTTGGGTTGGGTTAAAGCTCCTCTCACAGGGATCATGGGGATGGGTCCTGGAAACACCAGGAGGTCCTGGAATGAGGCCATGGAGATGTTCCAAGGGCTGGGGCGAGGTTGGGAGAGCTGGAGGGGTTCACCTGGAGAGGAGAAGCTCCATGGAGACCTTAGAGACCTCCCTGGACACCTTAGAGACTTCCCTGGACAGCAGAGGGGTTGGATTGGGTGATCTTTAGGGTCCATTCCAAGGAAATATTCCATGGGATAACCCCACGGGGCAGGATCTGGGGGCATCTCTTGAGTCAGCACCGCCGGGTCCCTCCCCGCCACCGCATCCCCGTCACCATTCCTGCTCCAACGTCACCCAAACACGTCAGTGGCGAAGCCGGAGGCCACTCCCCATCCCACTAAAACCCCGGAATGTGTTCCCAGTGGGGAACGCGGAGCCAGGAATTCTCCTCCCTCTTCCCAAGGGGATCCCCCAGCCCTTGGTCTGCTCCCGTCCCTTGCAGGCTCGCTCGGATCTGCAGGATGTCCCCGTTCTTGGACAGCATCGCCACCATCGTCGGCGTCTTCCAGCAGCACGCCCGGGGAGATGGGGACGGCTCCGCGCTCAGCCGCAGGAGGATGAGGGAGCTCATCCAGAGGGAATTCACAGATTCCCTGGTGGTGAGCGCTGCGGGGAACAGCTGGGATTTGGGAACAGCAAAATCCTCCCTGGAAAGGGAACAGGGAGGGTTCCACCAAAGGTTGGGTTCCTTTGTGCCAGGGAAGGGAATGGAGAACCCTGAGGGAACTGGGGAGGGGGGCTCAGCCTGGAGAAAAGGGGGATCCAGGGGGAATTTCAGGGAATGAATTCCCACAGCTGGTGCTGAGCCCTGAAATTGAAATTATCAGAGACGGAAGGATAATTCCTGCGACTCTTCCCGTTTTTGCATTTCTCCCTCAAGGAGCAGGAAGACAAAAATCCCCTTTTTCCTCCCCTCGTGTTTTTTCCCTGCAGAAGCCACACGACCCTCAGACCATCGAGAAGATCCTGCAGTTTCTGGAGTGGGATGGGGACGGGGACATTGATTTTAACGAGTTCCTCCTCCTGGTGTTCCGGGTAGCCAAGTGCTGCTTCTGGTTCCAGCCAAGGGCCCCGTTCCTGGTGCAGAGGACAAAGCTCCCGACCGGCGGAAAATCCCTCCGGGAGCCGGAATTCAGGAGCAGAGGGAGCCGCCGGCAGCTCCAGGAGGAGGAGGAGGAGGAGGAGGAACGAGAAACCTGGGAGAGGAATCATGAAGTTGAGCTGCAAGGAGACCTCAGGGTCAGGGAGGTGGAAATCTCGGAGGAAACGAGGAGGGATCAGCAGGAACGTTGCAGGCGGAGCGGGAAGGATGCAGAACCACGCGTGGAGCTGATCCCTCAGGAATACTGGGAACGGAGCCAGGAGCTGTGTGAGCGGCGGGAGAGCTGGAGAAGGCAGCAGCCCCCGGAGCCGGACAGACGAGAGGGAGAGAGGAGAGACTGGGAGGGGCTCCAGGAGGAAGAACCAGCAGACGTGAGGACGGGCAGGCAACGCCGAGAACCCCAACCACGGCCGGACCGGTGGAGCTGCCAGGAGCCAGGGCGTGATGAAAGAACCCAGCGGCCACGAGGAGGAGATGGGGAAGGTGACAATTGGCCACGGGAACCCGAATTCCTCCGGGAAGAGAGGAGCCGCCACCGCTGGCGTGAGCTAGAACAAAGAGAGCTGGAAGGGAGAAGCTGCCGGGCTGCTGAGCTGGAATGTCCGGAGTCCAGGCGGCCACATCAGTCATACCTGGAGGAACCGTTAGAGATCGACCTCGGGGAACATGGGAGAACAGAGCCAGAGGAACGCAGCCACAGACAGAGAACAAAGCAGGAACGGGAGCTGGAATCTGTGGAAAGGGAAAGGGAGATCCAGGAGGAGCAGGAGAGGGAAGAAAGAGATGATCCCAGAAGAAAAGGGAGAATGAGAGAGAGGAGGGTCGATCGGGAACAGGAGCTGGAGGTGGAGGTGTCGGAGCAACGGACATGGGAAAGGGAGGAAGAAGTGGCCAGAGTCAGGCGGGGAGAGACACGGGAGAGACGAGAGCGTGAAATTCGTGAGGCTGAAGCTGATGGAAGGAGACAGAGAGAATCAGTGAGGTACGAGAGGGAGAGAGAGATCTCAGTGGCAGCTGCAGAAGCTGACATCAAAGTGCGCCGTGAGATCCGGCAACGAGGTGAGGAACTGAGAAGGAGAGAACGTCCCTGTGATGGTGAAGAAGACAGAAGAATTTACCCCAGAAGAGACAGGGAAGAGCCGCTGAGGGAGAGGAGAATTGATCGGGAACAGGAGCTGGAGGTGGAGCGCAGGACACGGGAAAGGGAGGAAGAAGAGGCCGCCATTAACCTGAGAGAGACACGAGAGCGGGAAATTCATGAATTTGATGATGGAAGGAGACAGAGAGAATCAGTGAGGTACGAGAGGGAGAGAGAGATCTCAGTGGCAGCAGCAGAAGCCGACGTCAAAGTGCGCCATGAGATCCGGGAACGGGAGCCACGAGAGGAGCTGAGAAGGAGAGAATATCCCTGCAAGCCTGAGGACAAAGAGAGGAGAATTTCCCGGGTCAGAGAAAGGGAAGAAGCCGTGAGGGAGAGGAGAATTGATCAGGAACGGGAGCTGGAGGTGGAGGTGTCTGAGCGCCGGACAAGGGACAGGGAGGAAGAAGTGGCCAGAGTCGGCCAGAGAGAGACACGGGAGAGACGAGAGCATGAAATTCGTGAACTTGATGATGGAAGGAGACAGAGAGAATCAGTGAGGTACGAGAGGGAGAGAGAGATCTCAGTGGCAGCTGCAGAAGCCGATGTCAAAGTGCACCGTGAGATCCGGCAACGAAGTGAGGAGCTGAGAAGGAGAGAACGTCCCTGTGATGGTGAAGAAGACAGAAGAATTTGCCCCAGAAGAGACAGGGAAGAGCCCCTGAGGGAGAGGAGAATTGATCGGGAACAGGAGCTGGAGCTGGAGGTATCTGAGCGCTGCACGCGGGAAAGGGAGGAAGAAGAGGCCGCCATTAACCGGAGAGAGACACGGGAGAGACGAGAGCAGGAAATTCGTGAACTTGATGATGGAAGGAGACAGAGAGAATCAGTGAGGTACGAGAGGGAGAGAGAGATCTCAGTGGCAGCAGCAGAAGTCGACGTCAAAGTGCGCCGTGAGATCCAGGAACGGGAACCACGAGAGGAGCTGAGAAGGAGAGAACGTCCCTGTGAGCCTGAGGAGGAAGCAGAACCAGAGAGGAGAATTTCCCGGGTCAGAGAAAGGGAAGAGGCCGTGAGGGGGGAGAGGAGAATAAATCGGGAACGTGAACTGGAGGTGTCTGAGCGCCGGACACGGGAAAGGGAGGAAGAAGTGGCCAGAGTCGGCCAGAGAGAGACACGTGAAATTCGTGAGGCTGAAGATGATGGAAGGAGACAGAGAGAATCAGTGAGGTTTGAAAGGGAGAGAGAGATCTCAGTGGCAGCTGCAGAAGCCGACGTCAAAGGGCGCCGTGAGATCCGGCAACGAGGTGAGGAGCTGAGAAGGAGAGAACGTCCCTGTGATGGTGAAGAAGACAGAAGAATTTGCCCCAGAAGAGACAGGGAAGAGCCCCTGAGGGAGAGGAGAATTGATCGGGAACAGGAGCTGGAGGTGGAGCGCAGGACACGGGAAAGGGAGGAAGAAGAGGCTGCCATTAACCTGAGAGAGACACGAGAGCGGGAAATTCATGAATTTGATGATGGAAGGAGACAGAGAGAATCAGTGAGGTACGAGAGGGAGAGAGAGATCTCAGTGGCAGCAGCAGAAGCCGACGTCAAAGTGCGCCGTGAGATCCGGGAACGGGAGCCACGAGAGGAGCTGAGAAGGAGAGAACGTCCCCGTGAGGGTGAAGAAGTCAGAAGAATTTGCCCCAGAAGGGACAGGGAAGAGCCCCTGAGGGAGAGGAGAATCAATCGGGAACAGGAACTGGAGGTGGAGGTGTCTGAGCGCCGCACGCGGGAAAGGGAAGAAGAAGTGGCCAGAGTCGGCCAGAGAGAGACACGTGAAATTCGTGAGGCTGAAGATGATGGAAGGAGACAGAGAGAATCAGTGAGGTTTGAAAGGGAGAGAGAGATCTCAGTGGCAGCTGCAGAAGCCGACGTCAAAGTGCGCCGTGAGATCCAGGAACAAGGTGAGGAGCTGAGAAGGAGAGAACGTCCCCGTGAGGGTGAAGAAGTCAGAAGAATTTGCCCCAGAAGGGACAGGGAAGAGCCCCTGAGGGAGAGGAGAATTGATCGGGAACGGGAGCTGGAGGCCTCTGAGCGCCGCACGTGGGAAAGGGAGGAAGAAGAGACCGCCATTAACCGGAGAGAGACACGGGAGAGACGAGAGCGTGAAATTCGTGAACTTGATGATGGAAGGAGACAGAGAGAATCAGTGAGGTTTGAAAGGGAGAGAGAGATCTCAGTGGCAGCAGCAGAAGCCGACGTCAAAGTGCGCCGTGAGATCCGGCAACGAGGTGAGGAGCTGAGAAGGAGAGAACGTCCCCGTGAGGGTGAAGAAGACAGAAGAATTTGCCCCAGAAGAGACAGGGAAGAGCCCCTGAGGGAGAGGAGAATTGATCGGGAACAGGAGCTGGAGCTGGAGGTGTCTGAGCGCCGCACGCGGGAAAGGGAGGAAGAAGAGGCCGCCATTAACCGGAGAGAGACACGGGAGAGACAAGAGCAGGAAATTCGTGAACTTGATGATGGAAGGAGACAGAGAGAATCAGTGAGGTACGAGAGGGAGAGAGAGATCTCAGTGGCAGCAGCAGAAGCCGACGTCAAAGTGCGCCATGAGATCCGGGAACGGGAGCCACGAGAGGAGCTGAGAAGGAGAGAATGTCCCTGTGAGCCTGAGGAGGAAGCAGAACCAGAGAGGAGAATTTCCCGAGTCAGAGAAAGGGAAGAGGCCGTGAGGGAGAGGAGAATCAATCGGGAACGCAAACTGGAGGTGTCTGAGCGCAGGACACGGGAAAGGGAGGAAGAAGTGGCCACAAGAAACCTGAGAGCAACACAGGAGAGACGAGAGCGTGAACTTCGTGAACTTGATGATGGAAGGAGACAGAGAGAATCAGTGAGGTACGAGAGGGAGAGAGAGATCTCAGTGGCAGCTGCAGAAGCCGACGTCAAAGTGCGCCGTGAGATCCAGGAACAAGGTGAGGAGCTGAGAAGGAGAGAACGTCCCCATGAGGGTGAAGAAGTCAGAAGAATTTGCCCCAGAAGGGACAGGGAAGAGCCCCTGAGGGAGAGGAGAATTGATTTGGAACGGGAGCTGGAGGCCTCTGAGCGCCGCACGTGGGAAAGGGAGGAAGAAGAGGCCGCCATTAACCGGAGAGAGACACGGGAGAGACGAGAGCGTGAAATTCATGAACTTGATGATGGAAGGAGACAGAGAGAATCAGTGAGGTTTGAAAGGGAGAGAGAGATCTCAGTGGCAGCAGCAGAAGCCGACGTCAAAGTGCACCGTGAGATCCAGGATCGGGAACCACGAGAGGAGCTGAGAAGGAGAGAATGTCCCTGTGAGCCTGAGGAGGAAGCAGAACCAGAGAGGAGAATTTCCCGGGTCAGAGAAAGGGAAGAGGCCATGAGGGAGAGGAGAATCAATCGGGAACGCGAACTGGAGGTGTCTGAGCGCAGGACACGGGAAAGGGAGGAAGAAGTGGCCACAAGAAACCTGAGAGCAACACAGGAGAGACGAGAGCGTGAAATTCATGAACTTGATGATGGAAGGAGACAGAGAGAATCAGTGAGGTACGAGAGGGAGAGAGAGATCTCAGTGGCAGCTGCAGAAGCCGACATCGAAGTGCGCCGTGAGATCCGGCAACGAGGTGAGGAGCTGAGAAGGAGAGATCGTCCCCGTGAGCGTGAGGAAGAAGCAGAGCAAGAGAGGAGAATTTCCCAAGGCAGGGAGAGGGAAGAAGCCCTGATGGAGAGGAGAATCGATCAGGAACGGGAGCTGGAGCTGGAGGCCTCTGAGCGCCGGACACGGGACAGGGAGGCAGAAGTGACCATCACTGACCAGCGGGAGGCACGTGAGGAGATCAGGCTGGAGGTCCTGGAGGAAGAAGAGGAGGAGGAGCTGGAGCAGGGCCGGTGCCGTTACCAGACCCTGGACGTGGACACCGGTGATCTCTGCCCCCTGGGACAGGAGGCGCCCGTCAGTGACCTCAGGATCCGGTACCTCCCCGCCGACCCCGATGTCCGGCCCGAGGTCCGGCTGCTCCCCGAGCCCGTGGAGCCTCAGACCGTTGCCTACTTGGTGCACGTGATCCAGAACCTGGAGGACCCCAAGGCCGCCACCTACGAGATCGTGTGCCACGAGCCCGGCCAGCGGGGCCGGCCCGTGCGCGTCCGGACCTGCTCCGTGTCCCCGCGGCCCCCGAGTGACCGCGGGGGCCACCACGAGGCGCTGCCATCCGAATGCCAGGAAAACCCTGAGGGTCTGGATGAGCCCCGGGAAAAATCTGGAAAAGAGGTGAAGGGTGGAGCCCTCCGGGATTCCACTGAGCCGGAGGCTGTGAAAGGTGAGCGGGTGAAATCCAAGGAGATCCAGAGGCGCCCCGAGATCCCTGAGGTGGAGCAGGGTCAGCCGCAGGGTGAGGCGCCCCAGAAAGTCCCACGGGAGCCCGGATCCGGCTGCCAGCGGAGAGAGCGTGAGGACAGCGAGGCCAAGAGCTGCATCCCCCCGGAATGTCGGGATCCGGAGCGGAGAGACCCCGGAGAGACCCGCAGAGAGGGAACCCAGGAGGGTGAGGAGGCTCCTGAGGAGGAACCCAGCAAAAGGAGCCCCCGGGAATCCAACAATTCCCAGGTTTCTCGGGAAGGTGGCACCAAGCAGGGCCAGGAGGCCCCGCAGGAGGCCCCGAGCCGCCCCAGGGATGAATCCAAGACATCCTGAGGAGAATCCGCCTCTCCCTGGAGCCTCTCCAGGTCCTTTTGAGGGTCACTTCTGCCCCCATTGCCAGCTCGGGATGTGGTGGCCCAGCAGTGATGGACTCAACAGGATCCCAGGGTGTCCAGTGGGCTTTGGGGGCTTTTCCCTGGAATGAATCCTCAGCAGGAAGCGAGATCCCCCAGATCCAGAGTTTCTGCCTCCTTGCCGGGTGTGTCCCTCGATATTTAATCACTTTTTCTGCTCTAATTGGAGTCCTTGGGTCCCTCTGTCCTCTTTTGCACCCTGGGGTGTCACTTCAGGTCTCCCCAGCCCCAGGGCTGGGGCTGCTCTCGGCTTCTGCCGTGAAACTCCAAAAAATTCCTGATTTTGGGGCCTGGAAATCCTCGAGGCTGGGGAAAAAAAAAAAATCACCTTTTTAGCCTCAATTCCAGTAGAATTCCAGCTCCAGGCCCGGGGGTTTGGAGTTCACAGGGTGCTGGTGGTGGGTGGGGGATTCTCCTTCTTCTCCTTTTCCTTTTCCTTCCTTTTTGTTGCATGGAAAATTGGAATAAATGGCTGATTCCTGCAGTGGCTCTGAGCGTCACCTTCCAGAGGGCTGGGAGAGGGCCCAGTGGGGATCAGGCATTCCCAGTTTGGGTCAGGCATTCCCAGTTCGGGTCAGGCATTCCCAGTTGGGATCAGACATTCCCAGTTGGGATCAGGCATTCCCAGTTCAGGTCAGGCATTCCCAGTTCGGGTCAGGCATTCCCAGTTCAGATCAGACATTCCCAGTTGGGATCAGGCATTCCCAGTTCATGTCACACATTCCCAGTTCAGCCCCCAAACTCCTCCTAACCCCAAATCCCACCCAATCCCAATCCCAATCCCGATCCCCATCCCCATCCCCATTCCCATTCCCACTCCCAGGTCCCGCTCCTGGCCGGAGCCAGGGGCTCTCCCAAGGCTCCGTCCCCGCGCTGTCCCCGAGTGACGGGGACAGGGACAGGGACAGGGATGGGACAGGGATGGGGACAGGAACAGGAATAGGAACAGGAACAAGAACAGGAACAGGAACAGGGAGAGGGAGAGGGATGGGGACAGGGCAAGGTCAGGGACAGGGACAGGGACAGCACTTGGTGACAGTGACAGGGCCAGGGGCAGTGACACAGCTCAGTGACAATGCCAGAAACAGGAACAGTGACACTGGCAGGGCTCGGTAACAATGCCAGGGGCAGTGACACAGCTCGGTAACAATGCCAGGGGCAGTGACAATGCCAGGACACTGGCAGGCTCGGTGACAATGCCAGGGGCAGTGACAATGCCAGGACACTGGCAGGCTCGGTGACAATGCCAGGGGCAGTGACAATGCCAGGACACTGGCAGGGCTCGGTGGCAGTGCCAGGGGCAGTGACTCAGCTCGGTGACAATGCCAGGGGCAGTGACACAGCTGCCAGCTCTTGGTGGCAATGCCAGGGGCAGTGCCAGCCATGCGGCCACACAGATGGCGGTGTCTCCATCCCGCAGCCTCCAGGAACGGGAACGTCCCAAATCCCTGGGATCGGCCCTGGCACCAGGATCGGCCCCGGCACCGGGAAATGTCACCTCCTCCCCCCACCGATGTCACCCGTGGGGTTCTGAGGGGCAGGGAAAACCCAAAGGGAGATCCCAGCTCGGGATCCCAAATTCCCAAATTCCCTTTGGGAAAGGTGGACTGGGGAAAAATCCCAATATTCGGGAAAACCGGGCGTTTAGGGGCAGGAAATTGAGAAGGAAAGGAAAAATCTCCCAAGTCCCAGAGGAATTCCCAGGATCCCAAAACTCATCCTGGTCCCTGGTTTTTAACCCCTCTCTGCTCCAGCCCCCCCCAGAGATTTTTGGTATTTTCCCATTTTTCCTGCTCCAGGCTCCCCCTGAATATTTTTTGGGATTTTTCCCTTTTTCCTTCTCCAGCCTCCTGCTTAATATTTTGGGACTTCCCCTTTTCCGGCTCCAGGATCTCCAGGAAGATTTTTGAGGAAATTTCGCCCCTTTTCCCCCAGCCTCCCCGTTAAGATTTTTGGGATTTTTTTCCCCCCTTCCACACCCGAGGACGATTCCAGGGATATCCCAAGGAGCTAAACCGGGACGGAGCAGGATTTGGGAATGCCCGCACAGCCTCGGAGCCGGGCCGGGCACATTCCAGAGGCGCGGGAGGAGCCGCGGTTGCCGCTGGAAACGGGAATTGCCCAACGCGCCCGGCGCTGACTCAGCCCGGGCGGGGCTCCCCAACTTTCCCCGAGCTTTTTTTCCCCGATCCTGCAAGTCCAGAGCGGAGCGGAGCCGCCGCCTGTCCCAGCCATGGTGAGGGATTCCCGGGAATCTGGGGGGGAAATGGATCCGGAGCGAGGGAAAAGGAGGTTTTTCCGCAAAACGCCCCAAAATCGGAGCGGCACGGAGGCAGGGATGGTCCCAAGGCATGGATTTTCCAGGGGAAAGGGTGCGGCAGGTGTGGGGGAAGTGGTTCCAGAGGGGGGAAGGGGAGGGGAAAGGAGATTTTCGCACAAAACGCCCCAAAATTGGAGTGGGGAGGGCATAAGGCGTGGTCCCAAGGGGAAAAAACGGGGTGGGGGGAAGAAACGGAAAAACAGGGAAAAAAACCGGGGGAAAACGGGGGAAAACAGGGGAAAAACAGGGAGAAAAACGGGGGGAAAGAGGGAAAAAACAGGGGGGAAAACGGGCGGAAAATGGGGGGTAACGGGGGGAAAACCGGGGCAGAAATCGGGTGGGAAATGGGAAAAAGCAGAGAAAAACAGGAAAAAACCGGGGAAAAGACGGCGAAAAACGAGGAAAAAGGAGAAAAACAGGGAAAAAACGGGTTGGGTGGGGAGAAATGGGGGAGAACGGGATTGTCTCCCAGAAATGCGCCTCAGCGAAGGCCGGATCCAGCCCGGCCCTTCCCACTCCCCGCCGATCCGCCACCTCCCCGGGGGATTTTCCAGGAGCCGCTCCCGCTCCGGGCCCTTCCCGCTGTGCCAAGGAGCGAAATCCAGGGAAAAATGCGGCGGAACGGGTCCGGCTGAGCCCTTCCCACATCCCGAAAAAACTGGGATACTCCTCCAGCCCTTCCCTCATCCCCAAAAAACCGGGATTGCTCCTGGAACACGTGGAAGGGGCAGAGGGAGCCTTTCCCTGCTCCCAAAAAAAACAGGATTTCTCCCTGGAACACGTGAAATGGGCACAGGAGGCGCTTCCCTGCTCCCCAGAAAGTCGGGATTGCTCCTTGGCACGCCTGGAATGGGCACAGGAAGATCCTCCAGCCTCTCCCTCATCCCAAAAAAAAAACTGGGATTACTCCTGGAATGGGCAGGAGGCCTCTCCCTACTTCCAAAAAACCTGGAATTGCTTCTGGAATGGGCAGAGGAGGCTCCTTCTGCCCTTCCTTCCTCTCCAAAAAAAAACCAGGATTGCCCCTGGCACACCTGGAATGGGCACAGGAGGATCCTCCAGCCTTTCCCTCATCCCAAAAAAAAAATGGGATTACTCATGGAATGGGCAGGCACAGGGTGCCCCTCCCTGCTCCCAAAAAACCCAGGATTGCCCTGGCACACTTGGAATGGGTACAGGGGTCCCTCCCTCATCCCAAAATCCCGGGATTGCCTGGCACACCTGGAATGGGCACAAGGGTCCCTCCCTCATCCCAAAATCCCGGGATTGCCTGGCACACCTGGAATGGGCACAGGGGTCCCTGCCCTCCCTCATCCCAAAATCCCGGGATTGCCTGGCACACTGGAGTGGGCACAGGGCTCCCTGCCATTCCCTGACCGCAATCCCGGGATTTGCCTCCCCAGCCCACGGAGACGGAGCGCTGCATTGAGTCGCTGCTGGCCGTGTTCCAGCGCTACGCCGGCCGCGAGGGCAGCTCCGTCACCCTCTCCAAGCGGGAATTCCGTGCCTTCATGGACACCGAGCTGGCCGCCTTCACCAAGGTCCGGGAGTGTGGGGTGGCAGCATGGGATCCATGGGATCCACGGGATGGGAGGGGATCCATGGGATCAGTGTGATCCATGGGATTGGGATGGGATCCATGGGCTGGGATGGGATGGGATCCATGGGATAGGATGGGATCCATGGAATTGGGATGAGGATGGGATCCATGGGATCAATGCGTTCCATGGGATCAATGTGATCTATGGGATGGGGATGGGATCAGTGTGATCCATGGGACTGGGATGGGATCCATGGGATCAATGTGATCCATGGGATCCATGGGCTGGGATGGGATCAATGGGATAGGATGGGATCAATGGGATTGGGGTGGGATCCGTGGGATCAATGGGATGGGATAGGATCAATGGGATCCACGGATGGGGTGGAGATGGGATCAATGGAATGGGATGGGATGGGATCAATGGGTTGGGATGGGATTGATGGGATGGGAATGATGGGAGGGATGGGATGGGATGGGATGGGATGGGATGGGATGGATGGGATGGGATGGGATGGGATGGATGGGATGGGCTGGGATGGGGTGGGAATGATGGGATGGGAATGATGGGATGGGAATGATGGGATGGGAATGATGGGATGGGATTGGATTGGATGATCCAGGAGTCCCAGCCCTGGGGATGTGCTGGGATGGGTCTGGAGCGGATTGAGGGGTTGTGGGAACATCACTGACCACGGCCATTCAAGGATTTTCCATCCCAAACCATCCCAGGATTCCCTGAGCTCCCAGCCCTGCCTGGGCAGGGAATTCCCCCTTACCCCAGGCACCAAAATTCCCGTTTTCCTCCAGAACCAGAAGGACCCGGGCGTGGTGGACAGGATGATGAAGAAGCTGGACATGAACAGCGACGGGCAGCTGGATTTCCAGGAATTCCTGAACCTCATCGGGGGCATCGCCGTGGCCTGCCACGACTCCCTGCTCCTCAAATCCCCCAACCCCTAAATCCAGAGACGCCGGGCCCACCCCGGATCCCCCCAGGGAATGCTGGAAGTGATGGAATGCCCCCATTCCCTTTTTTCACCCCGCTTTTTTATGGATAAATAAAAGGTTGAAGACCCCGAGGGATTCCAGGATCAGCGATGGGGGGGAAGAATCCCAAAGTGATCCTCACCTGCTCACCCGCTCTGAATTCCAGGAATTCCCTCCAGGGATGGGGATCCAACCCTCCCTGAGCCCCTTCCGCTGCTTCCCAACCCTTTTTCCATGGAAAAATCATCCCAAATTTCCAGCCCTGGCACAGCTCGAGGCCGTTCCCTCCTGTCCTGCCCCATTCCCTGGGATCAGATCCCAAATTCCCCCTGGGATCAGATCCCAAATCCCCCCTGGGATCAGATCCCAAATTCCCCCTGGGATCAGATCCCAAATCCTCCCTGGGATCAGATCCCAAATCCTCCCTGGGATCAGATCCCAAATCCCCCCTGGCAGATCCCAAATCCCCCCTGGATCCCCCTTTTCTCCAGGCTGAGCCCCCCAGGTCCCTCAGGATCCTCCTAACCCTTTTCCAGCGGTTCCAGCCCCATTCCCGGGACATTTCCAGCAGGACAATCCCTGGAATTGCATCCCTGGATCCTCCCCCGTCACCGTTCCATCTTTCCCATCCCTCTCCCCCGCAGGGATTGGGATCCACCCAAATTTGGGAATCCCGGAGCCTTTTCCATGCCCTGGGGCCAAACCCAGGAATGCCAAAGGACAAAACTCCACCTGAGAATGCAGGATGAGCCCTCGGGGTTAATTGGGGCATTAACTACACCCCACTAATTAACACACCCAGCCCCAAATCATCCCAGGAGTGCCGATCCTATCCTCTGGAAAATTCCCAGCTCTCCAAGCAGAGCTGGGAAAAGGGATTCAATTCCAATTGTTATTTTTTGGTGTGTCCTGATCTGCAAACCAGGAAAATCCAGGTGATTAACAAACTTTACTAATGAGGGGAGCTCGTTAAGTTGCCATAACGACAACAGAAAGAGTCAACAAACACGGAGCCACTTCCAGAGGGAGCAGGATTTCTCTGGATTCGGGATTTACAGAGTCAGTCCCAGGTTTTCCGAGCAATTTTTGGGGATTTTAAGGGGAGCAGAGGTGGTTGTGTCACAGCCCGGATTTGGGAAGAGCCCCCCTTCCCCCTCTGGAAAAAAATTGGGATAAAAGCGCAGGAAAACCGGTCTGGGAACAAGGAAAAAAAATTCCTGCTAAATGTAGGGGGGGCAAACCTCAATCCAGCATTCCAGAGCGAGGAAAAACCGGGAAGAGAGGATGGGAATGGCCAAGGGGTGGGACTGGGGTGAAAGCTGGGGTGGGGGAGTGGGAATTTCCTTATCCAGGAGAATTCCTAGCGGAACTGGAGCGGGCTGATGCGCAGCCCCAGCACGTCCTTCCCGATCTCCGTCACCTGCAGGGACAAAGAGAGGATTTAGGGGGGAAAATTCGGGATTTAGAGGTGAAATACCAGGACTTAGGGGTTGGGTTTATGGCTGTCACTCCTGGGCCTGTGCTGGGAGCACTGGGAAGGGTTTGGGAGCGGCCTGAGATGCCCTGGGGGATTTTGGGTGTGAATTTGAGGGATTTGTGTGGAAATTTGAGGGATTTGAGGGAGTATTTGAGATATTTCCATGGATATTGAAGATATTTCCATAGATGGATGAGATTCCCCCTCAGCCTCCTCCAGGCCCAACTCCCACAGGCATCCCTTGTGGGAAAACCGCTCCAGAGCCCAAATCCCCTCTCAGAGGAGGGAGTTTTGGGGATTTTGGAGCTATTTCCATGGATATTGGAGATATTTCCATAAGTATTTGAGGTATTTCCATGGATATTTGAGGTATTTGCACAGATATTGGAGATATTTCCACGGATGGATGAGATTCCCCCTCAGCCTCCTCCAGACCAACCAGGCCCAACTCCCACAGGCCTCCCTTGTGGGAAAAATGCTCCAGAGCCCAAATCCCCTCTCAGAGGAGAGATTTTTGGGGATTTTGGAGCTATTTCCATGGATATTTGAGGTATTTTGACAGATATTGGAGATATTTCCACGGATGGATGAGATTCCCCCTCAGCCTCCTCCAGACCAACCAGGCCCAACTCCCACAGGCCTCCCTTGCGGGAGAGACCCCAAACCCCCTCCGGAACCACAAAATGTCCCCTCAAGGGACAGCAGCGAGCCCTCAAACCACCTCCCAAGGCCAGCTTTTCCCAGCCCCCAGCTCAGCGGGATGCAATTCCCGCGGGACGAGCGGCGTCCCCTCACCGTGGTGACGCGGCAGATCTGTCCCCGGAACTCGGGGCTGTAGCAGGCGCCGCTGAGGGGACACTTCTCCACGGCTTTGCCGCGGTAGATGGGGCGGTAGGAGGCGGCGCAGATGTCGAAGGGGTTGTGCTGGTCGTAGTTCAGCTGGTGGCTGTCCATGGGGTTCTTCTCGCATGCCGCCAGGATCTTCCGCGTCTGGGAACGGCACCGCCATGAGCGCGGGCAGCAGGGACAGCCCGGGAAAGGGGCACGGCGGGGTTTGGGGACAGGGACACCCCAAAAACAGGTCACAGTGGGGTTTGGGGACAAGGACACCACAAAAAGGTGGTGAGAGTTTGGGGACAGGGATACCCCAAAAACAGGCCACAGCAGGGTTTGGGGACAGGGACACCACAAAAAGGGTCATGGTGGGGATTTGGCAACAGGGACACCCCAAAAACAGGTCACAGTGGGGTTTGGGGACAAGGACACCACAAAAAGGTGGTGAGAGTTTGGGGACAGGGATACCCCAAAAACAGTGTTTCCCAACTTGAGGGCCTCACGTTGAGTTTGAGGACAGGGCCACTGGGGACATTTGGAGACAGGGCCATTTGGGGTCTCACCTGCTGGGTTTGGGGACAGGACCATTGGGGACAGGGCCATTTGGGGTCTCACCTGCTGGGTTTGGGGACAGGGCCATTGGGGACAGGGCCATTTGGGGTCTCACCTGCTGGGCCACCTCGGGCTTGGGGCCGAGCTCGAGCAGGCGCCGGGCGAAGGTGGCGGCGGTTTTGAAGTTCTTGAGCTTGAAGAAGAGGTTGAGGGCAGTGCGGAGCACCAAGATCATGTGCACGGGCTGCAGGTTGGAGTGTGTGAAGTAGGCGGCCATCTGCCAGGGAAAGCACAGGAAATCGGGTTAAAATCCTTGGGAATAATGGGAATTACGACAGGGAATCCCTCTTTTCCCTGCTGTGTTTGCGTTGAAGGCAGAATGCCAAATTTCCGGTGAGATTTTTCCCACTTCAGGAATCTCACATTTCCCCCCTCAGGAATTCTCACATTTCCCCATAGGAATTCCCACCTTTTCCCCTCAGAAACTCCCACATATTTCCCTCAGGAAGTCCTACATTTCCTCACTAAGGAATCCTACATTTCCCCCTCAGGAACTCCATGTTTTTCCCCTCAGAAATCCCCACATTTCCTCCCAACAGATTCTGTCTTTTTCCCCCTCAGAAATTCCCACATTTTCCCCTCATGATTTCTGTGTTTTTCCCCTCAGTAATTCCCTCATTTCCCCCTCAGGAATCCTTCACTTCCCCCCGCAGGAATTCCATGTTTTCCCCCTCAGAAATCCCCACGTTTTCCCCCTCAGGAATTCCACATTTTTCAGGGCAGGAATCCCACATTCTCATCCTCAGGAATCCCATATTTTTCCCCTCAGGAATTCCCTCATTTCCACTCAGGCCTCCCTCACCTCACAGATCCTCTTCTGCTGCTCCAGCGTCTCCTTGGGCAGCCTCTTCCTCTCGATCTCCATGGACAACCCCACGATGTATTCCCGGCATATGGCGACCAGCTGCTGCGCCTTTGGGACAAAACCAGGGATCAAACCCTTCCCTGGGGACACCCCGGGATCAGGAATCCCACATTTCCCCCTCAGGAATCGCATATTTCCCCCATCAGGAATTCCATGTTTTCCAGGGCAGGAATCCCACATTTCCCCCCTCAGATATCCTGCATTTCGCCCCTCAGAAATCCCGTATTTCGCCCCTCAGGAATCCCACATTTCCCCTCAGAAATTCCCAATTTTTTCCCTCAGAAATTCCCACATTCCCCCCTCATGAATTTCCACATTCCCCCCTCAGGAATTCCCATATTTCCTCCCCTCACAAATTCCCATATTTCCCCCCTCAGAAATTCTCACATTTCCCCCTCAGAAATCCCACATTGCCCCCTCAGAAATTCTCACATTCCCCCCTCAGAAATTCTTACATTTCCCCCTCGGAAATCCCACATTTCCCCCTCAGGAATTTCCACATTTCCCCCCTCAGAAATTCCTACATTTCTCCCTTAGGAATTCCCACATTTCCTCCCTCAGGAATTCCCACATTTCCCCCTCAGGAATTCCCACATTTCCTCCCTCAGGAATTCCCACATTCCCCCCCTCAGGAATCCCCCCTGACCTCGGCGATCTCCTGCTTGTTGTCCACCACCAGCAGGGGCACGCTGAGCAGGATCAGCCGGAATTTCTCCACGGCCTCCTCGAACTTGCCGGCCGTGGTCAGCTGGTAGCAGAGCTGCAGCCGCTGGATGAGGTCATTCAGCTTCAGCCCCACGGCCGGCAGCGCGTTCTTCAGCCCGGCCTCTTTCCTGGCACCCCAAAAATTCCGGATTTAAGGGATCAGCGGGATTGCAGGCAGCGAGGGCTGTGTGTGGGCCCGGTGAGGGTGGGATGGAAGCAGCTCAGGAATTCCTGGGAATTCCCTCCGGGGGTGGGAATGCACCTCCCTGAGTCCCTTCCAATGGTTAGCAATGCTTTTCCAAGGAAAAGTTCTCCCAAATAGCCAACCTAAACCCGTCCTGGTGCAACTTGAGGAGTTCCCTCTCATTCTGTCCCTGTTCTCTGGGATCAGATCCCAGATCCCCTCTGGAAGATCCCAAATTCCCCCTGGATCCCCCTTTTCTACAGGCTGAGCCCCACCAGCTCCCTCAGGATTCTCCATTCCCTTTTCCAGTTGTTCCAGCTCCATTCCCTGGACACTTCCCAGTCCCTCATTCCATGAGGATTCAGCCCTGGCCATTCCCTCGATTTTGCCCTGAGCTCAGCCCCAACCCCATCTCTGCCCCCCACATCTCCCAGCTCTCTCCACAAACCGGGAATTCTGTCTCTTCCCCATCCCTGGAGCTGCCCAAGGAATTCCTGGAATTCTGAGTGTCCAGCTCAGGCTGGCTGACCTCATTCCCAACCTCATAAACCCTGGATTTCTCCCCAGGAAGAGCCTGGAAAAGCCCCGGGAGGCGGGAAAGGCGCGTCCTAGTGCTCACCAGTTGCGGTGTGGGAATCCGTACATGGCGGGAAGGCTGGGAAGCGCCTGGAATGTCGTCCGGCCCCGGGAGAAGGTCTGCAGGAAGAGCTGCTTGTAGGGCCCGAAGTTGGTCACTCCCACCTGGTCATGGAGCAGCTGAGGGCAAAAAAAACCCCACGGATTGGGTCAGGAAAACCCGGATCAGGCAGCGCCAAGGCCTCGCTCTGGGTCACAGCCACAGGAAAATGGGCATGGGATATTCCCAGATGGATGCCAAGTGAGGATTCGGGGTGGAGCAGGCGAAGTGAGGCGGAAAGGAGGCGTTTTTCCATAAAAAATTCCAGGGAAAACTCACCCTCATGGCTGTCTCGAAGGATCCTGCCAGGATGTGATCCACGGGGAGCTGGGAATTGTTGCACCACACCTGAGAAAGAGGGAAGGGAAGGGAATCCAGGTGGGATTGGGATGGGCAGAGTTCCCACAATGGAATTCCCACGTTGGGCTTGTAAATCCGAAAAAAAAAAAAAAAAAACAAAAAAGAAGGGGAAAAGGAGGGAATTCCCGGTTTTCCAAGGAAATCCAGGATTTTACCTGGGCTGGGCTGGTGCCTTTGGTGGGGGGAACGAAGAATCCATCCTCGGCCGTTCCCGCGGGGCCAGCGGGGATATCCTGAGGGAAAATCCCAGAATTCCAGCTGAAATCCGAGCTGGACCGTCCCACAGAACATTCCCTGCTTCCCGAATTCCCGAGGAATCAGGGCTGGGGTGCCCCAAGTTTCTCCTACCAGCTCGGGGGGAAGATCCAAATCTTCTTCCACTTCCCATCCTCCTCCTTCCTCCTGCCCTTTTCCCGTTCCTTCCTCTCCGAATCCTTCCCCGGCATCCACGAATCCATCTGCAGGGAGCAGGGAATGTCAACAGGATCCCAAAACAGACTTTTCCCAAGGGAAATTCTGGGATTTTCCCACCTTCATCCAGCTGCAGCTCAGCGTCCTCGCCCCAGCCCTCGGTGCCCACAGCATCCATGTCGATGTCAGCAGCCAGGGCTCCCCCTTTCCCTAAAAAAAAACCAGGGAAAGACCCTCGGGAAAGAGTTCCATGAGGGGAAAACCCCACCCTGCTGCTGTGCTGTCGCATCTCGGGGTGGAATTTTGGGATTTTGAGGGTGGGGGAGAGTTCCAGGGTCATGGGGTTCATCCCCAGAATTCCAGGAATCCCTCGGACCCCTCCAGGGATGGGGATCCAACCCTCCCTAAGCCCCTTCCACTGCTTCCCAACCCTTTTTCCATGGAAAAATCATCCCAAATTTCCAGCCCTTGCACAGCTCGAGGCCATTCCCTCTCATTCTGTCCCTGTTCTCTGGGATCAGATCCCAAATCCCACCCAGCAGATCCCAATTCCCCCTGGATCCCCCTTTTCTCCAGGCTGAGCCCCCCCAGCTCCCTCAGGATTCTCCATTCCCTTTTCCAGCTGCTCATTCCGTGACTTCCCACACCCGGACACGGCCCTGGCCCTTCCCAGGGCTCAATCCCAGTCCTGTTCCCATTCCCAAGTCAATCCCACTCCTGATCCCATTCCCAGGGCTCAATCCCAGTCCTGTTCCCATTCCCAAGTCAATCCCACTCCTGATCCCATTCCCAGGGCTCAATCCCACTCCTGATCCCATTCCCAGGGCTCAATCCCACTCCTGATCCCATTCCCAGGGCTCAATTCTAGTCCTGATCCCATTCCCAGGGCTCAATCCCAGTCCTGATCCCATTCCCAGGGCTCAATCCCACTCCTGATCCCATTCCCGGTGCCTCACACCTCACCTCCTTCCCCAGTTTTCTAGCCCTTCTCCCCCATTCCCAGAACATTCCACGGGTTTCTCTCGACTGGCGCTCATCCCAAATCCCGGGAATGCCGACCTTTCCCAGCGATGGAGCCCTCGAAGAAGCCTTTGGACACGGTCAAGAGGGGCCAGTTGGTGTCCAGGGGCAGCACCGGGGCCGGCGGCTGCAGCAGCCGCGCCTCGGGATCCACGGCCGGGATCTGGGACACAGCGGGAAAACCCCGTTCCTCGGGATCCCGGAAAGGAGCTGCTTCCCCTTGTCACCTCCTCCCCAAGTTCCCGGAGTTTTCCAGGAGCCCCATCCCTCCCTCCTTCCCAAATTCCTGGAGTTTTCCAGGAGCCCCATCCCCTCCCTCCTCCCCAAATTCCAGGAGCTTTCCAGGACCCCCCCCCCATCCCCTCCTTCCTGAATTCCATGAGTTTTCCAGGAGTTCTCCCCACTGGAACCCAAATTCCAGGAGTTTTCCAGGGTTTTCTCCATCCCCACCATTCCCTCCTTCCCAAATTCCAGGTGCTTTCCTCACTGGACCCCACTGTTCCCTTCCCAAATTCCCAGAGTTTCTCAGGAGCCCCCATCCCTTCCCTCCTTCCCAAATTCCAGTTTTCCCAGCGTTCCCACCGTCTCCTTCTCGGGATCGAAGGATTCCCGCAGGCTCTCGGCCTCCTCATCCAGCCCGTGCGTGGCGGCTGTCAGGAACGCCAGGGATTCTGGAAAAACGGGAATGGCCACAGGAATGATGGGAAACACTGGGAATGGCCATGGAAATAATGGGAAATACTGGGAATGGCCACACAGAAGTAATGGGCAATACTGGGAATAGCCACTGGAATAATGGGAAATACTGGGAATGGCCACACAGAAGTAATGGGCAATACTGGGAATAGCCACTGGAATAATGGGAATGATGGGAATGGCCATTGGAATAATGGGAAACAGTGGGAATGGCCATGGGAATGATGGGAAACACTGGGAATGGCAATGGAAATAATGGGAAACACTGGGAATGGCAATGGAAATAATGGGAAATACTGGGAATGGCCACACAGAAGTAATGGGAAATATTGGGAATGGCCACACAGAAGTAATGGGAAATACTGGGAATAGCCACTGGAATAATGGGAAACACTGGGAATGGCCATTGGAATAATGGGAAACAGTGGGAATGGCCACGGGAATGATGGGAAACACTGGGAATGGCCATTGGAATAATGGGAAACACTGGGAATAACCATGGGAATAATGGGAATAGCCATTGGAATAATGAGAAATACTGGGAATGGCCACTGGAATAATGGGAAACACTGGGAATAGCCATTGGAATTACAGGAATAACCACTGCAAAAATGGAGGTGCTTGGGGATCCAAGAGCCTTTCCTGAGCTCCCAGAACAGAATTCCCGTTGGGAAGGACTCCTTGTGCCTAGAATTCCCTTTGGGAATTACTCCCCGTGCCCACAATCCCTTTGGGAAGGACTCTCCATGCCTGGAATCCTTTCGGGAATGACTCCCCATGCCCGGAATTCCCGCGATCCTTTCGGGAATGACTCCCCGTGTCCGGAATTCCCGCGATCCTTTCGGGAATGACTCCCCGTGCCCAGGATTCCCACAGCCCCTTTGGGAATGACTCCCTGTGCCCGGGATTCCCACAGCCCCTTTGGGAATGACTCCCTGTGCCCGGGATTCCCGCGATCCCTTCGGGAAGGACTCACTCTGGCCACAGTTCCGCAGGATCCGCACCCTCTCGGCCACGTCCCCCAGGTAGAGCGCGTTCTGGTAGTGCCCGCTCATGTCCTTCCGGATCTCCGCTGGAAGGGAAATCCGGGAATCAGCCGCCTGCTCCCGGCCCCTCGCTCCCGCCGGGAGCGCCGGCACTCACTCACCGATCTTCATCATCTTGCGGAGCTTCTCCAGGTTGCCGGTGATGAGGTAGAGGAAGGAGAGGCGGTCGAAGTTCTTGGTGCGCTGGTAGCACATCTCCACCACCTGGTGGTTGCCCTGCAGCAGAGCCACCTCGCCCAGCTTCTCCCAGCAGCCCTTGTCATCCAGAGCCTTGGCTGCCTCCAGGGCAATCTGTTCCCGGGGAATTCCAGGGTTAGAGGGATTGGGAATGGGGTTAGAAAAGGGGAATGGCAGCAGGAATTGTGGCAGAGCCACCTCGCCCAGCTTCTCCCAGCAGCCCTTGTCGTCCAGAGCCTTGGCTGCCTCCAGGGCAATCTGTTCCCAGGGAATTCCAGGGTTAGAGGGATCGGGAATGGGGTCAGAGGGATCAGGAATGGGGTCAGAGGGATTGGGAATGGGGTTAGAAAAGGGGAATGGCAGCAGGAATTGTGGCAGAGCCACCTCGCCCAGCTTCTCCCAGCAGCCCTTGTCGTCCAGAGCCTTGGCTGCCTCCAGGGCAATCTGTTCCCGGGGAATTCCGGGGTTAGAGGGATCGGGAATGGGGTCAGAGGGATCGGGAATGGGGTTAGAAAAGGGGAATGGGAGCAGGAATTGTGGCAGAGCCACCTCGCCCAGCTTCTCCCAGCAGCCCTTGTTGTCCAGCGCCTTGGCTGCCTCCAGGGCGATCTGTTCCCGGGGAACAGATTTTGGGGTTAGAGGGATCGGGAATGGGGTCAGAGGGATTGGGAATGCGGTTAGAGGGACTGGGAATAGCGTCAGAGGGATGGGGAATGGGGTTAGAGGGACTGGGAATGGGGTCAGAGGGATTGGGAATGGGGTTAGAGGGATTGGGAATGGGGTTAGAAAAGGGGAATGGCAGCAGGAATTGTGGCAGAGCCACCTCGCCCAGCTTCTCCCAGCAGCCCTTTTCCTCCAGAGCCTTGGCTGCCTCCAGGGCGATCTGTTCCCGGGGAATTCGGGGGTTAGAGGGACTGGGAATGGGGTTAGAGGGATTGGGAATGGGGTCAGAGGGATCGGGAATGGGGTCAGAGGCATTGGGAATAAGGAATGGGAGCAGGGATTGTGGCAGAGCCACCTCCCCCGGCAGCCCTTGTCATCCAGGGCCTTGGCAGCTTCCAGGGTAATCTGTGCCAGGGAATGTCCCAAAATGACCCAGATCATCCCAAAACGTCCAAAACCAAACTTCCCAGAATGCCCCAACCATCTCAAAACCACCAAAAATGTCCCAAAACATCCCAGAGTGTCCCAAAACGTCCCAAAATCCTCCGGAATCTCCCGAGGCAGCCCTGTGGTTGCGTCACTTCGGTGCCGCCGCGCTCCGGGGCCGGGCTGAAGCGCGTTTTTCCCAAAAACATTCCCGAAACATTCAGAATATCCCGGAAGCCGAGGTCACCTCGATGTTGCCGCACTCCAGGGCCAGGCTGAAGCGCGTTTTCTCGTCCTTGACGAAGTGCAGGGCCACCTCGGGGTACCCCTTCCGCTGCAGGTACGCGATGATCGACTGCCCCACCAGCTTGGCGTTCCGCACCATGTGCAGCACCTGCGGGGCGGGAGAGGAGATTCCCAAAATCCCTCGGGAAAGGAGATTCCCAAAATCCCTCGGGAAAGGCTCTTCCCAAAATCCCTTAGGAAAGGCTCTTTTCCAAAATCCCTCGGGAAAGGCTCTTCCACCCTTGGGAAAGGCTCTTCTCAAAATCCCTCAGGAATGGAGATTCCCAAAATCCCTCGGGAAAGAATATTCCATCCCTGGGAAAGGCTCTTCCCAAACTCCCTCGAGAAAGGCTCTTCTCAAAATCCCTTGGGAAAGGCTCTTCTCAAAATCCCTTGGGAAAGGCTCTTCTCAAAATTCCTTGGGAAAGGCTCTTCTCAAAATCCCTTGGGAAAGGCTCTTCCCAAAAAGCCTCAGGAAAGGCTTTTTCTATCCTCGGGAAAAGCTTTGCCAGCCCCTATTCCCAAATCCAAAATCCTTGGGAAAGGCTTTTCTATTTTCCCCCATTCCTGATCTCCTGACCTCATCGTACTTCCCGTAGATGAGGGCGAGTTTGAAGCAGAACTCGGTGGGGTCGATGCTGAGCACGCAGGGCTCACCCGTGTTCTTCCACCACTCCCAACCCCATTTCTCCCTCATTCCCAATCCCACTTTTCCCCCATTCCCAACCCCATTTTCCCCATTCCTGGATTTATTTGCTGACCTCATCGTACTTCCCGTAGATGAGGGTGAGTTTGAAGCAGAACTCGGTGGGGTCGATGCTGAGCACGCAGGGCTCACCCGTGTTCTTCCACCACTCCCAACCCCATTTCTCCCTCATTCCCAATCCCATTTTCCCCCATTCCCAACCCCATTTTCCCCATTCCCGGATTTATTTGCTGACCTCGTCGTACTTCCTGTTGATGAGGGCGAGTTTGAAGCGGAACTCGGTGGGGTCGATGGTGAGCACGCGGGGCCGGCACTCCCGGTCCAGGCAGTAGACGTTGTTGCCCTTCACGCGTGTCACGTAGATTGGCAGGTCCAGCGTGCGGATGATCCCGTGATCCCTGCGCCGGGGGGACGCTCCCGGTGAGAATTCCTGGCCATCCCGGTGAGAATTCCCAGCCATCCCGGTGAGAATTCACAGCCATGCCAGGGAATTCCAGGGGGATGCTCCCAGTGAGAAATCCCGGCCATCCCAGTGAGAATTCCCAGCCATTCCGGTGAGAATTCCCTGCCATCCCAGAGAGAATTCCCAGCCATTCCGGTGAGAATTCCTGGCCATCCCAGTGAGAATTCCCAGCCATTCCGGTGAGAATTCCCAGCCATTCCGGTGAGAATTCCCGGCCATCCCAGTGAGAATTCCCAGCCATTCCGGTGAAAATTCCCAGCCATTCCGGTGAGAATTCCTGGCCATCCCAGTGAGAATTCCCAGCCATTCCGGTGAGAATTCCCAGCCATTCCGGTGAGAATTCCCCGCCATCCCGGTGAGAATTCCCAGCCATTCCGGTGAGAATTCCCGGCCATCCCAGTGAGAATTCCCAGCCATCCCGGTGAAAATTCCCAGCCATCCCGGTGAAAATTCCCAGCCATCCCGGTGAAAATTCCTGGCCATGCCGGTGAGAATTCCTGGCCATCCCAGGGCATTCTGGGGGCATGTTCCTGGTGAGAATTCCCGGCCATCCCAGGGGGAAATCCAGGGGGACGCTCCCAGTGAGAATTCCAGGCCATCCCACAGAACTCCTGATCATTCCAGGGAACTCCTGGCCATTCCAGGGTTAACTCCTGGCCATCCCAGGGAACTCTTGGCCATCCCAAGGAATTTTTGACCATCCCAGGGAACTCCTGACCATCCCAGGGAATTCCCGGCCATCCCAGGGAACTCCTGGCCACCCCAAGGAATTCTTGACCATACTGGTAAGAATTCCCAGCCATCCCAGGGAACTCCTGGCCATCTCAAAGAGAATTCCCAGCCATGCCAGGGAACTCCCGGCCATCCCAGAGAGAATTCCCAGCCATCCCAGGGAACTCCCGGCCATCCCAGAGAGAATTCCCAGCCATGCCAGGGAACTCCCGGCCATCCCAGAGAGAATTCCCAGCCATGCCAGGGAACTCCCGGCCATCCCAGAGAGAATTCCCAGCCATGCCAGGGAACTCCCGGCCATCCCAGAGAGAATTCCCAGCCATGCCAGGGAACTCCCGGCCATCCCAGAGAGAATTCCCAGCCATGCCAGGGAACTCCCGGCCATCCCAGAGAGAATTCCCAGCCATGCCAGGGAACTCCCGGCCATCCCAGAGAGAATTCCCAGCCATGCCAGGGAACTCCCGGCTGTGCCGCGCGGCGCCGGCGCGGCTGACCCCGAGGTGACGGCGTATTTGATGTGGTTGCTGGTGGTGTAGATGAAGACGCCGCTCTCGTCCCAGGCGCCGCTCTTCACCCGGATGTTCTCATGGATCTGGCACAGCGACTCCAGCTTCCGGTTACAGATCAGGATGGCTGGGAACGGCGGGAAACGGTGGATTGAGGGGATAACGGGAACGGCGGGAAACGGGGGATTGAGGGGATAACGGGAACGCCGGGAACGAGGGGATTGAGGGGGTAACGGGAACGGCAGGAACGAGGAGATTGAGGGGATAACGGGAATGGCGGGAACGAGGGGATTGAGGGGATAACGGGAATGGCGGGAAACAGGGGATTGAGGGGATAACGGGAACGGCGGGAACGAGGGGATTGAGGGGATAACGGGAATGGCGGGAAATGGCAGATTGAGGGGATAACGGGAACGGCGGGAAATGGGGGATTGAGGGGATAACGGGAACGGCGGGAAATGGGGGATTGAGGGGATAACGGGAACGGCGGGAAATGGGGGATTGAGGGGATAACGGGAACGGCGGGAAATGGGGGATTGAGGGGATAACGGGAACGGCGGGAAATGGGGGATTGAGGGGATAACGGGAACGGCGGGAACGAGGGGATTGAGGGGATAACGGGAACTGCGGGAAACGGGGGATTGAGGGGATAACGGGAATGGCGGGAACGAGGAGATTGAGGGGATAACGGGAACGGCGGGAACGAGGAGATTGAGGGGATAACGGGAACGGCGGGAAATGGCAGATTGAGGGGATAACGGGAACGGCGGGAAATGGGGGATTGAGGGGATAACGGGAACGGCGGGAACGAGGGGATTGAGGGGATAACGGGAATGGCGGGAACGAGGGGATTGAGGGGATAACGGGAATGGCGGGAACGAGGAGATTGAGGGGATAACGGGAACGGCGGGAACGAGGAGATTGAGGGGATAACGGGAACGGCGGGAAATGGCAGATTGAGGGGATAACGGGAACGGCGGGAAATGGGGGATTGAGGGGATAACGGGAACGGCGGGAAACGGGGGATTGAGGGGATAACGGGAATGGCGGGAACGAGGGGATTGAGGGGATAACGGGAATGGCGGGAACGAGGAGATTGAGGGGATAACGGGAATGGTGGGAAACGGGGGATTGAGGGGATAACGGGAACTGCGGGAAACGGGGGATTGAGGGGATAACGGGAATGGTGGGAATGAGGGGAATGAGGGGATCATGGGAACAAGGGAACGGTGGGAACCAGGGGATTATGGGAATAATGGGAATGATGGGAATGGAGGGAATGAGGGAATGACAGGCATAATGGGAATTACGGGAATGGCAAGAATGGGAGAATAACAGGAATGAGGGAATGGCGGGAATAACGGGAATTATGGGAATGACAGGAACGAGGGGATAATGGGAATGGCGGGAATGAGGGAATTATGGGAATAACAGGAATGATGGGAACGAGGGAATTACAAGAATAATGGGAATTACAGGATGGCAGGAATGACGGGAATAACGGGAACGGCAGGAATGATGGGAATAACGGGAACGGCAGGAATGATGGAAATAACGGGAACGGCAGGAATGATGGGAATAACGGGAACAGCAGGAATGATGGGAATGACGGGAACGGCAGGAATGATGGGAATGACAGGAATTGGAATGAGAAGGGGGATTGGGACGGGGATGGGAACGGGGATGGGAATTCTCCCCCGGAGCTCACCGTGCTTGGCCAGCAGGGCCACGTGGGACATGTCGGCCGACCAGATCACGTACTTCACCTTGGAGATCTTCACCGAGGCCAAAGTCCTGGAAAAATCCCGGATCCGGGATCAGGGAATGGCCCAAAATCCAGCCCTGGCATCCCCAAAACCCCCAGCAAATCCCAACCCCCCCCCAGCAAATCCCAAAACCCCCCAGCAAATCCCAAAACCCCCAGCAGATCCCAAAAAACCCCAGTGAATCCCAAAAATCCCAGTGAATCCCAAAACCCCCAGTGGATCCCTTCCCCAGCCTTTCCCAGCTTTCCACAGGAACAAGCAGGATTTGGGGTGGGAAAAGCAGGATTTAGGATTAAAAAAGGGATTTAAGTTGAAAAAAAAACAGGATTTAGGGGGTAAAAAAAGCAGGATTTACAGTGAAAAAAAAAAGGTATTTAGGATGAAAAACCCACGATTTAGGGCGAAAACCCAGAGATTTGGTGCAGAACAAGCAGGCTTTAGGTGCGGAATTCCCGGAAAATTCCCAGAAAATTCCCAGAAAGTTCCCACCTTTTCTGCTGGACGTCGAAGAGGGTGATGGAGTCGGAGTCCCTGAGGAGCAGGTTCCCGGTGCCCGCGTAGAAAATCTCGTCGCAGTTGGGAACCGGAACCTTCTTGGTGATCTCGTTCTTCAGGTTCTTGATCAGGATCTGCCCCCCCCAAGAAGAGAATTCCCAGATTTTGGGGGGAATTCCCAGATTTTGGGGGTTTTAGGGAACGTGGGGAGGTTTTTGTGCCCTTTGGGCTCAAGCAGAGTTGGGTTTTTCCAGGATTTTCCCTCTTTTTTTGAGGGAGCACAAAGAGCTGGGTTGGGAATTGGGTTTTTCCCAGAATCCCGGGATTTTGGAGGTTGGGAAAGCCCTCCAGGAACATCAAACCCAACCCAAATCCCAGGAATCCCTCGGACCCCTCCAGGGATGGGGATCCAACCCTCCCTGAGCCCCTCCTGCTGCTTCCCAACCCTTTTTTCATGGAAAAATCATCCCAAATTTCCAGCCCTGGCACAGCTTGAGGCCGTTCCCTCCTGTCCTGCCCTATTCCCCGGGATCAGATCCCAAATTCCCCCTGGCAGATCCCAAATTCCCCCTGGGATCAGATCCCAAATCCCCCCTGGCAGATCCCAAATGCCCCCTGGCAGATCCCAAATTCCCCCTGGGATCAGATCCCAAATCCCCCTGGGATCAAATCCCAAACCCCCCTGGGTCCCCCTTTTCTCTGGGATCACCCTCCCAGCTCCCTCAGGACTCTCCATTCCCTTTTCCAGCTGCTCCAGCCCCGTTCGTTTTCCCAACCTTTTTTTTTTGGGATCAGGTTCCTCTGGATCCCAATGCCCCTTATCCCAGTCCCAGCCCTTCTTTTGGGATCAGGCCTCCCTGGATCCCATCCCTGTTATCCCGATTTCCCTTTTTTTTCCTAGTTTTTCCCCTGATTTTTCCATTTTTTCCCATTTTTTCCCCCCATTTTTTCCCAGTTTTTCCCATTCCCCCCCCCCCGTTTTTTCCCAGTTTTTCCCATTTTTTTCCCAGTTTTCCCCAGTTTTTCCCATTTTTTCCCGATTTTTCCCATTTTTTCCCAGTTTTTCCTGGGATCTCACCGAGTGCATCCTGTCCAGGACGGCGAATCGGTTCCGCGCCACCCACACGGCCGTGAGCCCCGAGGAGCGCTTCCCCTCCGGAGCTGCGATCCCAAAAAAACAGGATCAGCCCGGGATGAACCTGGGATCAGCCCGGGATCAAGCTGGGATTAACCTGGGATTAACCCGGGATCAGCCTGGGATCAGCCCGGGATTAACCTGGGATCAGCCCGGGATTAACCTGGGATCAGCCCAGGATCAAGCTGGGATTAACCTGGGATTAACCTGGGATCAGCCCAGGATCAAGCTGGGATTAACCTGGGATCAGCCCAGGATTAACCTGGGATCAGCCCAGGATCAAACTGGGATTAACCTGGGATTAACCTGGGATCAGCCCGGGATCAAGCTGGGATTAACCTGGGATCAGCCCGGGATTAAGCTGGGATTAACCTGGGATCAGCCCGGGATCAAGCTGGGATTAACCTGGGATCAGCCCGGGATTAAGCTGGGATTAACCTGGGATCAACCCGGGATTAAGCCGGGATTAACCTGGGATCAGCCCAGGATCAAGCCGGGATTAACCCGGGATCAACCCGGGATTAACCTGGGATCAGCCCAGGATCAAGCCGGGATTAACCCGGGATCAACCCGGGATTAACCTGGGATCAGCCCAGGATCAAGCTGGGATTAACCTGGGATCAACCTGGGATTAACCTGGGATCAGCCCAGGATCAAGCTGGGATTAACCTGGGATCAGCCCGGGATTAACCTGGGATCAGCCCGGGAATCCATCCCTCAGCGTGGCATTTATGGGATGGCATTGATGGGACAGGAATTATAGGATGGGATAGGATGGGATTTATAGAACAGGATTCCAATTAATGGGATGGGAATTATAGACTGGGATTTATGGGATGGGATTGATGGGATGAGATTTAAAGAATGGGATTTATGGCATTGGGATAGGATTTATGGGATTGATGGGATTGGGATAGGATTTATGGGATTGATGGGATGAGATTGAAAAAATGGAATTTATAGGATGGGATTGGGATTTATGGGATGGGACTAGAATGAAATTGGTGGGATGAGATTTAAGGAACGGGACTGATGGGATTGATGGAGTTTATGGGATTGATGGGATGAGATTTAAAGAATGGGACTGGGATGGCATTGATTACCCAAAAACTGTGGGATCTGAGGGATTTTTCCCAAAAATTCAGGGATCCTTCCCAAAAAAATCATGGATTTGAGGGACTTTTTTTCCCCCAAAAATCATAGATTTGAGGGATTTTTCCCCAAAAAATAATGGATTTGAGGGATTTTTCCCAAAAATTCAGGGATCTTTCCCAAAAAAAAATCATGGACTTGAGGGATTTTTTCCCCAAAAATCATGGATTTGAAGGATTTTTTTCCCCCAAAAATCATGGATTTAAGGGATTTTTCCCAAAAATTCAGGGATATTTCCCAAAAAAAATAATGGATTTGAGGGATTTTTCCCCAAAAAATCATGGATTTGAGGGTTCTGCCCCCCAAACCCTTCCTGAGGCCGGGCCTTCCTCTCTCCTCTGGCAGTGGAATTTTCCCTTTTCCCTCATTTTTTTTGGGACCCAGCTGCTCCTCCATCAAACCCAGGGATTTGATTGATCTTCCCAATATCCCAGCTGGAAAAACTTCCTGAAAAAATGATTTTTTTCCCCTGTTCTTTCCCTCCAAATCCACCCCAGCAGGGAAATATTCCCTGCTCCAAGGCCTCTGGAATCCATAAATCCCTGGAAAATCCCCAAATCCATCATTTTCCCCTGGCAGGGGGAGCAGCTGGGATTTAAAAGCAGGACAGAAAAACCATAATTTGGGAGTTTTTATCCCGTTAAATCACGGCTTGGAATCGTAAATTCCTCGGAATCGTAAATTCCAAACTCAAAAAAAAAAAATAATGTGGAGTTTGCCAGGAAAGGAAAACAAAATCATTCCTGCAATTGTCAATTTTTAAAGGGTTTTTTTTGTTTTTTTTGGATAAAACATCCCAAAAATCCGCCTGAGATCCATCAGCTCCGGACACAGCCAGAAAATCTCCAGCTGGGAGGAAAATTTGGGAAGGGAAAAGAGAATTCCTGATAAAATATGGATGGGGGGGGGGGATGGAAAAGTTGGAATTTTTCAAGGGGAAGCTGCCAAAAATCCAGGGGAAAAGAGGATTTGAGGGGGGAAAAAAGGGGATTTTTAGGGATAAATGAAGGGAAAGCAAAGGGGGGAGGGTGGGGATGGGAATTCCTGGGATTTTTGGGAGCTCAGGTCACACCCACCGTCGGGATTTTGGGAATCTGCATCCTTGGGAATGGTGTAGAGGTCGTAGGTGCTGTTCTCCAGGTTGCTGGCTCGCTGCGGGATAAAAACGGGGAATTTTAGGGATTCTTCCCCAAAAAAATCAGGGATTTTAGGGTTTTTTTTCCCCAAAAATCAGGGATTTTTCCCTCCAAAAATCAGGGATTTTCCCCCCAAAAAATTAGGGATTTGAGAGATTTCTTTCCCCAAAAAATCAGGGATTTCAGGGATTCTTCCCCAGAAAATCAGGGATTTTTTTTCCCACAAAAATCAGGGATTTTTCCCTAAAAAGCCAGGTATTTCAAGTATTTTTCCCCCAAAAATTAAGGAATTTGACAGATTTTCCCCAAAACCCACTGAATTTAAGGGATTGTCCCATTAAAAAAAAATGTGGGATTTAAGAGTTTCCCCCCCACCCCAAAAAAGGGGAATCTGAAGGATTGGGATTTTTCCCCCCCAAAAAAACCTCAGGGATTTCAGGGATTTTTCCCCTTCAGAGAAAATGTGGGATTTGAGAGTTTTTTTCCCAAACAAATACGGAATTTGAGGGACTTTCCCCCCCCAAAAAAAACCAGGAATTTGAGGCATTTCAACCCCCAAAAAATGTGGAATTTGAGGGATTTTTCCTAAACCAATGTGGAACTGGAGGGGTTTCCCTCCAGATTCGAGAATTTGGGGGATTTTCCCCAAAAATCTCCAGGATTTTGGGAGTCACGGTGCAGAGCATCCCCAAAAACCCAGGAATTTCAGGGATTTTCTGCCCAAAAATGAGAAATTTGAGGCATTTCCCCCCCAAAAAAACATGAATTTTAAGGATTTTCTTCCCAAAAATGAGGAATTGGAGGCATTTTCCCAAAAAAAACCCCAGGAATTTCAGGGATTTTCTGCTCAAAAATGTGGGATTTGAGGAATTTTCCCCCCCAAAAACCAGGAATTTCGAGGATTTTCTTCCCAAAAATAAGGAATTGGAGGCATTTTTCCAAGGAATGAAGTGGAACTGGAGGGGTTTTCCCACAGACTCAGGGATTTGGGGGATTTTTCCCAAAAATCTCCAGGATTTTGGGACCCGTGGTGCAGAGCATCCCCAAAAAAACGGGAATTTCAGGGATTTTCTGCCAAAAAATGAGGAATTTGAGGCATTTCTCCCAAAATAAACAGGAATTCTAAGGATTTTTTGCCCAAAAATGAGGAATTTGAGGCATTTCCCCCCCAAAAAAACCCAGTAATTTTAAGGATTGTCTGCCCAAAAGTGCGGAATTTGAGGCATTTTTCCAAGGAATGAAGTGGAACTGGAGGGGTTTTCCCCCAGACTCGGGGATTTGGGGGATTTTTCCCGAAAATCTCTGGGATTTTGGGACTCACGGTGCAGAGCAGCACGGCGTTCTCGGCCGGGTTGTAGCTCATGCTGAACACCGGGAACTTGGAGCCGCTGCAGAGGGAAAAAATGGGAATTTTGTGGGTTTTTTGGGTTTTTTGGGGTTTTTTTAGGGGATTTTTTGGGTTTTTGGGGTTTTTTTTTGGGATGGGTTTTGGGAACCCCAGGATGATTTTTTGGGAAGGATTTTAGGGATTTTCAGGATGGATTTCAGGATGGATTTTGGGGATTTTCAGGATGCGTTTTGGGGTGGATTTCAGGATGGGTTTTGGGGTGAATTTTGGGGATTTTTGGGATGGATTTGGAGGACTTTCGGGACGGATTCTGGAGATTTTCGTGATGGATTTTGGGGATATTCGGGACAGGTTTTGGGGTGTATTTTAGGGATTTGAGGATGAATTTTGGGGTGGATTTTGGGGATGTTCAGGATGGTTTTGGGGTAGATTTTGGGGTGGATTCCAGGGTGGATTTTGGGATGGATGTTGGGGTGGATTTTGGTGAGGATTTTGGGGCGGATTTTGCAAATTTGGGGATGGATTTTGGGGTGGATTTTGGGGATTTCCGGGACAGATTTCGGTGTGGATTTTGGGAAGGATTTTGGGGTGGATGTCGGGGATTTTGGGGATTTCTGGGACAGATTTCGGGGTGGATTTTGGGGAGGATTCCGGGGTGGATTTGGGGAGGATTTCGGGACAGATTTTGGGGTGGATTTTGTGGGGGTGGATTTTGGGGATTTCTGGGACGGATTTTGGGGAGAATTTGGGGAAGATTTTGGGAATTTCTTGGCTGGATTTTGGGGAGAATTTGGGGAGGATTTTGGCGATTTTGGGGATGGATTTTGTGGAGAATTTGGGGTGGTGGATTTTGGGAATTTCTGGGACGGATTTTGGGGAGAATTTGGGGAGGATTCTGGGGATGGATTTTGGGGAGAATTTGGGGAGGATTTTGGGGATGGATTTTGGGGAGAATTTGGGGAGGATTTTGGGGGGTGGATTTTGGGGATTTCTGGGACGGATTTTGGGGTGCATTTCGGGGCTCCGGGCGCGCCGTGCCTGCGGAGCTGCATCACGGCCACGTCGCGGGAGCTGCCGAAGTCGAGCTGCCGCAGGAAGCGATCCTTGACGTAGAACAGGGAATTCCCGTGCACGGCCAGCGCCGGCCGCTCCCGCTCCAGCTTGAACACCAGCATGCCCCCGTCGTGCCCTGGGGGAACGCCGGGAATTACAGCCGGAATTCCAGGGGAAAACACCCGGAATAACAGCAGGAATTCCAGCCGGAATTCCAAGGAAAAACACCGGGAATTTGGGATGGGAATGGGGGAGAGAAATGGGAATTGAACACCAGCATGCCCCCGTTGTGCCCTGCGGGAACGCTGGGAATTACAGCCGGAATTCCAGGGGAAAACACCGGGAATTTGGGATGGGAATGGGAGAGAGAAATGGGAATTGAACACCAGCATGCCCCCGTCGTGCCCTGCGGGAACGCCGGGAATTACAGCCGGAATTCCAGGGGAAAACACCCGGAATAACAGCAGGAATTCCAGCCGGAATTCCAAGGAAAAACACCGGGAATTTGGGATGGGAATGGGGGAGAGAAATGGGAATTGAACACCAGCATGCCCCTGTCGTGCCCTGCGGGAACGCCGGGAATTACAGCCGGAATTCCAGGGGAAAACACCGGGAATTTGGGATGGGAATGGGGGAGAGAAATGGGAATTGAACACCAGCATGCCCCCGTTGTGCCCTGCGGGAACGCCGGGAATTACAGCCGGAATTCCAGGGGAAAACACCGGGAATAACAGCAAGAATTCCAGCCGGAATTCCAGGAAAAAACAGCCGGAATTCCAGGGAAAAACACCCGGAATTACAGCCAGAATTTTGTGACTCCCAGCTGGAATTTGGGGATTCTCAGCTGGAATTCCTGAATTCCCAGCCGGAATTTCGGGATTCCCGGACGGAATTTCGGGACTGCCAGATAGAATTTTGCTATTAACAGCCAAAATTTGGGGATTCCCAGCCAAAATTTGGGGATCCTCAGCCGGAATTTGGGGACTCCCAGGTGGATTTTCAGGATTCCCAGCCGGAATTTGGGGATCCTCAGCCGGAATTTGGGAACTCCCAGGTGGAATTTGGGGATTCCCAGCCGGAATTTGGGGATTCCCACCCGGAATTCTGGGACTCACCGGCAGCGAAGAGGTTGAGGTTGGGATGCGCCGCCAGCACCCAGAACCGGTCGTGGTCGCGCCGGAACGTTTGGACGCCGGTCCTGGGGGAGGAAGGGAAAATCCGGGAATTCCGGGAATTTCGGGAATGGCCGAGATTCCCAAGGGTCGCTCCCATCCCCGGGGGGCACTGACCGCTTGGACATGTCCCACACCCGGATGCTCTTGTCCTCGGAGTTGCTGAGGATCAGCTCCTGGCGCGGGTGGAAAACGGCGCAGGAAACGTTGTTGTAGTGACCCCGGCACGTGTCCACCTCCCAGGCCTTGGACTCTGCAATTCCAGGGGGAAATCCAGGGAAAACGGGGAGAAAAAGTCATGGAATGGGGAGAAACAGCAGGGGGGTGGGGAGAGACAACGAGGAAATGGGGAGAGACAAAGGGGAAATGGGAAAAAAAAGAACCCGAGAACGGGAGAAACCAGCCCAACACGTGGCCACCTCCCATCCTTGGACTCCGGAATTCCAGGGGGAAATCCAGGGAAAATGGGAAAAAATCCCAGAGAAATGAAGGAAAATTCATGGAATGAGGAGAGACCCCAGGGGAAATGGGGAGAAACAAAAGGGAAATGGGAAAAAAAGGACCCAAGAATGAGAAAAACCAGCCCAGCACGTGGCCACCTCCCATCCTTGGACTCCGGAATTCTGGGGGGAAATCCAGGGAAAATGGGAAAAAATCCCAGAGAAATGAAGGAAAATTCATGGAATGGGGAGAAACAGCAGGGGAATGAGAGACCCCAGGGGAAGGGGGAGAAACAAAGGGGAAATGGGGAAAAAAAGCACTGGAGAAAGGGAGAAACCAGCCCAGGAAATGACCACTTCCTATCTTTGGACTCTGGAATTCCGGGAGGAAATCCAAGGAAAATGGGGAAAAAAAATCATGGAATGAGGGGGGAAGGGAGGAGTGGGGAAAATCCCAGGGAAAAGGGAGGAATAACAGAAAAATGGGAGCAATGGGGGCAAAAACTCCCCAAGATCTGGGGAGAAAAAGCAGGAAAACACCGGGAATGGGGGGGATTCCCCCTTTTCCCAGTCCCAACCAGAATCCTGAGCCTTTTCCCTGTTTTTCTCCTATTTTTTCCCATTTTTCCCGAGCCTTTTTACTGTTTTTTCCATTTTTCCCATTTTCCCATTTTTCCGAGCCTTTTCCCCATTTTCCCCCTTTTTCCCACTTTCCCCCATTTTTTCCGAATTTTTCCCCCTTTTTCCCATTTTCTCCCTGTTTTTTCCCCATTTTTCACCCCTTTTTCCCCCCTTTTTTCCCATTTTTCCCATTTTCCCCCCGTTTTTTCCCATTTTTCCCTGTTATTTCCCCATTTTTCCCATTTTCCCCCTTTTTTCCCATTTTCCCCTGTTTTTTCCCATTTTTCCCCATTTCCCCTGTTGTTTTCCCATTTTTCCCCATTTTCCCCGTTTTTTCCCTGTTTTTTTCCGTTTTCCCCATTTTCCTCCCATTTTTCCGTTTTTTCCCATTTTTTCCCCATTTCCCCCCATTTTCCCCATTTTTTTTAATTTTTCCATTTTCCCCATTTCTTCCCCATTTTCCCCCCATTTTTCCCATTTTTTCCCTGTTTTCCCCCGATTTTTTCCCCATTTCCCCCCATTTTTCCCCGTTTTCCCCCTTTTTTTCCCCCCTTTTTTCCCATTTTCGCCCCGTTTTTCCCCATTTTCCCCCATTTTTCCCATTTCCCCTCACCGTTCATCCTCCAGATCTTCACCTGGCGGTCGTCGGCCCCGGACACGATCAGGGGCATGGAGGGGTGGAAGGCTGCCCAGTTCACCCCCCGGTCATGGCCCTGGAAAAGCGGGAATCAGCGGGAATCCCGGGAAAAACGGGTGGGAATCACGGGGAAAAAGGGCTGGGAATGGGGGGAAAAAGGGCTGGGAATGGGGGGAAAAGCAGGAAAATCCTTCTGGAATCCCCCCCCCCCAGGAGAGGGAGGGAAGCATGAAGGGATTTCCATGGATTCCCCATGGATCTCCCATGGATTTCCACAGATTCCCCGTGGATTTCCATGGATTTCCCACAGATTTCCTCCCATTTCCCATGGATTCCCCACGGATTCCCCGCGAATTCTCCACGGATTCCCGTGGATTCCCCAGATTTCAATGGATTCCCACAGATTCCCATGGATCTCCCAAGTATTCCCCACACATTTCATGGATTTCCTGCCATTCCCCATGGATTTCCTTGGATTCCCTATTTTCCCTATTTATTTCCATAGATTTCCTGCCATTTCCCAGGGATCCTCATGGATTCCCCATAGATTCCCCATGGATTTCCATGAATTTCCTGCCATTTTCCAGGGATCCCTATGGATTCCCTACAGATGCCCCACAGATGTCCTTGGATTCCCCATGGATTCCCCATTTATTTCCATGGATTTCCATGGATTTCCTGCCATTTCCCACAGATCCCCATGGATTCCTCACGAATCGCCATGAATTCTCCATGGATTCCCGTGGATTCCCCATGGATTCCCCATGGATTTCCTGCCATTTCCCATGGATTTCCTGCCATTCCCCAGGGATCCCCAAGGATTCCCCACAGATTCCCATGGATTTCCTATTTATTTCCATGGATTTCCTGCCATTTCCCAGGGAACCCCATGGATTCCCCATGGATTTCCCAGGGTTCCCCACAGATTCCCATGGATTCCCCATGGATTCCCATGGATTTCCCATGGATTCCACATGGATTTCCATGGATTTCCTGCCATTTCCCACGGTTCCCTATGGATTCTCCATGAATTCCCCATGGATTTCCATGGATTTCCTGCCATTTCCCATGGATTTCCACGGATTCCCATGGATTCCATGGATTTTCTACCATTTCCCATGGATTCCCCACAGGTTCCCCATGGATCCCTACAGATTCCCACGGATTCCCCATTTATTCCCCATGGATTTCCCTCACATTTCCCATGGATTTTCATGGATTCTCCATGGATTTCCCTCACATTTCCCATGGATTTCCATGGATTCCCCATTAATTCCCCATCGGTTTCCTGCCATTCCCCGTGGATTTCACGGATCCCCACAGATTTCCATTAATTCCCCACAGATTCCATGGATCCCCACGGATTCCCATGGATTCCTACGGATTTCCATAGATTCCCACAGATTCCCCACGGATCCCCATGGATTCCCCGGGATTCCGGGAACGCCGGGCACCTCCAGCACGTGTTTGACCACGGCGTCGGTGGTGCCGAACAGATCCACGCCGGTGATGCCGCGCACGTCCGACTCCACGGCGCCGGGGGACAGGTTCTTCTTCCGGAGCCCTGGAGAGCGGGAAGCCGGGAAAAACCCGGAAAAACACCCGGAATCAGCACCCGGATCCAGCAGTTCCAAGGGTTTTTCCCCCCGATTTTTCCATCTCCGGGAATTCTCTCCAGGGATGGGGATCCAACCCTCCCTAAGCCCCTCCCGCTGCTTCCCAACCCTTTTTTCATGGAAAAATCATCCCAAATTTCCAGCCCTGGCACAGCTCGAGGCCGTTCCCTCCTGTCCTGTCCCATTCCCTGGGATCAGATCCCAAATTCCCCCTGGCAGATCCCAAATCCCCCCTGGGATCAGATCCCAAATCCCCCCTGGATCCCCCTTTTCTCTGGGATCACCCCCCAGCTCCCTCAGGATTCTCCATTCCCTTTTCCAGCTGCTCATTCCCAGAATTTTTTGGGATCCCTCACCAGATATGTCCCACCCCCGTTCCCATTCTTCCCGATTTTTATCGTTTTGTTCTCACTGGAGATGTCCCATCCCCGTTCCCATTCCCATTTTTTCCATGGTTTTCTATGTTTTCCCAGGTTATCCCGGGAATCTCACCAGAAATACCCCACCCCTGTTCCCATTCCCGTTTTTCCCGGTTCTCACCGGAGATGTCCCACCCCCATCCCCATTCCGGTTTTTCCCATTTTTTTCCCAGTTTTTCCCGTTTTGTTCTCACCGGAGCTGTCCCACCCCCCTTCCCATTTCCAGTTTTTCCAAGTTTTTCCTGTTTTTTCCTGGTTTTTCCCAGTTTGTTCTCACCAGAGCTGTCCCACCCCCATTCCCATTTTTCCCGTGTTTTTTCCCAGTTTTTCCCAGGATTCTCACTGGAGATGTGACACCCCCGTTCCCATTCCTGTTTTTCCCGTTTTTTCCCGGTTCTCACCGAAGATGTCCCACCCCCGTTCCCATTCTCGTTTTTTCCCAGGTTTTTCCTGGTTTTTCCCAGGAATCTCGCCAGAGATGTCCCACCCCCGTCCCCATTCCCGTTTTTCCCGTTCCCATTCCCATTTTTCCCGTTTTTTCCCAGGAATCTCACCGGAGCTGTCCCGCTCCCGTCCCCATTCCCATTTTTCCCGTTCCCATTCCCATTTTTCCCGGTTTTTCCCAGGAATCTCACCGGAGATGTCCCACACCCTGACGGTCTGGTCCAGGCTGGCCGACACCACCAGGTCCTCGCTGGGGTGGAACTGGGCGCACATCACGTAGTGGTTGTGTCCCGTCAGCACGCTGCAACCCGGGATCCCGGCGGAATTCCGTCAGAACCCCGGGAACCCAGTGGAATTCCATAGAAATCCCGTGAATCCCGGCGGAATTCCATAGAAATCCCGGGAATCCCGGAGGAATTCCATAGAAATCCCGGGAACCCCGGAGGAATTGCATAGAAATCCCGGAATCCCGGCGGAATTCCGTCAGAACCCTGGGATCCCGGCGCAATTCCGTCAGAACCCCGGAGGAATTGCATAGAAATCCCGGAATCCCGGCGGAATTCCGTCAGAACCCCGGGAACCCAGTGGAATTCCATAGAAATCCCGTGAATCCCGGCGGAATTCCATAGAAATCCCGGGAATCCCGGAGGAATTCCATAGAAATCCCAGGAATCCCAGCGGAATTCCGTCAGAACCCTGGGGATCCCGGCGGAATTCCATGGAAATCCCTGGAATACTGGTGGAATTCTGACAGAATCCCAGGAATACAGGCGGACTTCCGTCAGAATCCCAGGAATACAGGCAGAATTCCATAGAAATCCCGGGATCCGGGTGGAATTCCGTCAGAACCCCGGATCCAGGTGGAATTACATCAGAATCCCGGAGATCCCCACAGAATTCCATGGGAGTCCGGTCAGAATTCCATGGAAATGCCAGAAATCTGGGCAGAATCCCAGGAATCCCAGGGAAGGTTGATCCCATGGATCTCAGGAATCTCAGGCAAGGATTTATCCCAAAGTCCCATGGAATCCCAGGAAAGGTTTAACCCAGGGAAGGGTTGATCCCAGAATCACAGGAATCCCAGAATCCCAGGGAAGGGTTGATCCCAGAATCCCAAGGAAAGGTTTATCCCAGAATCCCAGGATCTCAGGGCAGGTTTATCCCAGAATCCCAATTCAAAGTTTATCCCAGGATCCCAGGGAAGGTTGATCCCAATTCAAGGTTTATCCAGAAATCCCAAGGAAAGGTTGATCGCAGAATCCCAGAATCCCAGGAAAGGTTTATCACGGGATTCCCAGGAAAGGTTTATCCCAGAATCCCTGGGAAGGTTGATCCCAGAATCCCAGGAAAGGATTGATCCCAGAATCCCAGGGAAGGGTTGCTCCCAGAATCCCAAGAAAAGTTTTATCCCAAGAAAAGTTTTATCCCAAGGAAAGGTTAATCCCAGAATCCCAGAAAAGCTTTATCCCAATTCAAGGTTTATCCCAGGATCCCAGGGAAGGTTTATCCCAATTCCAGGTTGATCCCAGTTCCAGGTTAATCCCAGGGAAGGGTTCATCCCAGAATCCCCGTTCCAGGTTGATCCCAGCCCCAGGTTGATCCCATGATCCCAGTCCCAGGTTGATCCCAGAATCCCCGTTCCAGGTTGATCCCAGATTGATCCCAGGTTGATCCCCATTCCAGGTTGATCCCAGGTTGATCCCCATTCCAGGTTGATCCCAGGTTGATCCCAGGTTGATCCTGGGTTGATCCCAGTCCCAGGTTGATCCCAGGTTGATCCCAGGTTGATCCCATGATCCCAGTCCCAGGTTGATCCCAGGTTGATCCCAGGTTGATCCCCGTCCCAGGTTGATCCCAGATTGATCCCAGGTTGATCCCCATTCCAGGTTGATCCCAGGTTGATCCCGGGCTGATCCCCACCAGGCGCAGGTGCGCGACTGCCAGTTCCACACGCGGATCGTTTGGTCGTCGGAAGCGCTCAGGATCCAGGGATACTCCTGGCAACAACGGGACCGGCTGAGGGCAGGGCCCGAGAGCCCACATCCCGGGAAAAGCTGGAATCCCCAGAATTCCCAGAAACCCAGAATTCCCAGGGAAAGCCCTGAATTCCCAGCAAAACCCAGAATTCCCAAGAGAACCCCAGAATTCCTGGGAGAGCAGATTCCCACAGATCCCAGATTCCCAGGATAACCCCAAATTCCCAGAAACCCCAGAATTCCCTGGACACCCCAGAATTCCCAAGAAAACCCAAATTCCCAGCAAAATCCAGAATTCCCAGGAAAACCCTGGAATCCCCAGAATTCCCAGAACCCCAGAATTCCCAGGAAAACCCCTGAACTCCTGGGATAACCCCTGCAAGAGCAGATTCCCACTGGAGATTGCCAGAAATCCCAGAATTCCCTGGACACCCCAGAATTCCCAGGAAAACCCCTGAACTCCTGGGATAACCCCTGAATCCCTGGGAGAGCAGATTCCCACTGGAGATTGCCAGATTGCCAGAAATCCCAGAATTCCCAGAAATCCCAGAATTTCCAGGATATCCTTGAATTCCCAGGAAAACCCCAGAATTCCCAAGAAAGCCCTGGGATCCCCAGAAAGCCCCAGAATTCCAGGGAAAACCCAGAATTTCCAGGAAAACCTAGAAAACCACGGAATTCCCAGAATTCCCAGGAAAGCCCCAAAATTTCCAGGAAAACCCAAAAAAACACAGAATTCACAGAATTCCCAGGAAAATCCAGAATTCCAAGAAAGCCCCAGAATTCCCAGGAAAATTCCGAATTCCCAGAATCCCCAGGAAAGCCCCGGGATCCCCAGAATTCCCAGGAAAATCCAGAATTCCCAGGAAAATCCAGAATTCCCAGAACCCCCAGTAAAGCCCCAGGATCCCCAGAAATCCCAGAATTCCCAGGAAAACCCAGAAAACCACAGAATTCCCAGAAAACCACGGAATTCCCAGAATTGCCAGGAAAGCCCCAGAAGTCCCAGAAAGCCCCGGGATCCCCAGAAATCCCAGAATTCCCAGGAAAACCCAGAATTCCCAGGAAAATCCCAGATTCCCACCATTCCCAGGACACCCCAGAATGCCCAGGATAATCCCGAATTCCCGGAATTCCCAGAATTCCGCTCACATGGTGGAAGAAGGTGGTGCGGATGTAATCCAGGTGGCCCAGCAGGGTGAAGAGGCAGCGGCGCAGTTTGTAATTCCACACCTGCAATTCCCGGAAAATCCCGGAAAAATTCCCGGAATTCCCAGCCAGGACAGCCCCAGCTCAGCAGCAGAACCAAATTCCCACTTTTTTTCCCAGGATTTTTCCCGTTTATTCACACATTTTCCCTCATTTTTCCCATTTTAATCTGATTTTTAAACCCGAATTTCCTCACGCCAGCCCTTCCCAGGCTCTGATTTTTTGGGGAAAAAAAGGGGGGAATTGGGGAAAACGGGAAAAAAGGAAAAAAAGGGGAAAAAGGGGAAAAAAGGGAAAAAAAAGGGGGATAAGGGGGGAAAAGGGGGGGAAAGGGGGGGAAAAAGGGAGCAAAAAGGAAAAGAAAGAAACAAAATGAGGAAAAAAGGGAGAAAAAAAGGAAAAATAGGAGAAAAAGAAGAAAAGGAAAAAATAAAAGAAAAAGGGAAGAAAATGGAAAAAAAATGGGGAAAAGCGGGGGGAAAATGGGGAAAAAAGAGAAAAAAGGGGGAAAGGGGAAGAAAAGGACAAAAAGGAAAAAAAGGGAAAAAAGGGAAAAAAGGGAAAAAGGGAAAAAGGGAAAAAGGGGAAAAAGGAAAGGGGAAAAAGGGAAAAAGAAAAGGGGAAAAAGGAAAAAAGGAAAGGGCAAAAGGGCGGAAGGGAGCTGGCACCTTGATTTTGTAGTCGTCGCCCCCGGAGACGAAGAGCGGCTGCTGCTTGTGGAAGTCGATGCCTCGCACGGGCCCTGCGGCAGGACGGGCTCAGGGCTCCCGGAGAGCCCCGGAGCCCAAAGCCCGGCCTGTCCTTCCCCCCTCTTCCCTGGGGCTGCCTTTCCACCCTTCTCCCCTGGGGCTGCCCTTCCATCCCCTCTCCCCTGGGGCTTCCATCCCCTCTTCCCTGGGGCTTCCATCCCCTCTCCCCTGGGGCTTCCATCCCCTCTCCCCTGGGGCTTCCATCCCCTCTTCCCTGGGGCTTCCATCCCCTCTTCCCTGGGGCTGCCCTTCCCACCCCTCTCCCCTGGGGCTGCCCTTCCATCCCCTCTTCCCTGGGGCTGCCCTTCCCACCCCTCTCCCCTGGGGCTTCCATTCCCACCCCTCTCCCCTGGGGCTGCCCTTCCCCCCTCTTCCCTGGGGCTTCCATTTCCTGGTTTCCCTGGGGCTTCCATTTCCACCCCCTCTCCCCTGGGGCTTCCACTCCCATCTTCCCTGGGGGTTCCCATTTCCCCATTCCCCTCTTCCCTGGGGCTTCCATACCCTGGTTTCCCTGAGGGTTCCATTTTCACCCCATTTTCCCTGGGGCTTCCATTCCCATTTTTCCCTGGGGCTTCCATTCCCCATCTCCCCTGGGGCCTCCATTCCCCAATTTTCCCTGGGGCTTCCATTCCCCAATTTTCCCTGGGGCTTCCATTCCCATTTTTCCCTGGGGGTTCCATTCCCCATCTCCCCTGGGGCCTCCATTCCCCATCTCCCCTGGGGCCTCCATTCCCCAATTTTCCCTGGGGCTTCCATTCCCATTTTTCCCTGGGGCTTCCATTCCCCATCTCCCCTGGGGCCTCCATTCCCCAATTTTCCCTGGGGCTTCCATTCCCATTTTTCCCTGGGGCTTCCATTCCCCATCTCCCCTGGGGCCTCCATTCCCCAATTTTCCCTGGGGCTTCCATTCCCATTTTTCCCTGGGGCTTCCATTTCCCATTTTCCCTTGGGTTTCCCATTTTCCCCAGATTTTTCCATTTTCCCCTGGAGTTTTCCCACTTTTCCCTGGGGGTTTCCCACTTCCCCTGGAGTTTCCCCATCTTCCCTGAGGTTTCCCATTTTCCCCCATTTTCCCTGGAGTTTTCCCATTTTTCCCTGGAGTTTTCCCATTTTCCCCCATTTTCTGCCCATTTTTTTTCCCATTTTTCCATGGAGTTTTCCATTTTCCGCCCATTTTTTTTCCCATTTTTCCCTGGAGTTTTCCCATTTCCCCCCATTTTTCCCAGGAGTTTTCTCATTTTCCCCCATTTTTCCCTGGAGTTTTCCAATTTTCTCCCATTTTCCCCCATTTTTCACTGGAGTTTTCCCATTTTCCCCCGAGTTTTCCCCAGATTTTCCCCACATTTTTCCCATTTCCCCCCATTTTTCCCTGATTTTCTCCAGATTTTTCCCCAGATTTGTCCCTGGAGTTTCCCCGTTTTTTCCAATTTTCCCCCAGATTTTTCCCAGATTTTTCCCATTTTCCCCCAGATTTTTTCCAGATTTTCCCCGTATTCCCCAGAACTCCCAGATCTTCCCCATTTTTTCCCCCAGAACTCCTGGATTTTTCCCATTTTTCCCCCAGACCTCCCAGATTTTCCCGTTTTCCCCCTATTTTTTTCCCGGATATCCCCGTTTCCCCCGTTTTTTTCCGAGATTTCCCCATTTTCCCCATTTTTTTTCCCAGATTTCCCTGTTTCCCCCCGTTTTTTCCCCCGATTTCCCCTGGGTTTTTTTTCCTGGATTTTCCCCATTTTCCCCCATTTTTTCCCTGTTTCCCCCCGTTTTCTCCCATTTTTTCCCCGTTTTCCCCCCGTTTTTTCCCAGATTTTCCCGTTTTTTCCCTGGTTCCCCCCATTTTTCCCCATTTTCTCCCGTTTCCGCCCGTTCTTTTCCCAGATTTCCCCATTTCCCCCCGTTTTCCCCAGTTTTTCCCTGTTTTTTTTCCCGTTTTCCCCCGTTTTTTCCTGTTTCCCCCCATTTTTTTCCCATTTTCCCCCCGTTTTTTTCCCATTTTCCCCCCATTTTCCCCCCGTTTTCTCCCGTTTCCCCATTTTTTCTCCCGTTTTTCCCCCGTTTTCTCCCGTTTTTCCCTGTTTTTTTTCCGGTTTTCCCCTGTTTTTCCCCGTTTTTTCCCATTTTTTCCCCGTTTTCTCCCATTTCCCCCCGTTTTTTTCCCGTTTTCCCCTGTTTTTCCCCTGTTTTCTCCCGTTTTTTTCCCCATTTTCTCCCATTTCCCCCCGTTTTTTTCCCGTTTCCCCCTGTTTTTCCCCCGTTTTTTCCCATTTTTTCCCCTGTTTTCTCCCATTTCCCCCCGTTTTTTTCCCGTTTCCCCCCGTTCTCCCCCGTTCTCCCTGCCTCTGCCCCGGTTACCGTCGTGCTCGTCGAACTTGTCGATGAGGGTGCACATGCGGTAGTCCCAGAGCTGGATGACGCCGTTGTGGAGGCTGCTCAGCACCCAGGGCCGCTTGGGGTGGAACGACAGCCCTGGGGGAAACACGGGAAACATGGGGGAAACTGGGGGAAAACTGGGAAAAAAACTGGGAAAAAACTGGGGGAAAACTGGGGAAAAAACTGGGGGAAAACTGGGGAGAAAACTGGGAGAAAACTGGGGGAAAACTGGGGGAAAACTGGGGAAAAACTGGGGAAAAACTGGGGAAAAACTGGGGAAAAACTGGGGAAAAACTGGGGAAAAAAACTGGGGGAAAACTGGGGAAAACTGGGGGAAAAAACTGGGGAAAAACTGGGGAAAAAAACTGGGGGAAAACTGGGGAAAAAACTGGGGAAAAACTGGGGAAAAAAACTGGGGGAAAACTGGGGGAAAACTGGGGGAAAAAACTGGAGGAAAACTGGGGAAAAACTGGGGGAAAACTGTGGGAAAACTGGGGAAAAAACTGGGGGAAAACTGGGGGAAAACTGGGGGAAAAAACTGGGGAAAACTGGGGGAAAATCTGGGGGAAAAGACTGGGGAAAGACTGGGGAAAGACTGGGGAAAATCTGGGGGAAAAGACTGGGGAAAGACTGGGGGAAAACTGGGGAAAACCCTGGGGGAAAACTGGGAAAAAAACTGGGAAAAAACTGGGGGAAAACTGGGGAAAAAACTGGGGGAAAACTGGGGAGAAAACTGGGAGAAAACTGGGGGAAAACTGGGGGAAAACTGGGGGAAAACTGGGGAAAAACTGGGGGAAAACTGGGGAAAAACTGGGGGAAAACTGGGGAAAAAAACTGGGGGAAAACTGGGGGAAAACTGGGGGAAAAAACTGGGGAAAAACTGGGGAAAAAAACTGGGGGAAAACTGGGGAAAAAAACTGGGGAAAAACTGGGGAAAAAAACTGGGGGAAAACTGGGGGAAAACTGGGGGAAAAAACTGGAGGAAAACTGGGGAAAAACTGGGGGAAAACTGTGGGAAAACTGGGGAAAAAACTGGGGGAAAACTGGGGGAAAACTGGGGAAAAAAACTGGGGGAAAACTGGGGAAAATCTGGGGGAAAAGACTGGGGAAAGACTGGGGAAAATCTGGGGGAAAAGACTGGGGAAAGACTGGGGGAAAACTGGGGAAAACCCTGGGGGAAAACTGGGGAAAAAACTGGGGAAAAAACTGGGGAAAAAAGTGGGGAAAAAAGTGGGAAAAGACTGGGGAAAAAACTGGGGAAAAACTGGGGAAAAACTGGGGAAAAACTGGGGAAAAACTGGGGAAAAACTGGGGAAAAAAACTGGGAATGGGTGGGGAAAAAAACAGGGAAAAAAATGGGAAAAATGGAAAAAAATGGGAAAAAATGGGGAAAAATGGGGAAAAATGGGGAAAAATGGGGACAAATGGAAAAAAAAGGGAAAGACTGGGGAAAAAACTGGGGGAAAACTGGGGGAAAACTGGGAAAAAACTGGGGAAAAGACTGGGGAAAAAAACTGTGGGAAAAAACTGGGGAAAAACTGGGGAAAAATGGGAATGGGTGGGGAAAAAAAGGGGAAAAAAACAGGGAAAATGGGAAAAAAAAGGGAAAAAACTGGGAAAAACTGGGGAAAAATGAAAAAAAAAAAGGGAAAAACTGGGAAAAAAACTGGGGAAAGACTGGGGGAAAACTGGGGAAAAACTGGGGAAAAACTGGGGGAAACTGGGGAAAAACTGGGGAAAAACCTGGGGGGAAAAACTGGGGAAGAAAACTGGGGAAAAACAGGGGAAAATGGAAAAAAAAAACAGGGAAAAACCTGGGAAAACACTGGGGAAAACCCTGGGGAAAAACTGGGAATGGGCAGAGAAAATCCTGGGAAAACCTGGGGAAAAACTGGGAAAAAACCCTGGGGAAAAACAGGGAAAAAACTGGGAAAAAATGAGAAAAAACTGGGGAAAAAAAACTGGGAAAAACTGGGAATGGGCAGGGAAAAAAAAAAAAAAACAGGTAAAAACCCTGGGGAAAAACCCCTTGGAAAAAAAACTGGGAAAAACTGGGAAAAAAACTGGGAATGGGCGGGAAAAAAAAAACAGGGGAAAAATGGGAAAAATCTGAAAGAATCCTGGGAAAAATCTGGGAAAAAACTGCGAAAAAAGTCTGGGGGAAAACTGGGAAAGGGTGGGGAAAGGGCTGGAAAAGGATGGGTTAAAAGTGGGAAAAAATGGGAAAGGGTGGGGAAAAACGGGGGAAAAAAATCTGGGAAAAATCTGGGGAAAAAAATGGAAAAGGGCTGGGAAAGGAGAGGGAAAATCCTGGGAAGAGCCAGGGAAAAACTTGGGAATAGCCAGAAAAAATCCTGGGAAAAGCCAGGAAAAGCCTGGGGAAAGGAAAGGAAAAAGGGAAAAGTCTGGGAGGAAATGAGGAAAAGGGACAAAAGGCCAAAAAGATAGAGAAAAACCTGGGAAAAACCCTGGGAAAAGATGGAGAAAAACCTGGGAAAAACCCTGGGAAAAGATGGAGAAAAACCTGGGAAAAACCCTGGGAAAAGATGGAGAAAAACCTGGGAAAAACCCTGGGAAAAGATGGAGAAAAACCTGGGAAAAACGTGGGGAAAAACCTGGGAAAAGCCTGGGAAAAACTCGGAAAAACCTGAGGAAAAGCTGGGAAAAACTGGGAAAACCTGGGGAAAACCTGGGGAAAGCTGGGAAAAACCTGGGGAAAACTGGAGCCCGACCCCAGCCCAAATCCTGGGAATTCTGTCACACAAATCCCGGGAATCCCTCGGACCCCTCCAGGGATGGGGATCCAACCCTCCCTCACCCCTCCCGCTGCTTCCCAACCCTTTTTCCATGGAAAAATCATCCCAAATTTCCAGCCCTGGCACAGCTCGAGGCCGTTCCCTCCTGTCCTGCCCCATTCCCTGGGATCAGATCCCAAATCCTCCCTGGCAGATCCCAAATTCCCCCTGGGATCAGATCCCAAATTCCCCCTGGCAGATCCCAAATTCCCCCTGGCAGATCCCAAATTCCCCCTGGGATCAGATCCCAAATCCTCTCTGGCAGATCCCAAATTCCCCCTGGGATCAGATCCCAAATCCTCTCTGGCAGATCCCAAATTCCCCCTGGGATCAGATCCCAAATCCTCTCTGGCAGATCTCAAATCCCCCCTGGGATCAGATCCCAAATTCCCCCTGGCAGATCTCAAATCTCCCCTGGGATCAGATCCCAAATTCCCCCTGGGATCAGATCCCAAATTCCCTCCGGCAGATCCCAAATTGCCCCTGGGATCAGATCCCAAATCCTCTCTGGCAGATCCCAAATCTCCCCTGGGATCAGATCCCAAATTCCCCCTGGGATCAGATCCCAAATCCCCCCTGGCAATTCCCAAATCCCCCCTGGATCCCTTTTCCCTGGGATCACCCTCAGCTCCCTCAGGATCCTCCATTCCCGCTCCGGGCCCTCCCTCCATGAGGGGATTCCACCTTCCCCTCATAATTCGCCTCCCCCATCCCGTGAATCCCGGTTTTTCCCGGTTTATCCCGGTTTTTCCCGGTTTTTCCCGGTTTTTTCACCTTTCACCCGCGCGGATTTGGTCTCGAATTTGGTCAACATGGTCCCAGCCCGGCCCGGCCGCAACCCGGAACCTCCACGTCGGCACCGCAGGACCGCCCCGGAAACGGGCGCCGCTTCCATGCGTCACTTCCGCTGCATCGCGGAAGTGGAGCGGCCGCGGGCAGTGATGGCGGCGGGGCCGGGCCGGGGTTCCCCGGGAACGGCTCGGAATTCCCCGGGAACGGGCCGGAATTCCCCGGGAACGGGCCGGAGTTCCCCGGGAACGGGCCGGAATTCCCTGGGGATGCTCCGCGCGCTGCTCGTGGCCGCGCTGGCGGCGGGTGAGGCCTGAGGGGGAGGGGCAGGGGCGGTTTGGGGGGTCCTGAGGGGGGAACGGGGCTGAGGGCAAACCCCGGGAATGGCTCCGTTCCCTTTTCCCGCTCGTTCCCGACTCTGGAGCCCCTGGAGTCCCAGAAGAACGAACCGGGAAGGGGCTTTTCCTTCTGTGCCCCGGCGCACTCCCGGCTTCTGGAGCTGCTGGGGAAAGGGATTCTGCTCCCGCTTCCAGCACCATTCCCGCTGCTCCCCGGCCCATTCCCGGTCTTTGATCCCGGATTCCCGGCCCATTCCCAGTTCCTGATTCCGGTGTTTCCCAGCCCATTCCCAGTCCCTGATCCCGGTTCCTGATCCCGGTGTTTCCCGGCCCATTCCCAGTCCCTGATCCCGGTTCCTGATCCCAGTGTTTCCCAGCCCATTCCCAGTCCCTGATCCCGGTGTTTCCCAGCCCATTCCCAGTCCCTGATCCCGGTGTTTCCCAGCCCATTCCCAGTCCCTGATCCCGGTTCCTGATCCCAGTGTTTCCCGGCCCATTCCCAGTTCCTGATCCCGGTGTTTCCCAGCCCATTCCCGGTCTTTGATCCCGGATTCCCGGCCCATTCCCAGTCCCTGATCCCGGTGTTTCCCGGCCCATTCCCAGTCCCTGATCCCGGTTCCTGATCCCGGTGTTTCCCGGCCCATTCCCAGGTCCTGATCCCGGTGTTTCCCAGCCCATTCCCAGTCCCTGATCCCGGTTCCTGATCCCGGTGTTTCCCGGCCCATTCCCAGTCCCTGATCCCGGTTCCTGATCCCGGTGTTTCCCGGCCCATTCCCAGGTCCTGATCCCGGTGTTTCCCAGCCCATTCCCGGTTCCTGATCCCGGTGTTTCCCAGCCCATTCCCAGTCCCTGATCCCGGTCTTTGATCCCGGTTTCCCGGCCCATTCTCAGTCCCTGATCCCGGTGTTTCCCAGCCCATTCCCGGTCTTTGATCCCGGTGTTTCCCAGCCCATTCCTGGTTCCTGATCCCGGTTCCTGATCCCAGTGTTTCCCAGCCCATTCCTGGTTCCTGATCCCGGTTTCCCAGCCCATTCCCAGTCCCTGATCCCGGTTCCTGATCCCGGTGTTTCCCAGCCCATTCCCAGTCCCTGATCCCGGTTCCTGATCCCGGTGTTTCCCAGCCCATTCCCAGTCCCTGATCCCGGTTCCTGATCCCGGTGTTTCCCAGCCCATTCCCGGTCTTTGATCCCGGTGTTTCCCAGCCCATTCCCAGTTCCTATCCCGGTTCCCAATTCCGGTCCCTGATCCCAGCCAGTCCCTGATCCTGTTTCCCAGTTCCCGATGCCATTCCCAGTCTCTGATCCCAGTGTTTCCCTGGGCCATTCCCGGTTTCCCAGCCCATTCCCAGTTCCCGTTCCACTCCCGGTGTTTCCTATTCCCGGTCCCTGATCCTGATGTTTGTTTCCCATTCCTGCTCCCTGACCCTGGTGTTCCCAGCCCATTCCCGCTCCCGCTCCCTGTTCCCGGTGTTGTTTCCCATTCCCAATCCCGGTGTTGTTTCCCATTCCCGTTCCTGCTCCCTGTTCCTGGTGTTGTTTCCCATTCCCGTTCCCAATCCCCGATCCCGGTGTTGTTTCCCATTCCTGTTCCCAATCCCGGTGTTGTTTCCCATTCCTGTTCCCGATCCCGGTGTTGTTTCCCGTTCCCAATCCCCGATCCCGGTGTTGTTTCCCGTTCCCGATCCCCGATCCCAGTGTTGTTTCCCATTCCTGTTCCCAATCCCGGTGTTGTTTCCCATTCCTGTTCCCGATCCCGGTGTTGTTTCCCGTTCCCGATCCCCAATCCCGGTGTTGTTTCCCATTCCCACTCCCCGATCCCGGTGTTGTTTCCCATTCCTGTTCCCGTTCCCGGTGTTGTTTCCCGTTCCCAATCCCCGATCCCGGTGTTGTTTCCCATTCCCACTCCCCGATCCCAGTGTTGTTTCCCATTCCTGTTCCCGATCCCGGTGTTGTTTCCCGTTCCCAATCCCCGATCCCAGTGTTGTTTCCCGTTCCCAATCCCCGATCCCTGTGTTGTTTCCCGTTCCCGCTCCCCGATCCTGGTGTTGTCTCCCGTTCCCACTCCCCAATCCCAGTGTTGTTTCCCGTTCCTGACCGCGGTGTTTGTTTCCCATTCCCGCTCCCTGACCGTGGTGTTTGTTTCCCATTCCCGCTCCCTGACCGCAGTGTTTGTTTCCCATTCCCATTCCCGTTCCCACTCCCTGACCGCGGTGTTTGTTTCCCATTCCCGCTCCCTGACCGCGGTGTTTGTTTCCCATTCCCGTTCCCTGACCCCGGTGTTTGTTTCCCATTCCCGTTCCCATTCCCGTTCCTGCTCCCTGACCGCGGTGTTTGTTTCCCATTCCCGTTCCCTGACCCCGGTGTTTGTTTCCCATTCCCGTTCCCGTTCCCTGACCCCGGTGTTTGTTTCCCATTCCCGTTCCCTGACCCCGGTGTTTGTTTCCCATTCCCGCTCCCTGACCCCGGTGTTTGTTTCCCATTCCCGTTCCCTGACCCCAGTGTTTGTTTCCCATTCCCGTTCCCGCTCCCTGACCACGGTGTTTGTTTCCCGTTCCCGTTCCCATTCCCGGTGTTTGTTTCCCATTCCCGTTCCCGCTCCCTGACCGCGGTGTTTGTTTCCCGTTCCCATTCCCATTCCCGGTGTTTGTTTCCCGTTCCCGTTCCCATTCCCTGACCGCGGCGTTTGTGTCGTTTCCCGTGGCCAGCCCCGTGCCCGTGCCGGGGGAACTCGGTGCACCGCAAGATTTACATCCCGCTGAACCACACGGCGCCCTGCGTGCGCCTGCTCAACGCCACGCACCAGATCGGCTGCCAGTGTGAGTGTGGGGATAATTCCTGGGATTTGGGAATCTGGGAATGCTGGGGGTGTGAGGGGCACTGTGCCTGCTCAACGCCACGCACCAGATCGGCTGCCAGTGTGAGTGTGGGGATAATTCCTGGGATTTGGGAATCTGGGAATGCTGGGGGTGTGAGGGGCACTGTGCCTGCTCAACGCCACGCACCAGATCGGCTGCCAGTGTGAGTGTGGGGATAATTCCTGGGATTTGGGAATGCTGGGAATCTGGGAATGCTGGGGGTGTGAGGGGCACTGTGCTACTCAACACTGTGCACCAGATCGGCTGCCCATGTGAGTGTGGGGATAATTCCTGGGATTTGGGAATGCTGGGAATCTGGGAATGCTGGGAATGCTGGGGGTGTGAGGGGCACTGTGCCTGCTCAACGCCACGCACCAGATCGGCTGCCAGTGTGAGTGTGGGGATAATTCCTGGGATTTGGGAATGCTGGGAATCTGGGAATGCTGGGGGTGTGAGGGGCACTGTGCCTGCTCAACGCCACGCACCAGATCGGCTGCCAGTGTGAGTGTGGGGATAATTCCTGGGATTTGGGAATGCTGGGAATCTGGGAATGCTGGGGGTGTGAGGGGCACTGTGCCTGCTCAACGCCACGCACCAGATCGGCTGCCCATGTGAGTGTGGGGATAATTCCTGGGAATTGGGAATCTGGGAATGCTGGGGTGTGAGGGGCACTGTGCTACTCAACGCCACGCACCAGATCGGCTGCCCATGTGGGTGTGGGGATAATTCCTGGGATTTGGGAATGCTGGGAATTGGGAATGCTGGGAATCTGGGAACTTGGGAATGCTGGGGTGTGAGGGGCACTGTGCTGCTCAACGCCACGCACCAGATCGGCTGCCCGTGTGAGTGTGGGGCTGATTCCTGGGATTTTGAAATTTGGGAGTGCTGGGAATTTGGGAATCTGGGAATGCTGGGAATCTGGGAATGTTGGGAATGCTGGGAATCTGGGAATGCTGGGGGTGTGAGGGGCGCTGTGCCTGTTCAACACCACGCACCAGATCGGCTGCCAGTGTGAGTGTGGGGATAATTCCTGGGATTTTGAAATTTGGGAGTGCTGGGAATTTGGGAATGCTGGGAATCTGGGAATGCTGGGAATCTGGGAATGCTGGGAATCTGGGAATTTGGGAATCTGGGAATGCTGTGAATCTGGGAATGCTGGGAATTTGGGAATGCTGGGGGTGTGAGGGGCGCTGTGCCTGCTCAACACCATGCACCAGATCGGCTGCCCGTGTGAGTGTGGGGATAATTCCTGGGAATTTGCTGGGAATTTGGGAATGCTGGGAATCTGGGAATTTGGGAATTCTGGGAATTTCAGAGTGCTGGGAATGCTGGGGGTGTGAGGGGCGCTGTGCCTGCTCAACACCACGCACCAGATCAGCATGGGAATTTTGGAATGCTGGGAATTTGGGAATTCTGGGAATTTGGGAATGCTCAGGGGTGAGAGAGCCTCCCGGTGATCCTGCCGGTGTGATCCTCTGGATTTGAAGGAATCCCTTGGAATTCTGAGGGGACAAATCCCACATTTCCACCCCTCAGCTCTTCCCCTCAACCCCTCATCCCCCTGCCCTGGTATTCCATGGAAATCCAAGGATTTTTTTGTATGATTCCCTGGATTTCTGAGGGGACAAATCCCACATTTCCACCCCACAGCTCTTCCTTCAGTCCCTCATCCCTCTGCCCTGCTTTTCTATGGAAAACCTCTGGATTTGGAGGAATCCCTTGGAATTCTGAGGGGACAAATCCCACATTTCCATCCCTGAGCTCTTCCTTAAATTCCTTAGACTTCCTGCCTTGGTATTCCGGGGAATTTAGGGAATTCTGAGGGACAAATCCCACATTCCGACCCCTCAGCTCTCCCCCTCAACCCCTCATCCCCCTGCCTTGGTATTCCATGGAGATCCAGGGATTTTTTGTGGGATTCCCTGGAATTCTGAGGGGACAAATCCCACATTTCCATCCCTCAGCTCTTCCTTCAATCCCTCATCCCTCTCTCCTGCTTTTCCATGGAAAACCTCTGGATTTGGAGGAATCCCTTGGAATTCTGAGGGGACAAATCCCACATTCCCACCCCTTAGCTCTTCCCCTCAACTCCTCATCCCCCTGCCCTGGTATTCCATGGAAATCCAGGGATTTTTTTGTGGGATTCCCTGGAATTCTGCAGCTCCCGTTTCTCCCCAGCCTCGCTGAGCGGCAACACGGGCGTGATCCACGTGGTGGAGAAGGAGCAGGACCTGGAATGGGTCCTGGCCAAGGGCCCCCACCCCCCCTACATGATCCTGCTGGACGGGAACCTCTTCTCCAGGTGGGATCTTCGGGATGGGAAACGCCAAAATTCGGGATCAAATCCCCTCCTCCGAGTCCCCACAGCGCCCGGGCTCGGAGCCTTCCCAGCACCTCAGGGATTTACTCCCTGCTAAACTTGCATTTTCCTTCTTTTTTTTAGTGGGATTGGGCTCCCAGATCTGTGCGGTGTTGATCCGTGATTTTAAAATAAACAGGGAAAATAAAACTTGGGATGGGCTTGGGGCTCCTGTCCTTGGGAAAGGCGTGGCTGGAATTTTCCCCCTGTTGATTTTTCCCACATTTTGGGCCCTCACAAGATAAAAATCCCAAGATTTTTCCTTCATTTCCTTGATTTCATTTTTCCCTAGATAAATCCCAAATTCCAGCCCCGTTTTCCCTTTCCAGGGAGGTTTTGATGTGTCTGAGGTGAATTTCCAGGATTCGTGGCCTTGTTGGTTTTCCACCGTTTTGGGCCCTCGTGAGATAAAAATCCCGGGATTTTCCCTTCATTTCCCTGATTTATCCCCGGATTTCACTTTTCTGTGGATAAATCCCAAATTCCAGCCCCGTTTTCCCTTTCCAGGGAGGTTTTGATGTGTCTGAGGTGAATTTCCAGGATTTGTGGCCTTGTTGGTTTTCCACCATTTTGGGCCGCCATGAGATAAAAATCCGGGGATTTTCCCTTCATTTCCCTGATGTATCCCTGGATTTCACTTTTCTGTGGATAAATCCCAAATTCCAGCCCCATTTTCCCTTTTCCAGGGAGATTTTGATGCGTCTGAAGGGAAACTCCCGGGTTTCCGGCCTGGCCGTGGCCGCTGCCTCTCCCCCGCCTTCCAAAGGATTTTCCCCGGGATTGAAATGTCCCAACGATGGATTTGGTGAGCAAAATTCCCAACTTTCCCCCCTTTTTCCCAATTTACCCCTGGTTTCCTCTGGTTTTGTTATATTTTTTCCCCATTTTCACCATTTTTTTCTTTTTTTTCCCTTTTTTTTCCCCATTTTTATCCCATTTTTATCTCATTTTCCCCCATGTAGGGCTGTAGTCAGACTCCTATGGGCCACAGTTCTCTCACTGTTTTTCCCATTTTTATCCCATTTTTCCCCATTTTAAGCCCATTTTTCCCCCATCCAGGACTCCATTTTATCCCATTTTATCCCATTTTTCACTGTTCTTTTCTTGTTTTATCCCATTTTTATCCCATTTCTATCCCATTGTTCACTGTTCTTTTCTTGTTTTATCCCATTTTTATCCCATTTCTATCCCATTGTTCACTGTTCTTTCCTTGTTTTAGCTCATTTTTATCCCATTTCCCCCCATTTTTATCCCATTTCCCCCTGTTTTTATCCCATTTTTCCCCCATCCAGGGCTGTACTCGAACTCCTACGGGCCGCAGTTCTGCCACTGTTTTTCCCCCTATTTTATCCCATTTTGTCCCAGTTTTCACTGTTCTTTCTTTGTTTTATCCCATTTTTATCCCATTTTCCCCATTTTTATCCCATTTTCCCCCATTTTCCCCCCATTTCTCCCCATCCAGGGCTGTACTCAGACTCCTACGGGCCGCAGTTCTGCCACTGTTTGTCCCATTTGTCCCATTTTTCACTGTTCTTTCCTTGTTTTATCCCATTTTTTCCCATTTTTTGCTGTTCTTTCCTTGTTTTAGCCCATTTTTTCCCATTTCCCCCCATTTTTATCCCATTTTTCTCCCCGTCCAGGGCTGTACTCAGACTCCTACGGGCCGCAGTTCTGCCACTGTTTGTCCCATTTGTACCCCATTTTTCACTGTTCTTTCCTTGTTTTATCCCATTTTTATCCCATTTTTTCCCATTTCCCCCCATTTTTTGCCATTTCCCCCCATTTTTACCCCATTTTTCTCCCCGTCCAGGGCTGTACTCAGACTCCTACGGGCCGCAGTTCTGCCACTGTTTGTCCCATTTGTACCCCATTTTTCACTGTTCTTTCCTTGTTTTATCCCATTTTTATCCCATTTTTTCCCATTTCCCCCCATTTTTTGCCATTTCCCCCCATTTTTATCCCATTTTTCTCCCCATCCAGGGCTGTACTCAGACTCCTATGGGCCGCAGTTCGCGCACTGCAACGGCTCCGAGTGGAACCCGGGCGGCTCCGGGCTCTCCTACGAGGATTTCCCCTTCCCCATTTTCCTGCTGCAGGACGCCAACGAGACCCGGCTCATCAAAGAGGTGCTGGGGGAAAACCCCTTCAAAATTCCTTAAAATCCACTGGGAAGCCATAAAAATCCATTTAAAATTCATTACAGTCCATTAAAATCCCTTCAAAATCCATAAAAATTCAATGGAAAGCCATAAAAATTATTAGAAATTCATTGGAAATCCATAAAAATCCATTTAAAATTCACTACAATCCATAAAAATCCATTGGAGATCCATAAAAATCCACTGGAAATTCATTACAATCTATAAATATCCCTTCAAAATCCATAAAAATGCATTAAAACTCCGTAAAAATATGTTTAAAATTCATTACAATCCATTAAAAGCTCTTCAAAATCCATAAAAACCCATTGGAAATCCATAAAAATCTATTTGAAATTAATTGGAAATCCATTGGGAATCCATAAAAATCCATTTGAAATTCATTGCAAATCCATAAAAATCCATTGGAAATCCATAAAAGTCCATTAAAACCCCTTCAAAGTTCGTAAAAATCCAGAAAAAAAGCATTTAAAGCCATAAAAATACAAAAAAAAATCCCAAAAATCCCAAAAAAATCTGCAAAACTTTACAAAAATTAAAAAAAAATTCCCAAAAATCACCAAAAAATCTGCAAAAATTTACATAAATCCCAAAAAATCCAAAAAAATTCACAAAAATCTCCAAAAAATCCCAAAAAATCCACAAAAATCCCTAAAAAATACCAGAAAATTCACAAAGATCCCCAAAAAAATCTGCAAAAATTTACATAAATCCCAAAAAATCCAAAAAAATTCACAAAAATCTCCAAAAAATCCCAAAAAATCCACAAAAATCCCTAAAAAATACCAGAAAATTCACAAAGATCCCCAAAAAAATCTGCAAAAATTTACAAAAATCCCTAAAAAAAAATCCCAAAAAGTTCACAAAAAATTGCAAAAAATCTCTAAAAAAATCCCAAAAAATTCACAAGAATCTCAAAAAAATCTGCAAAAATTTTCAGAAATTCCTACAAAATCCTAAAAAATTCCCAAAAATCCCAGAGAAATCTGTAAAAATTTACAAAAATCCCAAGAAATTTGTAAAAATCCCCAGAAAGTCTGCAAAAATTTACAAAATCCCTAAAAAAACCTCAAAAAATTCACAAAAATCTCAAAAAAATCTGTAAAAGTCCCTAAAAGATCCCAAAAAATTCACAAAAATCCTTAAAACATCTGCAAAAATTTACAAAAATCCCTAAACAATCCCAAAAAATTCATAAAAATCCCCAAAAAATCTGCAAAAATTTACAAAAATCCCTTAAAAATCCCAGAAAATTTCACAAAAATCCCTAAAAAAATCACAAAATCCCCAAGAAATCTGCAGAAATTTACAAAAACCCCTAAAAATTCGCAAAAATCCATGAAAACTCTGCAAAAATTTACAGAAGTTCCTAAAAAATAAAAAAAAAATCAGAAAAATTCCTAAAAAATCCCTAAAAAAAAACCAAAAAAATCACAAAAACCCCAAAAAATCTGCAAAAATTTACAAAAACCCCTAAAAAACCCCCAAAAAATGGACAAAAACCTCGTAAATTGCCGCAGCGCCCAAAAGCCGTGCGGCCGCGCCGGGGCTCCTGTGCCGCGGTTCCCGTGCTGAGGCTCCTGTTGCTCCCGTGTCGCGGTTCCTGTGCTGAGGCTCCCGTTGCTCCCGTGCCGAGGCTCCCGTGCCGCGGTTCCCGTTGCTCCTGTGCCGCGGCTCTTCTGGTTCCCGTTGCTCCCGTGCCGAGGCCCTCGTGGCTCCCGTTGCTCCCATGCCGAGGCTCCCGTGCCGCAGTTCCCATGCCGAGGCTCTCATGCCGAGGCTCCCATGCCATGGTTCCCGTTGCTCCCATGCCGCAGCTCCCATGCCGCGGCTCTTGTAGCTCCCATTGCTCGCATGCCGCGGCTCCCGTTGCTCCCGTGCCGCGGCTCCCGTGGCTCCCGTTGCTCCCGTGCCGCGGCTCCCGAGGCTCCCATGCCGCGGCTCCCATGGCTCCCATTGCTCCCGTGCCGTGGCTCCCATGGCTCCCGTGCCGCGGCTCCCGCGGCTCCCGTGGCTCCCATGCCGCGGCTCCCGTGGCTCCCGTTGCTCCCATGCCGCGGCTCCCGTGGCTCCCGTTGCTCCCGTGCCGAGGCTCTCGTGGCTCCCGTTGCTCCCGTGCCGAGGCTCCCGTTGCTCCCGTGCCGCGGCTCCCGAGGCTCCCATGCCGGGGCTCCCGTGGCTCCCGTTGCTCCCATGCCGGGGCTCCCGTGGCTCCCGTTGCTCCCGTGCCGCGGCTCCCGTTGCTCCCATGCCGCGGCTCCTGTGGCTCCCATGCCGCGGCTCCCGTGGCTCCCGTTGCTCCCGTGCCGCGGCTCCCGTGGCTCCCGTTGCTCCTGTGCCGCGGCTCCCGTGGCTCCCGTTGCTCCCGTGCCGGGGCTCCCGTGGCTCCCATGCCGCGGCTCCCGTGGCTCCCGTTGCTCCCGTGCCGCGGCTCCCGTGGCTCCCGTTGCTCCCGTGCCGCGGCTCCCGTGGCTCCCGTGCCGCGGCTCCCGCGCCGACGCTCCCGCGCTGTTCCCTGCAGTGTTTCCGAGCTCACAACGTCCCCGAGGGCCCGGGCGCGGCGCCGCGGTTCCCGCTGTGCGCCATGCAGCTCCTGGCTCACATGCACGCCGCAGCCAGCACCGTCACCTGCATGCGCCGCAGCTCGCTGCAGAGCGCCTTCAGCATCAACCCAGGTCTGCCATGGGGCTGCACTGGGGAGTACTGGGATGGACTGGGGTGTACTGGGCTGTAATGGGATGTACTGGGGTGTACTGGGATGGACTGGGATGTACTGGGGAGTACTGGGATGGACTGGGGTGTACTGGGCTGTAATGGGATGTACTGGGGTGTACTGGGATGGACTGGGATGGACTGGGATGTACTGGGGAGTACTGGGATGTACTGGGGTGTACTGGGATGGACTGGGATGGACTGGGATGTACTGGGGAGTACTGGGATGTACTGGGATGTACTGGGATGTACTGGGGTGTACTGGGATGCACTGGGATGTACTGGGATGTACTGGGGAGTACTGGGATGGACTGGGGAGTACTGGGATGGACTGGGGAGTACTGGGATGTACTGGGGAGTACTGGGATGTACTGGGATGTACTGGGATATACTGGGATGTACTGGGATGCACTGGGATGTACTGGGGAGTACTGGGGTGCACTGGGATGTACTGGGGTGTACTGGGATGTACTGGGGAGTACTGGGATGTACTGGGGTGTACTGGGATGTACTGGGGAGTACTGGGGTGCACTGGGATGTACTGGGTGTACTGGGATGTACTGGGCTGTACTGGGCTGTACTGGGTTGTACTGGGGTGTACTGGGATGTACTGGGGTGTACTGGGCTGTACTGGGATGTACTGGGATGTACTGGGCTGTACTGGGATGTACTGGGTTGTACTGGGATGTACTGGGGAGTACTGGGATGTACTGGGATATACTGGGATGTACTGGGATGTACTGGGGTGTACTGGGATGTACTGGGCTGTACTGGGCTGTACTGGGATGTACTGGGGTGTACTGGGATGTACTGGGGAGTACTGGGATGTACTGGGATGTACTGGGCTGTACTGGGATGTACTGGGATATACTGGGATGTACTGGGATGCACTGGGATGTACTGGGATGCACTGGGATGTACTGGGGAGTACTGGGATATACTGGGATGTACTGGGGAGTACTGGGATGTACTGGGATGTACTGGGGTGCACTGGGGTGTACTGGGGTGTACTGGGATGTACTGGGGAGTACTGGGGTGCACTGCGGTGTACTGGGATGTACTGGGATGTACTGGGATGTACTGGGATCTACTTGGCTGTACTGGGATGTACTGGGATGGACTGGGCTGTACTGGGATGTACTGGGCTGTACTGGGATGTACTGGGGTGCACTGGGATGTACTGGGATGTACTGGGATATACTGGGATGTACTGGGCCGTACTGGGATGTACTGGGATGTACTGGGGTGCACTGGGGTGTACTGGGATGTACTGGGATCTACTTGGCTGTACTGGGATGTACTGGGATGTACTGGGATATACTGGGATGTACTGGGGTGTACTGGGATGTACTGGGATATACTGGGATGTACTGGGCTGTACTGGGATGTACTGGGATGTACTGGGCTGTACTGGGATGTACTGGGGTGCACTGGGCTGTACTGGGATGTACTGGGATATACTGGGATGTACTGGGCTGCGCTGGGGCTGCAGCATCAGCCCAGGTCAGCAGCCCAAATCCTGCTGCAGAAACACGGGGAAATCCTGGGAGAATCCTGGGGATTTCTTGGGAAAATCCTGGGGAAATCCTGCGAAACCCCGGGATGATCCTGGGGTAATCCTGGGGAAATCCTGGGAAACCCTGGGAGGATCCAGGGGAAATCCTGGAAAATCCTGGGAAGATCCTGGGGAAATCCTGGGAGGATCCTGGGAACATCCTGGGAGGATCCTGGGAACATCCTGGGAAACCCTGGGAGGATCCAGGGGAAATCCTGGGAGGATCCTGGGAAAATCCTGGGAAAATCATGAGAAAATCCCAGGGAAATCCAGGGGAAATCCTGGGAATTCCAGCATCTGGAGCTCCCTGAATGCCACCAATCCCTTTGTGTTTTCCGTGAAAATTCCAGTAGAAATCCCATTTTTCCCGTTTTTTCCCGTAAAAATTCCTGTAGAATTCTCATTTTTCCTGTTTTTTTCCATAAAAATTCCTGCAGAAATCCCATTTTTTTCTGGTTTTTTTCCATACAAATTCCTGTAGAAATCCCATTTTTCCACTTTTTTTCCATAAAAATAACTGCAGAAATCCCATTTCCCCCCATTTTTAGCAGGATTTCCCATTTTTTCATGGAGATTTCCCATTTTTCCATGGAGAGTTCCCATTTTCCCTGGAATGTTTTCGTTGCAGAGATCGTGTGTGACCCCCTGCTGGATTCAGGAGCTCCCTGAATCCCACCAATCCCTTCCTGTTTTCCGTGAAAATCCTTGTAGAAATCCTATTTTCCTGGTTTTTTTGGATAAAAATTCCTGTAGAAATCCTATTTTTTCCATATTTTTCCCATAAAAATTCCTGCAGAAATCTCATTTTCCCCTTTTTTCCCGTAAGAATTCCTGTAGAATTCTCGTTTTTCCTGTTTTTTTTTTCCATAAAAATTCCTGCAGAAATCTCATTTTTCCTCATTTTTAGCAGGATTTCCCATTTTTCCCTGGAGTTTTCCCATTTTTCCCTGGAATGTTCTCCTTGCAGAGATCGTGTGTGCCCCCCTGCTGGATTCAGGAGCTCCCAGAATCCCACCAATCCCTTTGTGTTTTCCATGAAAATTCCCACAGAAATCCCATTTTCCCGTTTTTTTTCCATAAAAATTCCTGTAGAAATCCCATTTTCCCCTTTTTTCCCATAAAAATTCCTGTAGAAATCCCATTGTTTCTGTTTTTTCCCATGAAAATTCCTGTAGAAATCCCATTTTTCCTGTTTTTTTTCAATAAAAAATCCTGCAGAAATCTCATTTTTTCCCATTTTTAGCAGGATTTCCCATTTTTCCCTGGAGGTTTCCCATTTTCCCCTGGAGTTTCCCCCTTTTCCCCTGGAGATTTCCCATTTTCCCCTGGAGATTTCCCATTTTCCCTGGAGATTTCCCATTTTCCCTGGAGGTTTCCCATTTTCCCCTGGAGATTTCCCATTTTCCCCTGGAGTTTCCCCCTTTTTCCCTGGAGATTTCCCATTTTCCCCTGGAGATTTCCCATTTTTCCCTGGAGTTTTCCCCCTTTTTCCCTGGAGATTTCCCATTTTCCCTGGAGATTTCCCATTTTCCCCTGGAGTTTCCCCCTTTTTCCCTGGTGGTTTCCCATTTTTCCCTGGAGATTTCCCATTTTTCCCTGGAGGTTTCCCATTTTCCCCTGGAGATTTCCCATTTTTCCCTGGAGTTTCCCCCTTTTTCCCTGGAGATTTTCCATTTTCCCTGGAGTTTTCCCATTTTCCCCTGGTGGTTTCCCATTTTTCCCTGGTGGTTTCCCATTTTCCCCTGAAGATTTCCCATTTTCCCCTGGTGGTTTCCCATTTTTCCCTGGAGATTTCCCATTTTTCCCTGGAGGTTTCCCATTTTCCCCTGGAGATTTCCCATTTTTCCCTGGAGTTTCCCCCTTTTTCCCTGGAGGTTTCCCATTTTCCCCTGGAGATTTCCCATTTTCCCCTGGAGTTTCCCCCTTTTTCCCTGGAGATTTCCCATTTTCCCTGGAGATTTCCCATTTTCCCCTGGAGATTTCCCATTTTCCCCTGGAGATTTCCCATTTTCCCCTGGAGGTTTCCCATTTTCCCCTGGAGATTTCCCATTTTCCCCTGGAGATTTCCCATTTTCCCCTGGAGTTTTCCCATTTTCCCTGGAGATTTCCCATTTTTCCCTGGAGGTTTCCCATTTTCCCCTGGAGATTTCCCATTTTCCCCTGGAGATTTCCCATTTTTCCTGGAGGTTTCCCATTTTTCCTGGAGATTTCCCATTTTTCCCTGGTGGTTTCCCATTTTTCCCTGGAGGTTTCCCATTTTTCCTGGAGATTTCCCATTTTTCCCTGGAGATTTCCCATTTTTCCCTGGAGTTTTCCCATCTTCCCCTGGAGATTTCCCTTTTTTCCCTGGAGATTTCCCATTTTCCCCTGGAGATTTCCCATTTTCCCCTGGAGGTTTCCCATTTTCCCCTGGAGATTTCCCATTTTCCCCTGGAGATTTTCCATTTTTCCTGGAGGTTTCCCATTTTCCCCTGGAGATTTCCCATTTTTCCTGGAGATTTCCCATTTTCCCCTGGTGGTTTCCCATTTTCCTGGAGGTTTCCCATTTTCCCCTGGAGATTTCCCATTTTTCCCTGGAGTTTCCCCCTTTTTCCCTGGAGGTTTCCCATTTTTCCTGGAGGTTTCCCATTTTCCCCTGGAGATTTCCCATTTTTCCCTGGTGGTTTCCCATTTTCCCCTGGAGATTTCCCATTTTCCCCTGGAGATTTCCCATTTCCCCTGGAGTTTTCCCATTTTCCCTGGAGATTTCCCATTTTTCCCTGGAGGTTTCCCATTTTCCCCTGGAGATTTCCCATTTTCCCCTGGAGATTTCCCATTTTTCCTGGAGGTTTCCCATTTTTCCCTGGAGATTTCCCATTTTTCCCTGGTGGTTTCCCATTTTTCCTGGAGATTTCCCATTTTTCCCTGGAGATTTCCCATTTTTCCTGGAGATTTCCCATTTTTCCCTGGTGGTTTCCCATTTTTCCCTGGAGGTTTCCCATTTTTCCTGGAGATTTCCCATTTTTCCCTGGAGATTTCCCATTTTTCCCTGGAGTTTTCCCATCTTCCCCTGGAGATTTCCCTTTTTTCCCTGGAGATTTCCCATTTTCCCCTGGAGATTTCCCATTTTCCCCTGGAGGTTTCCCATTTTCCCCTGGAGATTTCCCATTTTCCCCTGGAGTTTTCCCATTTTCCCTGGAGATTTCCCATTTTTCCTGGAGATTTCCCATTTTCCCCTGGTGGTTTCCCATTTTCCTGGAGGTTTCCCATTTTCCCCTGGAGATTTCCCATTTTTCCCTGGAGGTTTCCCATTTTCCCCTGGAGGTTTCCCATTTTTCCCTGGAGGTTTCCCATTTTTCCTGGAGATTTCCCATTTTCCCCTGGTGGTTTCCCATTTTCCCCTGGAGATTTCCCATTTTCCCATGGAGATTTCCCATTTTTCCCTGGAGTTTCCCCCTTTTTCCTTGGAGGTTTCCCATTTTTCCTGGAGGTTTCCCATTTTCCCCTGGAGATTTCCCATTTTCCCCTGGAGATTTCCCATTTTCCCTGGAGTTTTCCCATTTTTCCCTGGAGGTTTCCCATTTTTCCCTGGAGGTTTCCTATTTTCCCCTGGAGATTTCCCATTTTCCCCTGGAGGTTTCCCATTTTCCCCTGGAGATTTCCCATTTTTCCTGGAGGTTTCCCATTTTCCCCTGGAGGTTTCCCATTTTCCCCTGGAGATTTCCCATTTTCCCTGAAGATTTCCCATTTTCCCTGGAGATTTCCCATTTTTCCTGGAGGTTTCCCATTTTCCCCTGGAGATTTCCCATTTTCCCCTGGAGATTTTCCATTTTCCCCTGGAGATTTCCCATTTTCCCCTGGAGATTTCCCATTTTTCCCTGGAGGTTTCCTATTTTCCCCTGGAGATTTTCCATTTTTCCCTGGAGGTTTCCCATTTTCCCCTGGAGATTTCCCATTTTTCCCTGGAGGTTTCCTATTTTCCCCTGGAGATTTCCCATTTTCCCTGGAGGTTTCCCATTTTTCCCTGGAGTTTTCCCATTTTCCCCTGGAGATTTCCCATTTTCCCCTGGAGGTTTCCCATTTTTCCCTGGTGGTTTCCCATTTTCCCCTGGAGGTTTCCCAGTTTCCCCTGGAGATTTCCCATTTTCCCTGGAGGTTTCCCATTTTTCCCTGGAGATTTCCCATTTTCCCCTGGAGTTTCCCCCTTTTTCCCTGGAGATTTCCCATTTTCCCCTGGAGTTTCCCCCTTTTTCCCTGGAGATTTCCCATTTTTCCCTGGTGGTTTCCCATTTTCCCCTGGAGATTTCCCATTTTTCCTGGAGATTTCCCATTTTTCCCTGGAGGTTTCCCATTTTTCCCTGGAGGTTTCCCATTTTTCCCTGGAGATTTCCCATTTTTCCTGGAGATTTCCCATTTTTCCTGGAGGTTTCCCATTTTCCCCTGGAGGTTTCCCATTTTCCCCTGGAGATTTCCCATTTTCCCCTGGAGGTTTCCCATTTTTCCTGGAGGTTTCCCCTTTTCCCCTGGAGGTTTCCCCTTTTCCCCTGGAGGTTTCCCATTTTTCCCTGGAGATTTCCCATTTTTCCCCTGGAGGTTTCCCATTTTTCCTGGAGATTTCCCATTTTTCCCTGGAGATTTCCCATTTTCCCTGGAGATTTCCCATTTTTCCTGGAGATTTCCCATTTTCCCCTGGAGATTTCCCATTTTTCCTGGAGGTTTCCCATTTTTCCTGGAGGTTTCCCATTTTCCCCTGGAGATTTCCCATTTTCCCTGGAGATTTCCCATTTTCCCCTGGAGTTTCCCCCTTTTTCCCTGGAGATTTCCCATTTTTCCCTGGTGGTTTCCCATTTTCCCCTGGAGATTTCCCATTTTCCCTGGAGATTTCCCATTTTCCCTGGTGGTTTCCCATTTTCCCCTGGTGGTTTCCCATTTTTCCTGGAGGTTTCCCATTTTTCCCTGGTGGTTTCCCATTTTCCCCTGGAGATTTCCCATTTTTCCTGGAGATTTCCCATTTTTCCCTGGAGGTTTCCCATTTTTCCCTGGAGGTTTCCCATTTTTCCTGGAGATTTCCCATTTTTCCTGGAGGTTTCCCATTTTCCCCTGGAGGTTTCCCATTTTCCCCTGGAGATTTCCCATTTTCCCCTGGAGGTTTCCCATTTTTCCTGGAGGTTTCCCCTTTTCCCCTGGAGATTTCCCCTTTTCCCCTGGAGGTTTCCCATTTTTCCCTGGAGATTTCCCATTTTTCCCCTGGAGGTTTCCCATTTTTCCTGGAGGTTTCCCATTTTCCCCTGGAGATTTCCCATCTTTCCCTGGAGTTTTCCCATTTTCCCTGGAATGCTCTCGCTGCAGAGATCGTGTGTGACCCCCTGCTGGATTACAACGTCTGGAGCTCCCTGCAGCCCATCAACGCCTCGGGCCGGCTGCCGCCCGAGCAGCGCCTGCTCCTGGCGGCCACCAGGGTGAGTTCCCGCGGGAATCCTGGGGAAAATCCTGGGAAAATCCCTGGGGAAATTGTGGGAAAATCCCAAGGGGAATCATGGAAAAAGTTCCTGGGGAAATCCTTAGAAAATCCCAGGGAAAATCAGTGAAAAATTGTGGGAAAATCCTGGGGAAATTGTTGGAAAAATCCCTGGGGAAATTGTGGGAAAATTCTGGGAAAATCATGGGGAAATAGTGGGAAAAATCCCTGGGGAAATCATAGGGAAATCCTTAGAAAATCCCAGGGAAAATCCTGGAAAAATCCTGGGAAAATCGTGGGGAAATAGTGGGAACAATCCTGGGAAAATCCCTGGGGAAATTGTGGGAAAAATCCCGGGGGGAATCATGGGAAAATCATGGGGGAATCATGGGAAAAGTTCCTGGGGAAATTGTGGGGAAATCCCTGGGGAAATCCTGGGAAATCGTGGGGAAATTGTGGGAAAATCCTGGGGAAATTGTGGGAAAAATCCCTGGGTAAATTGTGGGAAAATTCTGGGAAAATCATGGGGAAATAGTGGGAAAAATCCCTGGGGAAATCATAGGGAAATCCTTAGAAAATCCCAGGGAAAATCCTGGAAAAATCCTGGGAAAATCGTGGGGAAATAGTGGGGAAAATCCTGGGAAAATCCCTGGGGAAATCCCAGGAAAAATCCTGGGAGAAATTGTGGGGAAACCCTTAGAAAATCCCAGGGAAAATCCTGGGAAAATCGTGGGGAAATTGTGGGAAAAATCCTGGGGAAAACCCTGGGGAAATTGTGGGAAAAATCCCCGGGGGAATCATGGAAAAATCATGGGGGGATCATGGGAAAAATCCCTGGGGAAATCGTGGGGAAATCCTTAGAAAATCCTGGGGAAATCATTGGAAAAATCCTGGGAAAATCGTGGGGAAATTGTGGGAAAATCCCGGGAAAATCCCTGAGGAAATCGTGGGGAAATCCTTAGAAAATCCCAGGGAAAATCCTGGAAAAATCCTGGGAAAATCGTGGGGGAATCATGGAAAAATCCCTGGGGAAATCGTGGGAAAAATCCCTGGGGAAATCGTGGGGAAATCTTTAGAAAGTCCCAGGGAAAATCACTGAAAAATCGTGGGGAAATCCTGGGGAAATAGTGAGAAAAATCCCTAGGAAATTGTGGGGAAATTGTGGGAAAATCCTGGGAAAATTCTGGGAAAATCCCTGTGGAAATAGTGGGGAAATCCTTAGAAAATCCCAGGGAAAATAATTGAAAAATTCTGGGAAAATCATGGGGAAATTGTGGGAAAAATCCTGGGGAAATCCCTGGGGAAATCGTGGGAAAAATCCCGGGAGGAATCATGGAAAAATCCCTGGGGAAGTCGTGGGGAAATCCTTAGAAAATCCCAGGGAAAATAATTGAAAAATCCTGGGGAAATTTCTGGGGAAATTGTGGGAAAAATCCCTGGGGAAATCGTGGGGAAATTGTGGGAAAATCCTGGGAAAATCATGGGGAAATAGTGGGAAAAATCCCTGGGGAAATCATAGGGAAATCCTTAGAAATCCCAGGGAAAATCCTGGAAAAATCCCAGGGAAAAATTGTGGGGAAATCCCTGGGGAAATTGTGGGAAAAATCCCAGGGTGAATCATGGAAAAATCATGGGAAAAATCCCTGGGGAAATAGTGGGGAAATCCCTGGGGAAATCCTGGGAAAATCATTGAAAAATCGTGGGGAAAATCCTGGGGAAATTGTCGAAAAATGCCTAGGAAATCGTGGGGAAATTGTGGGAAAAATCCTGGGAAATCCCAGGGAAAATTGTGGGGGAATCCCAGGGAATATCGTGGGGAAATCCTGGGGAAATCCCAGGGAAAATCCCTGAGGAAATCCTGGGGAATTCCTTAGAAAATCCCAGGGGAAATCATTGAAAAATCCTGGGAAAATCGTGGGGAAATTGTGGGAAAAATCCTGGGGAAATCCCTGGGGAAATTGTGGGAAAAATCCCGGGGGGAATCATGGAAAAATCATGCGGAAATAGTGGGAAAAATCCGTGGGGAAATCATGGGAAAAATCCCTGGGAAATCGTGGGGAAATTGTGGGAAAATTCTGGGAAAATTCCTGGGGAAATCATGGGAAAAATCCCAGGGAAAATTGTGGGGGAATAATGGAGGAAATCCTGGAGAAATAATGGAAAATTCTTGGGAAAATCATGGGGAAGTCCCTGGAAAAATGCCAGGGAAAATCGTGGAAAAGTCCTTGGAAAAAATCCTGGGAACATCTCTGGGAAAATCGTGGGGAAATCCCAGGTAAATCATGGGAAAATCCCAGGAAAATCCCAGAAAAATCATGTGAAAATCCCATGGAAATTGTGTTTTGGGGTTGTTCCCTGTTCCATTCCTGGTGTTTTCCAGGTGGCCACACACTCGTTTTCCCACAACATTCCCAATTTTTCCCAGAACATTCCCATTTTTCCAGAACATTCCCATTTTTCCCCTTTTCCAGGTGGACAGCCCCTCGATTTTCTGGAACATTCCCATTTTTCCCCTTTTCCAGGTGGACAGCCCCTCCTTTTCCTTGTTCCCATTCCCATTTTCCCCATTTTTCCCATTTTTCCCCTTTTCCAGGTGGACAGCCCCTCCTTTTCCCTGTTCCTATTCCCAATTTTCCCATTTTTCCCCTTTTCCAGGTGGACAGCCCCTCCTTTTCCTTGTTCCCATTCCCATTTTTCCCCTTTTCCAGGTGGACAGCCACTCGTTTTCCCTGTTCCCATTCCCATTTTTCCCATTTTTGCCATTTTTCCCATTTTTCCCCCTTTTCCAGGTGGACAGCCCCTCCTTTTCCTTGTTCCCATTCCCATTTTTCCCATTTTTCCCCTTTTCCAGGTGGACAGCCACTCGTTTTTCTGGAACATTCCCATTTTTCCCCTTTTCCAGGTGAACAGCCCCTTGTTTTCCTTGTTCCCATTCCCATTTTCCCATTTTTCCCCTTTTCCAGGTGGACAGCCCCTCATTTTCCCTGTTCCCATTCCCATTTTTCCCATTTTTCCCCTTTTCCAGGTGGACAACCCCTCCTTTTCCTTGTTCCCATTCCCATTTTCCCATTTTTCCCCTTTTCCAGGTGGACAGCCCCTCATTTTCCCTGTTCCCATTCCCATTTTTCCCATTGTTCCCCTTTTCCAGGTGGACAACCCCTCGTTTTCCCTGTTCCCATTCCCATTTTTGCCATTTTTCCCATTTTTCCCCTTTTCCAGGTGGACAGCCACTCGTTTTCCTTGTTCCCATTCCCATTTTTCCCATTTTTCCCCTTTTCCAGGTGGACAGCCCCTCCTTTTCCCTGTTCCCATTCCCATTTTTCCCGTTTTCCCCCTTTTCCAGGTGGACAGCCCCTCGTTTTCCTCGTTCCCATTCCCATTTTTCCCGTTTTCCCCCTTTTCCAGGTGGACAGCCCCTCGTTTTCCTCGTTCCCATTCCCATTTTTGCCATTTTTGCCATTTTTCCCCTTTTCCAGGTGGACAGCCCCTCATTTTCCCTGTTCCCATTCCCATTTTTCCCGTTTTTCCCCTTTTCCAGGTGGACAGCCCCTCGTTTTCCCTGTTCCCATTCCCATTTTTCCCGTTTTCCCCCTTTTCCAGGTGGACAGCCCCTCGTTTTCCCTGTTCCCATTCCCATTTTCCCCCTTTTCCAGGTGGACAGCCCCTCCTTTTCCCTGTTCCCATTCCCATTTTTCCCCTTTTCCAGGTGGACAGCCCCTCGTTTTCCTCGTTCCCATTCCCATTTTTCCCGTTTTTCCCCTTTTCCAGGTGGACAGCCCCTCATTTTCCCTGTTCCCATTCCCATTTTTCCCGTTTTTCCCCTTTTCCAGGTGGACAGCCACTCGTTTTTCTGGAACGTGGCCCCGGGTGCCGAGGCCGCCGTCGGCTCCTTCGTTTCGCTGCTCGCGGCCGCCCAGGCCCTGCAGGCGGCGCCCGGCGCCCAGAGCCTGCCCAGGAACGTCCTCTTCGTCTTCTTCCAGGGGGTGAGAGCGGGAATTCCCCGGGATCCATCCCGGGATCCGTCCCAGGATCCTCGGGATCCAGCCCCAGATCCTTTGGGATGGGTTTTTCCCGGGTTTTTGGGTGGGACTGGGCTCAGCTCAGCTCCCAGGAACGTCCTCTTCAGGGGGGTGAGAGAGGGAATTCCATGGGATCCATCCCAGAATTCCATGGGATTCTTCCCAGCATCCATCCCAGGATCCATCCCAGGATCTTTGGGATCCATCCCAGGATCCAGCCCAGGATCCATCCCAGGATCTTTGGGATCCATCCCAGGATCTTTGGGATCCATCCTGGGATCCAGCCCAGATCCTTGGGATGGGTTTTTCCCAGGTTTTTGGGTAGGATTGGCTCAGTTTTCCTTTCCTTTCCTTTCCTTTCCTTTCCTTTCCTTTCCTTTCCTTTCCTTTCCTTTTTCCTTTCCTTTCCTTTCCTTTCCTTTCCTTTCCTTTCCTTTCCTTTCCTTTCCTTTCCTTTCCTTTCCTTTCCTTTCCTTTCCTTTCCTTTCCTTTCCTTTCCTTTCCTTTCCTTTCCTTTCCTTTCCTTTCCTTTCCTTTCCTTTCCTTTCCTTTCCTTCCTTTCCTTTCCTTTCCTTTCCTTTCCTTTCCTTTCCTTTCCTTTCCTTTCCTTTCCTTTCCTTTCCTTTTGTTTTCTTTTTTTTCTGCTTTTTCTGTTTCTTTCTCTTCTTTTTTTCCTTTGCTTTTCTTTCTTTTTTTGTTCATCCTCTTTATTTTCTTTCCTTTTCCATTTCTTTCCTTTTCATTCCTTGGTTTTACCTTTCTTTCCCCTTTCCCCTTTCCCCTTTCCCCTTTCCCCTTTTCCTTTCCCCTTTTCCTTTCCCCTTTCCCATTTTCCTTTCCCCACACCAGAATTCCAGGACTTTCCCCTTTCCCTTTTTCCCCTTTCCCTCTCCCCACGCTGGCATTCCGGGAATTTCCCCTTTTCCTTTCCCCTTTTCCTTTCCCCTTTTCCTTTCATTTTCCTTTTCCCTTTTTCCTTTTTCTTCCCCCTTTCCTTTCCCCTTTCCCTTTTTCCCTCCCCGTTTCCTTTCCCCTTTCCTTTTCCCTTTTTCCTTTTCCCCTTTTCCCATTCCCCTTTCCCAGAATTCTGGAAATTTCCCCTTTTCCTTTCCCCTTTTCCTTTCCTTTTCCCTTTTCCCTTTTTCCTTTTTTTTTTCTCCCTTTCCTTTCCCCTTTCCCTTTTTCCCACCCCCTTTCCTTTCCCCTTTCCCCTTTCCTTTTCCCTTTTCCCTTTTCCCCCTTTTCCCATCCCCCTTTCCTAGAATTCTGGAAATTTCCCCTTTTCCTTTCCCCTTTTCCTTTCCTTTTCCCTTTTCCCTTTTTCCTTTTTTTTTTCTCCCTTTCCTTTCCCCTTTCCCTTTTTCCCACCCCCTTTCCTTTCCCCTTTCCCCTTTCCTTTTCCCTTTTTCCTTTTCCCCTTTTCCCATTCCCCTTTCCCAGAATTCTGGAAATTTCCCCTTTTCCTTTCCCCTTTTCCTTTCCTTTTCCCTTTTCCCTTTTTCCTTTTTTTTTTCTCCCTTTCCTTTCCCCTTTCCCTTTTTCCCACCCCCTTTCCTTTCCCCTTTCCCCTTTCCTTTTCCCTTTTCCCTTTTCCCCTTTTCCCATTCCCCTTTCCTAGAATTCTGGAAATTTCCCCTTTTCCTTTCCCCTTTTCCTTTCCTTTTCCCTTTTCCCTTTTTCCTTTTTTTTTCTCCCTTTCCTTTCCCCTTTCCCTTTTTCCCTCCCCCTTTCCTTTCCCCTTTCCTTTTCCCTTTTCCCTTTTCCCCCTTTTCCCATCCCCCTTTCCTAGAATTCCGGGAATTTCCCCTTTTCTCTTTCCCTTTCTTTTTTCCTTTTCCCTTTCCCCTTTCTCCTTTTTACCTTTTCCTTTTCCCCTTTCCCTTTCCCTCTGCCCAGCCCGGAATTCCGGGAATTTCCCCTTTTCCCTTCCCCCTGCCCACGGCATTCCGGGATTTCCGTTTTCCAGGAGAGCTTCGATTACATCGGCAGCTCTCGCCTGGCGTTCGACATGGAGCAGGAGAAGTTCCCGCTGCGCCTGGAGAACATCGGCGCCTTCCTGGAGCTGGGCCAGGTCCGGAATTCCCTGAGATTCCAGGAATTCTGGCAATTCCCTGAGTTTTCCCTGAATTTCCCTGAGTTTCCCCTGGGATTCCCTGAGTTTTCCCTGAATTTCTCATCCCAGCTGTGATTTTTTTCCTGGAATTTCCATTGAGAGCCCCAGAATTCCCACCCTGGGGCTGGGTTTTCCCTGGAATTCCCATTCCAAATCTGATTTTCCTGGCATTTCCACTCAGGGGCTGAATTTTCCCCAGAATTCCCATTCCAACTCTGATTTTCCTGGAAATCCTACCCAGGGGCTGAATTTTCCCCAGAATTCCCATTCCAACTCCGATTTTCCTGGAATTCCCACCCAGGGGCTGAATTTTCCCTGGAATTCTCATGTCAGCCCAGATTTTTCCCTGAATTTCCCATCCCAGCTGGATTTTCCCTGGAATTCCCACCCTGGGGCTGAGTTTTCCCTGGAATTCCCAGCCCTGATTTTCCCGGATTTCCCGGGCTGTTTCCAGGTGTCCCTGCGAAACGACTCCGTGCTCTGGATGCACACGGATCCTGTGTCCCGGCGCAACGAATCCGTGGAATCCCAGGTGAGCCCGGAATCCTGGAATGTTCCCCATCCCAGAGAATCCCTGGGAATGTTCCCCATCCCAAAGAATCCCAGGAATGTTCCAGCATTCCTGGAATTCCTGGAATTCCCAGCATTCACAGAATTCTTAGCATTCCTGGAATTCCTGTCATTCCCTCATTCCCACTATTCTCACCATCCCCTCATTCCCAACATTCCCATTGTTCCCAACATTCCCATCATTCCCCTTGTTTTCCAGGTCCACTCGGTGCCATCATTCCCATCATTCTCATCATTCCCTCATTCCCGTCATTCCCGTTGTTTTCCAGGTCCGGTCAGTGCTGTCATTCCCCTCATTCCCTCATTCCCTCATTCCCATCATTCCCGTCATTCCCGTTGTTTCCCAGGTCTGCTCCATGCTGTCATTCCCTCATCCCCATCATTCCCGTCATTCCTTCATTCCCATTGTTTCCATCATTCCTTCACTCCAATCCTTCCCATCATTCCCGTCATTCCTGTTATTCCCGTTGTTTTCCAGGTCCAGTCTGTGCTGTCATTCCCGTCATTCCCTTATTCCCTCATTCCCACATTCCCGTTGTTTTCCAGGTCCGGTCGGTGCTGGCCGCTCTCCGCGGTTCCGGCTGCGGCATTCCCGTCATTCTTTCATTCCCGTCGTTCCCGTTATTCCCGTTGTTTCCCAGGTCCGCTCCGTGCTGTCATTCCCTCATTCCCACATTCCCGTTGTTTCCCAAGTCTGCTCGGTGCTGGCCGCTCTCCGCAGTTCTGGCTGCAGCATTCCAGTCATTCCCATCATTCCCTCATTCCCATCATTCCCACATTCCCGTTGTTTCCCAGGTTCGCTCAGTGCTGTCATTCCCTCATTCCCCCATTCCCGCTGTTTCCCAGGTCCAGTCCGTGCTGTCATTCCCTCATTCCCTCATTCTCCCATTCCCGCTGTTTCCCAGGTCCAGTCCGTGCTGGCATTCCCTCATTCCCTCATTCCCGCTGTTTCCCAGGTCCAGTCCGTGCTGTCATTCCCTCATTCCCTCATTCCCCCATTCCCGCTGTTTTCCAGGTCCAGTACGTGCTGGCATTCCCTCATTCCCTCATTCCCCCATTCCCGCTGTTTCCCAGGTCCAGTCCGTGCTGGCATTCCCTCATTCCCCCATTCCCGCTGTTTCCCAGGTCCAGTCCGTGCTGGCATTCCCTCATTCCCCCATTCCCGTTGTTTCCCAGGTCCAGTCCGTGCTGGCATTCCCTCATTCCCTCATTCCCCCATTCCCGCTGTTTTCCAGGTCCAGTACGTGCTGGCATTCCCTCATTCCCCCATTCCCGCTGTTTCCCAGGTCCAGTCCATGCTCTCATTCCCTCATTCCCTCATTCCCGCTGTTTCCCAGGTCCAGTCCGTGCTGTCATTCCCTCATTCCCTCATTCCCTCATTCCCCCATTCCCGCTGTTTCCCAGGTCCAGTCCGTGCTGGCATTCCCTCATTCCCTCATTCCCCCATTCCCGCTGTTTCCCAGGTCCAGTCCATGCTCTCATTCCCTCATTCCCCCATTCCCGCTGTTTCCCAGGTCCAGTCCATGCTGGCATTCCCTCATTCCCCCATTCCCGCTGTTTCCCAGGTCCAGTCCGTGCTGGCATTCCCTCATTCCCCCATTCCCGTTGTTTCCCAGGTCCAGTCCGTGCTGTCATTCCCTCATTCCCTCATTCCCCCATTCCCGCTGTTTCCCAGGTTCAGTCCATGCTCTCATTCCCTCATTCCCGCTGTTTCCCAGGTCCAGTCCGTGCTGTCATTCCCTCATTCCCTCATTCCCTCATTCCCCCATTCCCGCTGTTTCCCAGGTCCAGTCCGTGCTGGCATTCCCTCATTCCCTCATTCCCCATTCCCGCTGTTTCCCAGGTCCAGTCCATGCTGGCATTCCCTCATTCCCCCATTCCCGCTGTTTCCCAGGTCCAGTCCGTGCTGGCATTCCCTCATTCCCCCATTCCCTCATTCCCGCTGTTTCCCAGGTCCAGTCCGTGCTGGCATTCCCTCATTCCCCATTCCCGCTGTTTCCCAGGTCCAGTCCGTGCTGGCATTCCCTCATTCCCTCATTCCCCCATTCCCGCTGTTTCCCAGGTCCAGTCTGTGCTGGCATTCCCTCATTCCCCCATTCCCGCTGTTTCCCAGGTCCAGTCCGTGCTGGCATTCCCTCATTCCCCATTCCCGCTGTTTCCCAGGTCCAGTCCGTGCTGGCATTCCCTCATTCCCTCATTCCCGTTGTTTCCCAGGTCCAGTCCGTGCTGGCATTCCCTCATTCCCTCATTCCCTCATTCCCGCTGTTTCCCAGGTCCAGTCCGTGCTGGCATTCCCTCATTCCTTCATTCCCCCATTCCCGCTGTTTCCCAGGTCCAGTCCGTGCTGGCATTCCCTCATTCCCTCATTCCCCCATTCCCGCTGTTTCCCAGGTCCAGTCCATGCTGGCATTCCCTCATTCCCTCATTCCCGCTGTTTCCCAGGTCCAGTCCGTGCTGGCATTCCCTCATTCCCTCCTTCCCCCATTCCCGCTGTTTCCCAGGTCCAGTCCGTGCTGGCATTCCCTCATTCCCCCATTCCCCCATTCCGCTGTTTCCCAGGTCCAGTCTGTGCTGGCATTCCCTCATTCCCTCATTCCCGCTGTTTCCCAGGTCCAGTCCGTGCTGGCATTCCCTCATTCCCTCATTCCCTCATTCCCCCATTCCCCCATTCCCGCTGTTTCCCAGGTCCAGTCCGTGCTGGCATTCCCTCATTCCCTCATTCCCGCTGTTTCCCAGGTCCAGTCCGTGCTGGCATTCCCTCATTCCCTCATTCCCGCTGTTTCCCAGGTCCAGTCCATGCTGGCATTCCCTCATTTCCTCATTCCCGCTGTTTCCCAGGTCCAGTCCGTGCTGGCATTCCCTCATTCCCTCATTCCCGCTGTTTCCCAGGTCCAGTCCGTGCTGGCATTCCCTCATTCCCCCATTCCCGCTGTTTCCCAGGTCCAGTCCGTGCTGGCATTCCCTCATTCCCTCATTCCCTCATTCCCGCTGTTTCCCAGGTCCAGTCCGTGCTGGCATTCCCTCATTCCCCCATTCCCCCATTCCCGCTGTTTCCCAGGTCCAGTCTGTGCTGGCATTCCCTCATTCCCTCATTCCGGCTGTTTCCCAGGTCCAGTCCGTGCTGGCATTCCCTCATTCCCTCATTCCCTCATTCCCCCATTCCCCCATTCCCGCTGTTTCCCAGGTCCAGTCTGTGCTGGCATTCCCTCATTCCCCCATTCCCGCTGTTTCCCAGGTCCAGTCCATGCTGGCATTCCCTCATTCCCTCATTCCCGCTGTTTCCCAGGTCCAGTCCGTGCTGGCATTCCCTCATTCCCCCATTCCCGCTGTTTCCCAGGTCCAGTCCGTGCTGGCATTCCCTCATTCCCCCATTCCCTCATTCCCGCTGTTTCCCAGGTCCAGTCCGTGCTGGCATTCCCTCATTCCCCATTCCCGCTGTTTCCCAGGTCCAGTCCGTGCTGGCATTCCCTCATTCCCTCATTCCCCCATTCCCGCTGTTTCCCAGGTCCAGTCTGTGCTGGCATTCCCTCATTCCCCCATTCCCGCTGTTTCCCAGGTCCAGTCCGTGCTGGCATTCCCTCATTCCCCCATTCCCGCTGTTTCCCAGGTCCAGTCCGTGCTGGCATTCCCTCATTCCCTCATTCCCGTTGTTTCCCAGGTCCAGTCCGTGCTGGCATTCCCTCATTCCCTCATTCCCTCATTCCCGCTGTTTCCCAGGTCCAGTCCGTGCTGGCATTCCCTCATTCCTTCATTCCCCCATTCCCGCTGTTTCCCAGGTCCAGTCCGTGCTGGCATTCCCTCATTCCCTCATTCCCCCATTCCCGCTGTTTCCCAGGTCCAGTCCATGCTGGCATTCCCTCATTCCCTCATTCCCGCTGTTTCCCAGGTCCAGTCCGTGCTGGCATTCCCTCATTCCCTCCTTCCCCCATTCCCGCTGTTTCCCAGGTCCAGTCCGTGCTGGCATTCCCTCATTCCCCCATTCCCCCATTCCCGCTGTTTCCCAGGTCCAGTCTGTGCTGGCATTCCCTCATTCCCTCATTCCCGCTGTTTCCCAGGTCCAGTCCGTGCTGGCATTCCCTCATTCCCTCATTCCCTCATTCCCCCATTCCCCCATTCCCGCTGTTTCCCAGGTCCAGTCCGTGCTGGCATTCCCTCATTCCCTCATTCCCGCTGTTTCCCAGGTCCAGTCCGTGCTGGCATTCCCTCATTCCCTCATTCCCGCTGTTTCCCAGGTCCAGTCCATGCTGGCATTCCCTCATTTCCTCATTCCCGCTGTTTCCCAGGTCCAGTCCGTGCTGGCATTCCCTCATTCCCTCATTCCCGCTGTTTCCCAGGTCCAGTCCGTGCTGGCATTCCCTCATTCCCCCATTCCCGCTGTTTCCCAGGTCCAGTCCGTGCTGGCATTCCCTCATTCCCTCATTCCCTCATTCCCGCTGTTTCCCAGGTCCAGTCCGTGCTGGCATTCCCTCATTCCCCCATTCCCCCATTCCCGCTGTTTCCCAGGTCCAGTCTGTGCTGGCATTCCCTCATTCCCTCATTCCGGCTGTTTCCCAGGTCCAGTCCGTGCTGGCATTCCCTCATTCCCTCATTCCCTCATTCCCCCATTCCCCCATTCCCGCTGTTTCCCAGGTCCAGTCTGTGCTGGCATTCCCTCATTCCCCCATTCCCGCTGTTTCCCAGGTCCAGTCCATGCTGGCATTCCCTCATTCCCTCATTCCCGCTGTTTCCCAGGTCCAGTCCGTGCTGGCATTCCCTCATTCCCTCATTCCCGCTGTTTCCCAGGTCCAGTCCGTGCTGGCATTCCCTCATTCCCTCATTCCCGCTGTTTCCCAGGTCCAGTCCGTGCTGGCCGCTCTCCGCGGTTCCGGTTCCCTCTCGGGGCTCTCCCTGCGGGAGCCGGGCGAGTCGCGGCCCCTCCCCCCCTCGGCCCTGCAGCGCTTCCTGCGGGCGCGCGGCGACCTGGCGGGCGTGCTGCTTAGCGACCACCAGGGGGCGTTCCGGAACAGGTAACCACTGCTGGGAAAAACGGGAATGAATAACGGGAATAACGGGAATGCTGGGACGGGCACGGCTGCTGAGCGACCACCAGGGGGCGTTCCGCAACAGGTAACCACTGCTGGGAAAAACGGGAATGAATAACGGGAATAACGGGATGGGCACAGCTGCTGAGCGACCACCAGGGGGCGTTCCGGAACAGGTAACCACTGCTGGGAAAAACGGGAATGAATAACGGGAATAACGGGAATGCTGGGACGGGCACGGCTGCTGAGCGACCACCAGGGGGCGTTCCGCAACAGGTAACCACTGCTGGGAAAACGGGAATGAATAACGGGAATAACGGGAATGCTGGGACGGGCACGGCTGCTGAGCGACCACCAGGGGGCGTTCCGCAACAGGTAACCACTGCTGGGAAAAACGGGAATGAATAACGGGAATAACGGGAATGCTGGGACGGGCACGGCTGCTGAGCGACCACCAGGGGGCGTTCCGCAACAGGTAACCACTGCTGGGAAAAACGGGAATGAATAACGGGAATAACGGGAATGCTGGGACGGGCACGGCTGCTGAGCGACCACCAGGGGGCGTTCCGGAACAGGTAACCACTGCTGGGAAAAACGGGAATGAATAACGGGAATAACGGGAATGCTGGGACGGGCACGGCTGCTGAGCGACCACCAGGGGGCGTTCCGCAACAGGTAACCACTGCTGGGAAAAACGGGAATGAATAACGGGAATAACGGGAATGCTGGGATGGGCACGGCTGCTGAGCGACCACCAGGGGGCGTTCCAAAAAAGGTAACACCAAGAAAAATTAATTCTGGCAATTCTGGGAAAAACGGGAATAACGGGAATGCTGGGGCAGGCACGGCTGCTCAGCGACCACCAGGGGGCGTTCCGCAACAGGTAACAACGGGAATTCTGGGAATTAATTCTGGGAATAACGGGAATGCTGGGACAGGCAGGGCTGCTCAGCAACCACCATGGGGCGTTCTGGATGAGGTAACAGCGGGAATTCCAGGAATTCTGGGACAGGTAAAATCTGGGAATGCTGGGACAGGTACAATCTGAGATAGGAGAAGTCTGGGAATTCTTGGAATTCCAGGGCAGGTACAAATCCAGGCATTCCAGGCGTTCCAGCAGGATTTCAGCTTCCTGTGGGAACCCCATGCTGAAAATCTGGGATTTCCAGCAGGATCTGGAATTCCATCCCAGAAATCCGGGAATTCCTGGATTTCCAGTAGGATCTGGAATCCCATCCCAGAAATCCGTGAATTCCGGGATTTCCAGCAGGATCCCACCTTTCCCATCCCAAAAATCCAGGTTTTCCAGCAGGATCTGGAATCCCATCCCAGAAATCTGGGAATTCCAGGATTTCCAGCAGGATCTGGAATTCCATCCCAGAAATCCGGGAATTCCTGGATTTCCAGCAGGATCCCACCTTTCCCATCCCAAAAATCCGGGATTTCCAGCAGGATCTGGAATCCCATCCCGAAAATCCGGGATTTCCAGCTGGATCCGGTCCTTCCCGCGGGAATTCTGGGAATGCTCGGAGAAGCGCGAGGGAATTGCTCGGACAGGCGGGAGAAAATTCCGGCTTTTTTCGGGAGCAGCTCCCTGGCCCGGAGCCAGCGGCGCCGGAGCCGCAGCTGCGCTTCCCGAGGCCGCTCCCGGCGGTTTTTATGGAATTCTTTTCCAGCTGTTTGCTCTCCGTTTCCAGGGTTTTTTTTGGGATCACCCCCTCCGTGACCCCGCTCTGGCTTTTCCAGAGGAGTTCTGGGATCCGCAGGGGGAATTTGGGAATCCCAAAAGCTCCAAATGGGATCCCTTGGGATCATCCCGGCTTTCCTGGGAATGTGGGAATCCGGAATTCCCCTGGAATTCTGGCCAGGATCAGCCATTGATGGGTGATGAAGCGTTCATTGATAAAACCCCTTGGAATTCCCACCTTTTCCTTGGATTTGTTGGGAATTTTTCCCTCCCAGCTCTTGGAATTCATTGATAAAACTCTTTGGAATTCCCATCTTTTCTTTGGATTCTCTGGGAATTTTTTGGGGGAATTTCTTGGATTTCGGGGATTCTTTGGGAATTTTCCCCTCCCAGCTCGTGGAATGGCCTCCAGAATTCCGAGCACAGCCTGGAAAATCCCTGGAATTCCAACGAGAAAAGCCTCGGGAGAGCAAATTCCGACCTCTCCTGGTTAATCCCAGAAAATCCCTCGGGAGAAGCTCTGGAATTCCAAAGCCTCCTCTTTAATCCCAGAAAATTCCTTCGGAAAAGCTCTGGAATTCCAAAGTCTCCTTGTTAATCCCAGAAAATTCTTTGGGAAAAGCTCTGGAATTCTAACGCTTCCTTGTTAATCCCAGAAAATTCCTTGGGAAAAGCTCTGGAATTCCGACTCCCTGTGGTTTATCTGGAAAAATCCGTCAGGAGAAGCTTTGGAATTCCAGCCCTTTCTCATTATTCCCAGAAAATTCCTTGGGAAAAGCTCTGGAATTCCGACCCCTCTCCGAACGGGCTCCTTTCCCAGCGGGGTTTTCCCTCCGGGCTGGGAATTCCGGACTTTTCCCGGCTTTTGTTCCCAGGTATTTCCAGAGCATTTACGACACGGCCGAGAGCCTGGGGCTGCGCTATCCCGAGGGGCTGAGCCCGGAGCAGCGCCTGGAATTCGTCACCGGCACCGCCAAGGTCCCGGCCCAGGGCCGAATTCCCGGAATTCCGGGGGTTTGGGATCCGGGAATTCCTGGGACCCAGGGGATTCATGGGATTTGGGGTCCAGGGGATTCCTGGGGTTTGGGATTCCTGGGATTTGGGATCCGGGAATTCTGGGGGATTGGGGTCCAGGAATTCCTGGGACCAGGGGGATTCCTGGGATTTGGGGTCCAGGGGATTCCTGGGGTTTGAGATTCCTGGGGTTTGGGATTCCTGAGATTTGGGGTTTGGGATTCCTGGGATTTAGGATCCGGGAATTCTGGGGGATTGGGATCCGGGAATTCTGTGGTTTGGGACCCGGGGGATTCCTGGGATTTGGGATTCCTGGGATTTGGGGTCTGGTGTTTGGGATTCGGGATCCAGTGGATTCCTGGGATTTGGGATCCACGGGGTTCCTGGGATCTGGGGGATTCCTGGGATTCAGGAGCAGGGATTCCAGGGATTTGAGATCCAGGAATTCCTGGGATTGGGGTCCGGGAATTCCTGGGATTTGGGATCCACGGGGTTCCTGGGATCTGGGGGATTCCTGGGATTCAGGAGCAGGGATTCCAGGGATTTGAGATCGGGAATTCCTGGGATTGGGGTCCGGGAATTCCTGGGGTTTGGAATATGGAGGATTCCAGGGATTTGGGATCCAGGGGATTCCAGGGATTCAGGATCTGGGATTCCTGGGGTTCAGGATTTGGGACCCAGGGGATTTCAGGGATTTGGGATCCGGGAATTCCTGGGGTTTGGGACCTGGGATTTAGGATTCGGGATCCAGTGGTTTCCTGGGATCTGGGGGATTCCTGGGATTTGGGATCTGGGGGATTCCTGGGATTCAGGAGCTGGGATTCCTGGGATTTGGCATTTGGGATCTGGGGGTTTCCTGGGATTCAGGAGCTGGGCAGGAGTGGGAATTTGAGAGGAGAGAAAGGGAAAAGGTGGGAAAAGTTGGGAAGGAGCTGGGAGGGATTTGGGATTGGGAGAGGGAGAAAAGCTTGGAAAAGGGGCGGGAATAAACCCCAGGGGATTTGGGAAGAGGAGGGAAAAGCTGGGAATGCGGGCGGGAGGGATCCGGGAGCCTTGGGATGGGGAGCTCGGGCCGGAGGCTGATCCCGGAATTCCCAGAATTCCCACAATTCCCGGATTTGTTCCCGTTTTCCAGGCCCTGGCCCAGGTGGCCACGCTGGTGGCCCGGGCTCTGTTCTCCCTGGCGGGGGGAGCTGCCGGCGCCGCCGAGAGCATCCAGGCGGATCCCAAAACGGTGGGAATTCCTGCTGGGAATGCTGGGGGTGCTGGGATGTTGGGAATGCTGCGGTGGGAATCCACACTTGGCCTGGCGTCCCCAGTTTCCCTGGAATTCCCCAGGGTTGGAATCCCTGGGATTGGAATCCCCCATTTACCTGAAATCCCTGGAATCAGGATCCCACATTTTTCTGGGATTCCTGGAATTAGAATCCCCAATTCTCCTGAAATCCTGGAAATAGAATCCCCAATTTACCTGAAATCCCTGGAATCAGGATCCCACATTTTCCTGGGATCCCTGGACCTGAAATCCCTGGAATCAGGATCCCATGTTTTCCTGGAATGCCCAGAATTGGAATCCCTGGGATTGGAATCTTCAATTTACCTGAAATCCCTGGAATCAGGATCCCAGTTTTTTCTGGGATTCCTGGAATTAGAATCCTCAATTCTCCTGAAATCCTGGAAATAGAATCCCCAATTTACCTGAAATCCCTGGAATCAGGATCTCACATTTTCCCTGGAATGCCCAGAATTGGAATCCCTGGGATTGGAATCCCCGATTCTCCTGAAATCCTGGAATTAGAATCCCCAGTTTTCCTGAAATCCCTGGAATTAATATGCCAAATTTTCCTGAAATCCCTGGAATTAAGATCCCAAATTTTCCTGGGATTCCTGGAATCAAAACCCCCAATTTTCCTGGAATTCCCAATTTTCCTGGAATCCCCCATCCCGCCGTCTCCCCGGAATTCCATCTCCTTTCCTGGGAGCCCCTCCCATCCCTGCAGTGCCTTTTGCCTGAGAGAATTCCAGGGAAATTCCCTGAGGGAATTCCGGGTTTTTCCCATCCCTGCAGTGCCTTTTCCCTGAGGGAATTCCAGGGAAATTCCCTGAGGGAATTCCGGGTTTCCCGCAGGTCGCGCGGCTGCTCTACGGATTCCTGCTCAACTCCAACAACTCCTGGTTCCAGTCCCTGATCAAACCCGACCAGAAGGGGATCCTGGGTGAGCAGAGACCCCGATCCCGCTTTTCCTGCTGGAATTCCCAGCCGGAATTCCTCTTTTTCCTGCTGAAATTCCTCTTTTTTCCAGCTGGGATTCCCATTTTCTTCCTGGGATTCCCAGCTGGAATTCCTCTTTTTCCTGCTGGAATTCCCAGCTGGAATTCCTGTTTTTCCTGTGGGGATTCCTAGCTGTAATTCCCATTCCCCAGCTGGAATTCCCGTTCCCAATCCCATTTTTCCTATTTCCTAGCCAGAATTCCTGTTCCCAATCCCGTTGTTCCCGTTCCCGATACCGTTTTTCCCATTCCCCTGTGCGAATTCCTGTTCCAAATCCCACTTTTCGCATTCCAAATCCCATTGTTCCCGTTTTTCCCGTTCCCAATCCAGTTGATCCCGTTTTTCCCATTTTTTCCCATTTTTCCTATTCCTGATCCTGTTGATCCCATTCCCAATCCCATTGTTCCCGTTCCCAATCCCGTTTTTCCCATTGTTCCCATTCCCAATCCCATTGTTCCCGTTGTTCTCGTTCCCAATCCCATTTTCCCCGTTTTTTTCCCATTTTTCCCGTTCCCAATCCCGTTTTTCCCATTCCCAATCCCATTGTTCCCGTTCCCAATCCCGTTGTTCCTGCTGGTTTTCCCACTGCTCCCATTCCCAATCCCGCTCTTCCCATTTTTCCCGCTGTTCCCGTTCCCAATCCCGCTGTTTTTCCCGCTGTTCCCGTTCCCAATCCCACCGTTCCTGCTGTTTGTTTTTCCCGCTGTTCCCATTCCCAATCCCTCCGTTCCCGCTGTTTTTCCCACTGTTCCCGTTCCCAATCCCGCTGTTCCCATTTTTCCCGCTGTTCCCGTTCCCAATCCCACTGTTCCCATTTTTCCCGCTGTTCCCGTTCCCAATCCCACTGTTTTTCCCGCTGTTCCCGTTCCCAATCCCACTGTTTTTCCCGCTGTTCTCGTTCCCAATCCCGCTGTTTTTCCCGCTGTTCCCGTTCCCAATCCCGCTGTTCCCATTTTTCCCACTGTTCCCGTTCCCAATCCCGCTGTTCCCATTTTTCCCGCTGTTCCCGTTCCCAATCCCACTGTTTCTCCCGCTGTTCTCGTTCCCAATCCCGCTGTTTTTCCCGCTGTTCCCGTTCCCAATCCCGCTGTTCCCATTTTTCCCGCTGTTCCCGTTCCCAATCCCGCTGTTTTTCCCGCTGTTCCCGTTCCCAATCCCGCCGTTCCCGCTGTTTTTCCAGGCCCGTTCCCGCAGCACTACGTGGCCGTGTCCAGCCCCACCAACACCACGCAGCTGCTGCAGGCGGTGCTGGGCAACCTGACCGGGGCCAGCGTCAACCTGAGCCGGGAGCAGTGCCAGAATCCCGGGAAAACGCCGGGAACGCTGCCCGAGGTGACCCCAAACCCGGGATTGGGGATTGGGATTGGGATTGACATTGGGATCAGTGCCAGAATCCCGGGAAAACGCCGGGAACGCTGCCCGAGGTGACCCCAAACCCGGGATTGGGGATTGGGATTGGGATTGACATTGGGATCAGTGCCAGAATCCCGGGAAAACGCCGGGAACGCTGCCCGAGGTGACCCCAAACCCGGGATTGGGGATTGGGATTGGGATTGACATTGGGATCGGGGCCAGAATCCCGGGAAAACGCCGGGAACGCTGCCCGAGGTGACCCCAAACCCGGGATTGGGGATTGGGATTGGGATTGACATTGGGATCAGTGCCAGAATCCCGGGAAAACGCCGGGAACGCTGCCCAAGGTGACCTCAAACCTGGGATTGGAGATTTGGGATTGGGATTGGGATCAGGGCCAGAATCCCGGGAAACCACCGGGAATGCTGCCCAAGGTGACCTCAAACCTGGGATTGGAGATTTGGGATTGGGATTGGGATCAGGGCCAGAATCCTGGGAAAACGCCGGGAACGCTGCCCGAGGTGACCCCAAACCCGGCACTGGCATTGGGATTGGGATTGGGATCGGGGCCAGAATCCCGGGAAACCACCGGGAACGCTGCCCGAGGTGACCCCAAACCCGGGATTGGGATTGGGAATGGGATTGGGATTGGGATTGGGATTGGGATTGGGATCAGGGCCAGAATCCCGGGAAAATGCCAGGAACGCTGCCCGAGGTGACCCCAAACCCGGCATTAAGATTGGGATTGGGATTGGGATTGGGATCAGGGCCAGAATCCCGGGAAAATGCCAGGAACGCTGCCCAAGATGACCTCAAACCTGGGATTGGAGATTTGGGATTGGGATTGGGATCAGGGCCAGAATCCTGGGAAAACGCTGGGAACGCTGCCCGAGGTGACCCCAAACCCGGCACTGGCATTGGGATTGGGATTGGGATTGGGATTGGGGCCAGACCCCCAGGAAAACACCGGGAACGCTGCCCAAGGTGACCCCAAACCCGGCATTGGGATTGGGGCCAGAACCCCAGGAAAGCTCCCAGAGCCCAGCTCGAGGTGATCTCGGATTTGAGATGGGATTCGGGTTTTTCCCTGTGTAATTCCCATTTTCCCAGCTCTCATTCCCATTTTTTCCAGCTCTAATTCCCATTTTCCCAGCTCTCATTCCCATTTTTCCCTGTGTAATTCCCATTTTCCCGGTGTCATTCCCAGCTCTATGAGTACTGGTGGGTGCAGGGCCCCCTGGATCCCAATTCCACGTCCCAAATTCCCGGCTGCGTGCGCTCCGGTATCCATCTGTCCCCTGCGCTGTCCCCGGCTGTACTTCCCATTTTTCCCAGCTGTCATTCCCGTTTTTCCCAGCTGTAATTCCCATTTTTCCCTCTGTCATTCCATGTGTAATTCCCATTTTTCCCTGTGTCATTCCCGTTTCCCAGCTCTATGAGTACTGGTGGGTGCAGGGCCCCCTGGATGGGAATTCCACATCCCGAATTCCCGGCTGCGTGCGCTCCGGTGTCCGTCTGTCCCCGGCACTGTCCCCAGCTCTCATTCCCATTTTTCCCAGCTCTCATTCCCATTTTTCCCAGCTCTCATTCCCATTTTCCCTGTGTCATTCCCGTTTCCCAGCTCTATGAGTACTGGTGGGTGCAGGGCCCCCTGGATGGGAATTCCACATCCCGAATTCCCGGCTGCGTGCGCTCCGGTGTCCGTCTGTCCCCCGCGCTCTCCCCGGCCTTCGAGCTGCGCCGCTGGGACTCGCGGGAATTCTCCACCTGGACCGAGAGCCGCTGGAAGGACGTCCGGGCCCGCGTCTTCCTGGTGGCCAGCAGGGAGCTGGAGGTGACACCCGGGGACACCCAGGGGACAGCCGGGGGACAGGGACACTGATGGGACACAGGGATGGGATAGACACAGGGATGGGACAGACACAGGGACACCCAGGGGACATCCAGGGGACATACAGGGACACAGGGATTGGACAGACACAGGGATGGGACAGACACAGGGACACCCAGGGGACAGCCGGGGGACAGGGACACAGGGATGGGACACAGGGATGGGACAGACACAGGGATGGGACAGACACAGGGACACCCAGGGGACATCCAGGGGACATCCAGGGACACAGGGATTGGACAGACACAGGGATGGGACAGACACAGGGACACCCAGGGGACAGCCGGGGGACAGGGACACAGGGATGGGACCCAGGGATGGGACAGACACAAGGATGGGACAGACACAGGGATGGGACAGACACAGGGATGGGACAGACACAGGGACACCCAGGGGACATTCAGGGGACATCCAGGGACACAGGGATGGGACAGACACAGGGACACCCAGGGGACAGCCGGGGGACAGGGACACAGGGATGGGACCCAGGGATGGGACAGACACAGGGATGGGACAGACACAGGGATGGGACAGACACAGGGACACCCAGGGGACATCCAGGGACACAGGGATGGGACAGACACAGGGACACCCAGGGGACATCCAGGGGACATCCAGGGACACAGGGATGGGACAGACACAGGGATGGGACAGACACAGGGATTGGACAGACACAGGGATGGGACAGACACAGGGACACCCAGGGGACATCCAGGGACACAGGGACACCCAGGGGACACCTGGGGGACACAGGGATGGGACAGACATAGGGACACTGAGGGGACACCCAGGGGACATCCAGGGACACAGGGATGGGACAGACACAGGGATTGGACAAACACAGGGACACCCAGGGGACATCCAGGGACACAGGGATGGGACAGACACAGGGACACCCAGGGGACATTCAGGGGACATCCAGGGACACAGGGATTGGACAGACACAGGGACACCCAGGGGACATCCAGGGGACATCCAGGGACACAGGGATGGGACAGACACAGGGACACCCAGGGGACATTCAGGGGACATCCAGGGACACAGGGATTGGACAGACACAGGGATTGGACAGACACAGGGATTGGACAGACACAGGGACACCCAGGGGACATCCAGGGACACAGGGATGGGACAGACACAGGGACACCCAGGGGACATTCAGGGGACAGCCGGGGACACAGGGATGGGACAGACACAGGGACACCCAGGGGACATTCAGGGGACAGCCGGGGGACACAGGGATGGGACAGGGACATCCAGGGAACAGGGACACAGGGATGGGACACTCAAGGGATGTCTAGGGGACACCTGGGGGATACAGGGATGGGACAAACACAGGGACACCCAGGGGACACCCAGGGGACAGGGACACCGAGGGGACACGGATGGTGACACCAAGGGGACACTGGGACATCCAGGGGACACGGGGATGGGGACATCCAGGGACACCCAGGGGACAGGGACACAGGGAGGTGACACAGGGACACCTGGGGGACAGGGACAGGGACACAGGGATGGGGACACAGGGAGGTGACACAGGGACACCCAGGGGACACAGGGATTGGGACACTGAGGGGACAGGGAGGGAGCCTGGGTTGATCCCAATTCCCAAATCCCCAATATTCCAAATCCCAAATCCCAAAATCTCAGTTCCCCAATATCCCCATTATCCCAAATCCCCAGATCCCAAATCCCCAATTCCCAAATCCCCAATTCCCATTTTCCAGCTGCTGACGCTGGCCCTGGGGGTGCTGGTGCTGCTCCTGCATCCCAGGGATCCCTGGAGATCCCAAATCCTCATCCCAGGGATCCCTGGGCACCCTGGGGTGATCCCAAATCCCCAATGTCCCAAATCCCCATTGTCCCAAATCCCCATTCCCGTTTTCCAGCTGCTGACGCTCGCCCTGGGGTGCTGGTGCTGCTCCTTCATCCCAGGGATCCCAAATCCTCATCCCAGAAATCCCTGGAGATCCCCAATATCCCCAATCCCCAATATCCCAAATCCCCAATATCCCCAATCCCCAATTCCCCAATCCCCAATTCCCAAATCCCCATTCCCGTTTTCCAGCTGCTGACACTCGCCCTGGGGGTGCTGGTGCTGCTCCTTCATCCCAGGGATCCCAAATCCTCATCCCAGAAATCCCTGGAGATCCCAAATATCCCCAATCCCCAATATCCCCAATCCCCAATTCCCCAATCCCCAATTCCCAAATCCCCAATTCCCAAATCCCCATTCCCGTTTTCCAGCTGCTGACGCTGGCCCTGGGGGTGCTGGTGCTGCTCCTGTCCCTGCTCTGCACCTTCCTCATCAATTCCAAGGCCTCGCTGCTCTTCAGCCTCCCGGCCCCGCCCGGCCCCTCCGGATACTGAAAATCCGGGAAAAGCTCCCGGGAAAGCCTCAGGAATCCCCCCCGGAGCTCCCAGCGCTGGGAATGCCAGAGGTGTTCCTGGGAAACCTGGAATTCCAGATGGGATCCATGCCCTGGGGGAGGAAGTCCCAGAATTCTGGGTGGGATCCATACCCTGGGGGGAAATTCCCAAATTCTGGGTGGAATTCATGTCCTGGGGGAGAAATTCCCGAATTCCGGGTGGGATCCATGCCCTGGGGGGAAATTCCCAGAATTCTGGGTAGGATCGATGCCCTGGAGGGGAAATTCCCGAATTCCAGGTGAGATCAATGCCCTGGGGAGAATTTCCCAAAATCCCTGGTTGGATTCGATGCCCTGAGTGAAAAATTCCCAGAATTTTGGGTTGCCTGAGTGGCAAATTCCCAAAATTTTCCTGGAATTCCCAGTTTCATAGGGTGGAGCTTTTCCCAAAATCCAGATAAAGGAAGGATAAAGGAGGGGGGGTTGGGAATTGTGAGGAATTCCAGAGGGTCTGGGAATGTCCTGATGGGAAAAGTCCCTTTTTTCCCTGGGATTTGTAAATATTATAAATAAATCTATGGAATTCCCTAGGAACCTTTCTTATTTCCAGGTTTTTCCCTCTTTGGAGCCACAAAAAAAAAAAAAAAAAAATGGGAATCAGGGAAATTTGGGATTTGGGGAAATTTGGGATTTGGGGTTGGGATTAGGTGGGTGAAAGAGACAAGATTTGGATCCCAAATAATTCATGGAAAAGCTTTGGGAAAACTGGTGGGAAGGACACAAAGGGCAGGAGAGGAGCCGGAATTTGGGATAATGAACCAGGAATTTGGGATATTGAACTGGGAATTTGGGATAATGGGCCAGGAATTTGGGATAATGAGCCAGAAATTTGGGTTATTGAGCTGGGACTTTGGGATAATGGGCCAGGAATTTGGGATAATGAGCCGGGAATTCGGGATATTGGGCCGGGAATTCAGGATCCTGGGCCTGGAACCGCGACTGGGAATGAGCGAAATCCTGGGAATTCCCGGGACTGGGAATGAGCAAAATCCCGGCAGAACCTTCCCAGGCCCGTGGGATCTTTGGGATCTCTGGGCTCCGAGCACATCCCTGGATGGAATCCCCCATTCCTGGCAATTCCCGGCGGGAATCCCGGCAGGGAAAAGGAGGAAAAGCTGAGCCAGGACCATCCCGAAGGGAATTTCCCGGGAAAGGGATCCCAGCTCTGGGATTGGGCCCTGGATCCACGGCCCCGACCCCGGCCCCCGTTTTGGGGTCGGCCTGGAGCCCCCAGATCCCATTCCAGGAGCATCCGGGATGGGAAAAGCGCCCGGAATTCCCGGCGGGAAGCGCTGGCAGGCGGGGACGGCTCTGCTCGCTCCCGGCTCATTCCCGGCTGGAATCGCGCCCAGAGCCGGCGGCCTCAGCTGCGGCCGCGCCGGGAACGATCCCAAAAAATCCCCTCGGGGCGGCGGGGAGGGGGTTCGGGATGGGAGTGTGGGGTTTGGGGTGATGGATGTGGATTTGGGCTGTGGGATTTGGGATTCAGGATGGGAGTGTGGGGTTTGGGGTGATGGATGTGGATTTGGGGTGTGGGATTTGGGATTCGGGATGGGAGTGTGGGGTTTGGGGTGATGGATGTGGATTGGGGCGTGGGATTTGGGATTCGGGATGGGAGTGTGGGGTTTGGGGTGATGGATATGGATTTGGGGCGTGGGATTTGGGATGGGGAGGAGCTGGGAGCGATCCCAAAAAATCCCTTCGGGGTGGCGGGGAGGGGATTCGGGAATGTGGGATGGGGATGAGGATTTAGGATGTGGCTGCGCCGGGAGCCGCTCCGGGCTCTGTCCCCACTCTGTCCCCTTGCATTCCCCCTCTACTGTCCCTGTTCCCATCTCTTGTCCCTGTCCCTGTCCCTCTCTGCTGTCCCTGTGCCCCTCTCCTGTCCCTGTCCCCATCTCCCCTGTCCCCATCCTTGTCCCCATCCCTGTCCCTGTCCCCATCTCCCCTGTCCCCATCCTTATCCCCATCCCTGTCCCTCTCTCCCGTCCCTGTCCCCATCTCCCCTGTCCCTGTCCCCATCCTTGTCCCCATCCCTGTCCCTCTCTCCCGTCCCTGTCCCCATCTCCCCTGTCCCTGTCCCCATCCTTGTCCCCATCCCTGTCCCTCTCTCCCGTCCCTGTCCCCATCCCTGTCCTTGTCCCCGTTCCTGTCCCCATCTCTTGTCCCCGTCCCCATCTCTCCTGTCCCTGTCCCCATCCCCGTCCCTGTCCCCGTCCCCGTTCCGGCCCCTCCTGCCCGGGCTCCGCGCCCGCCGCGCTCGCAGCTGCTCCCGGAACGGCCCCGGAGCCGCGGGCGGCGACACGCGGGGCTCAGCTGGCGACAGCGGCGGGGACAGAGCCAGGGCCAGCACCGCCAGCATCGCCATGGCAGCGAGCGGGGACAGCGGGGACAGCGGGGGGACAGCGGGGATAGAGCGGGGACAGCGGAGACAGCGGGGACAGCGGGGGGACAGAGCCGGGACAGAGCGGGGACAGAGCCGGGACAGAGCGGGGACAGCGGGGACAGAGCCGGGACAGAGCGGGGACAGAGCGGACACAGAGCGGGGACAGCAGGGACAGAGCGGGGACAGAGCCGGGACAGAGCGGAGGACAGAGCGGACACAGAGCGGGGACAGCAGGGACAGAGCGGACACAGAGCGGGGACAGCAGGGACAGAGCGGGGACAGAGCCGGGACAGAGCGGGGACAGCGGGGACAGCGGGGGGACAGCGGGGATAGAGCGGGGACAGCGGGGGGACAGCAGGGATAGAGCGGGGACAGAGCGGGGACAGCGGGGATAGAGCGGGGACAGCGGGGGGACAGCGGGGATAGAGCGGGGACAGCGGAGACAGCGGGGACAGCGGGGGGACAGCGGGAATAGAGCGGGGACAGAGCCGGGACAGAGCCGGGACAGAGGGGAAACAGAGCGGGGACAGCGGGGGGACAGCGGGGAGAGAGCCGGGACAGAGCGGGGACAGAGCAGAGACAGAGCGGGGACAGAGCGGGGATAGAGCGGGGACAGAATGGGACAGAGCCGGGACAGAGCGGGGACAGCGGGGACAGCGAGGACAGCGGGAACAGAGCCGGGACAGAGCGGGGACAGAGTGGGGATAGAGCGGGGACAGAATGGGACAGAGCGGGGAGAGAGCAGAGACAGAGCGGGGACAGAGCGGGGACATAGCAGGGACAGCGGGAACAGAGCCGGGACAGAGCAGGGACAGCGGGAACAGAGCCGGGACAGAGCGGGGACATAGCAGAGACAGAGCGGGACAGAGCAGGGACAGAGCAGGGACAGCGGGGACAGAGCCGGGACAGAGCGGGGACAGCGGGAACAGAGCCGGGACAGAGCGGGGACAGGGGATGGGGACAGGGGACCCAGAAGTCCGGGACGCGCGGGAGGGATCCCGAGCGCGGCCCGGGGAGGGCGGGAGGATCCCGAAGGGACCGGGAGCTCCGGGAGGATCCCAAACGCGGGCTGGGGGCGCTGGGATCCCCCTGGAACTGCAGCGGGTTTCCCGATTTCCCGATGGTTTCCCTGGAGCTGAACCGGGACAGTCCCGGGAGGGCGAGGGCAGAGCCGGCCCCAAAGGCCGCTGTGTCCCGGCGGGGCTCGGGATCGCATTCCCGGCTCTTCCCGGGATTTTCCCGGGTTTCTTCCGGGCTGTTCCCGAGTTTCCTCCCTTTCACTTCTCCCTCTTCACCACAGGTGAATTTTCCGGGCGGGATTTATGGGATGGAGGCTCTGGGTGACCCCAAAGGGACCCGCAGCGTCCTCAGGGATCACCCGAGGGTTCCAGAGCCTCGGGATCCACCGGGAATTCCGCTCCAGGCTCCCTTTTCCCAATTTCGGGACCGGGAATTCCGCTCCAGGCTCTTTTCCCCCTTTTCCCGGCCCGAATTCCCGCTGGAAAGGAGCACCGGGAGCAGCTGTCGCCTTTTCCCGGCCCGCATCCAGCGCGCCCCTCCCGGGGGGCTCCCGCGCAGCCAATGGAATCCCGAATTCCCGGTTTTCCATATTTATGAGGAAAAAGGGAGGGGGAGCGGGAGAGGCCAATGAGGCTCCCGGGGTCGGGCCCAGGGTGGATAAATTGGGAATTTTTGGGGAGAGCGGCGAATTTCCTCCTTGGAGGCTCCGAAGAGGCGCTGCCACCCCGGGAATTCCGGGATTGATCCCGGATTCCCATCCCGGATCCGTCGCGGGACCTCGGGAGAATCCAGGGAAAGTTTTTTCCTTCCTCCATGGATGGATGAGCGGAGCGGATTCCAAATCCTGGGAATACCTGGAGGAGAAACCCCGGAGCTTGGGAATGGTGCGGGATTCGGGGTAAGGCTGCTTTTCCAGGGATCGGGAATGGCTCAAAAACCGGGATCTGGGCGGGAATTCGGCCCCACATTCCCGGGAAAAGCCTCGATCCCACTGCCACGTTTGGCTCCCAAATCCCTTTGGAAAAAGGGTTTTTCCTGGGAGGGTTGGGGAGCCGGGAAAAAGAAAAGAACCCGCCTGGAATTGGGGTCCTGGACACATTTGATTTCTAAGGAAAATTGTCGGGAATTTCGTCACGCCACGGGTCGGGAATGGGAGGAAAAGGGCGAGGGAGGAGGTGGGAAGAATTCCCGGGGTTTTGCTGGGAGAAGTGGAGGCTGCCCAGGAATCCTGGGAGCGGCTGGGTTTAGGAATGGGGTGGTTTTCCCAAAAAAAAAAAAAAAAAAAAAGGAAAAGAGGCGCTGGGAGCAGGAATTCCACGCCAAGGAAAAGCTCCGGGATAACCCAGGCCGGGAGTTCGTTTGGATCCGGGAATGAAACTTGAGTTTTCCCAAAAAAAGTCTCCTGCTTCCCTCCCAGGTGTGGGATCCACCCCAAATTCCTGGGAATCCCAGATTCAGAGGGCAGCTCAAGGGGCCGAATTCCCAAATTCCCAAATTTCCGTCTCTTGGAGTGAAGCCGAGCCCGGAACAAATCCCAAACATCCAAATTCCCGGGAATTTCTTCGGGAAAATCCCACCCTTCTCACAGGGATTTTGGGAGCTCTCGGGCGGCTCTTCCCGAATTTTTTTTTTTTTTTTTTTTTGGGGCGGGGTAAATTCCCATCATTCCAACCTTCAAAAAAATCGGGATTGGGATCCTGGTGGGATTTGGGATCCATTCCCAGCCGCTTTTCCCATTCCAAAGTTTCTCCCCTTTTCCCCGTGGCGTTCCCGGATTTCCAGACGCGGCAGCCAGGGATGGGGATGGGGATGGGGATGGGGATGGGGATGGGGATGAGGAAGAGGAAGAGGAAGAGGATGAGGATGAGGATGAGGATGAGGATGAGGATGAGGATGAGGATGAGGATGAGGAAGGAAAGGAGAGGAGCATTCCCAGCTCATTCCCGGCTCATTCCCAGCTCATTCCCAGCCGCTTTTCCCATTCCAAAGTTTCCCCCTCTTTCCCTGGACGCGCCCAGATTTCCAGGGAAGGCAGTGGGGATGAAGAGGAGGAGGAGGAGGATGGGAATGAGAATGAAGATGTTAAAGATGAGGAGGAAGAGGAGGAGGATGAAGAATAAAAAGAAGATAAGGATGATGAGGATGAGGATGATGAGGATGAGGAAGAAGAGGACGAGGATGATGAGGAAGAGGAAGATGAGCAGGGGGCGGGGCGCGTTCCCGGCGCTCGGGAATTCCCTGCGGATTCCCGGGAGCAGCTGCGGCCGCTCCATCTGCCGGGAGCGGAGCCAGCGGGGACAGACGGGACAGACGGGACAGGGAGACAGGGGGACAGGGAGACAGAGGGACAGGGGGACAGGGGACAGAGGGACAGGGAGACAGAGGGGACAGAGGGGACAAAGGGACAGAGGGACAGGGGGACAGGGGACAGAGGGACAGGGAGACAGAGGGGACAGAGGGGACAAAGGGACAGAGGGACAGGGGGACAGGGGACAGGGAGACAGGGAGACAGAGGGGACAGGGGGACAGGGAGACAGGGGACAGGGAGACAGGGAAACAGGGAGACAGAGGGGACAGGGGGACAGGGAGACAGGGGACAGGGAGACAGGGAAACAGGGAGACAGAGGGGACAGGGGGACAGGGAGACAGGGGACAGGGAGACAGGGAGACAGAGGGGACAGGGGGACAGGGAGACAGGGGACAGGGAGACAGGGGACAGAGGGGACAGGGGGACAGAGGGACAGAAGGGACAGAGGGACAGGGAGACGGGACAGAGGTGACAGAGGGACAGAGGGGACAGAGGGGACAGAGGGGACAGAGGGACAGGGGACAGGGGGACAGGGGACAGAGGGACAGGGGACAGGGGACAGAGGGGACAGGGGACAAAGGGACAGGGGACAGGGGACAGGGGACACAGGGGACAGGGGGCAGGGGACAGAGGGACAGAGGGACAGAGGGGACAGAGGGACAGGGGACAGGGGGACAGGGGACAGAAAGGGACAGACGGAACAGGGGGGGACAGAGGGACAGAATGGGGGGACAGACGGGACAGGGGGACAGAGGGACAGCCGGGGGGGACAGAGGGGACAGGAGGACAGAGGGACATCCGGGGGGGACAGAAGGGGACAGGAGGACAGAGGGACAGCCGGGGGGGACAGAGGGGACAGGAGGACAGAGGGACAGCCGCGGGGGACAGAGGGGACAGAGGGGACAGGGGGACAGAGGGACAGCCGCGGGGGACAGAGGGGACAGAAGGGGACAGGGGGGACAGGGGGACAGAGGGACAGCCGGGGGGGACAGAAGGGGACAGAGGGGACAAGGGGACAGAGGGACAGCCGGGGGGGACAGAAGGGGACAGAGGGGACAGGAGGACAGAGGGACAGCCGGGGGGGACAGAAGGGGACAGAGGGGACAGCCAGCAGGGACAGCCGCGGGGACAGACGGGGCTCATTTGCGACACAAAGCCCGCCCCGCCCCCGCCGCGCATCCGCCACCTGCCACCTCCGGAGAGCCCCGGCTCCCCGAATTCCCCGAGCTCCCCAAATTTCCCGATCCTCCCAGTGGATCCTTCCCCATCCGGGAGCTGTAATTCCCTGAGTTTGTTTCCCAAAGTCGCCAGACTCTGACGGGGAAAAGCTGTGGAAAATCCTTGATTTTATTTTTTTTTAATTAATTTTTATTTTTTATATTTATATTTTTTATATTTATATTTTTATTTTTATTTGATCTTACATTCTTTTACTTTCTTTTACTTTAATTAATTTTTTACTTTATTTTTTATTATTTTAAAATATTTTTTATTATTTTATTTTATTTTATTTTATTATTTAATTTTTATTCTTTTATTTGATGCCTCTGCCGGCTCCTTTCCCACCCGGAGCTGAAATTCCCGATCCTTCTTTTCCAGAGCTGTCGGGATCTGACCCCTGAGGGCTCCGGAGCCGCATCCTGACCCCGAGAGCCCCAAAACCTCGGGAAAAACTCGATCTCATTTCTACGCCCCCGGCTGCTTTCCCGGATCTGTCCCCTGGGGAGGTTTTCTCCCGGAAGACGGAATTCCCAAGGAAAATGCCCCAATTCCCGGCTGGAATGTGATGGGAAGGAGGATCCCCACGGGCCTTGCTGGGAGCTGGGGACGGGCACCCCAAATCCGGGCGCTTCTGCTGAGGTGACCCCGAAACACCGGGATCAGCTCGGAGGTGACCCCAAACCCCTGGGACCAGCTTGGAGGTGACCCCAAAACACTTGGAGGTGTCCCCAGATCCACGGGATCAGTTTGGAATTGTCCCCAAACCCCTGGGATCAGCTCAGAGCTGTCCCCAAATCCCCAGGATCCCTTTGGCTCTGTCCCCAAATCCCCAGGATCCCTTTGGCTCTGTCCCCAGTCCCCGGGGTCCCTTTGGCTCTGTCCCCAGTCCCCGGGGTCCCTTTGGCTCTGTCCCCAATCCCCAGGATCCCTTTGGATCTGTCCCCAAATCCCCAGGATCCCTTTGGCTCTGTCCCCAATCCCCAGGATCCCTTTGGCTCTGTCCCCAAATCCCCGGGGTCCCTTTGGCTCTGTCCCCAAATCCCCGGGGTCCCTTTGGCTCTGTCCCCAAATCCCCGGGGTCCCTTTGCCGCTGTCCCCAATCCCCGGGGTCCCTTTGCCGCTGTCCCCAATCCCCGGGGTCCCTTTGCCGCTGTCCCCAATCCCCGGGGTCCCTTTGCCGCTGTCCCCAATCCCCGGGGTCCCTTTGCCGCTGTCCCCTCTCCCCGGTGACAATGATGCTGAACTCGGAGCCGGCCGCCCTCGAGGTCCCCTCGGCGCGCCCCGAGCCCGAGCCCGCGTTCGGGGCCGGTGCCGGGGCCGCGGGCCCGGCCGGGAAGGAGCCGCTGAGCCGCGAGGAGCGGCGGCGGCGGCGCCGCGCCACGGCCAAGTACCGCACGGCGCACGCCACGCGCGAGCGCATCCGCGTCGAGGCCTTCAACGTGGCCTTCGCCGAGCTGCGGCGGCTGCTGCCCACGCTGCCCCCCGACAAGAAACTGTCCAAGATCGAGATCCTGCGCCTGGCCATCTGCTACATCTCCTACCTGAACCACGTCCTGGACGTCTGACTGTCCGTCTGTCCATCTGTCCATCCGTGTGTCCATCTCTGTGTCCATCCCTGCTGCCCACGCTGCCCCCCGACAAGAAACTGTCCAAGATCGAGATCCTGCGCCTGGCCATCTGCTACATCTCCTACCTGAACCACGTCCTGGACGTCTGACTGTCCGTCTGTCCATCCCTGTGTCCATCCCTGTGTCCATCCCTGTGTCCATCCCTGTGTCCATCCGGCCATCTGCTACATCTCCTACCTGAACCACGTCCTGGACGTCTGACCTGTCTGTTTGCCCGTCCCTGTGTCCATCTGTCCATTCCTGTGTCCGTGTGTCCATCCCTGTGTCTGTCCGTGTGTCCATCCGTCCATCCGTGTGCCCACCCCGGCCCTGCTCCCAGGGGTTTGGAGCAGCAATTCCAGAGGGACGGGGCCGCCATTCCCAGAGGGACGGAAGAGCCAATCCTGGCGGGCTGGGACGGCAAATCCCAGAGGGATGGAGCAGGAAATCCCAAAGGGATGGAGCAGCAATTCCTGAGGAGCAGGAGCAGCAATTCCTGAGGAACTGGAGCAGCAAATCCCAAAGGGATGGAGCAGCAAATCCCAGAGGGTGGAGCCGCAATTCCCAGGGATTTGGAGCAGCAGTTCCTGAGGAACTGGAGCAGCAATTCCGGAGGAACGGAGCTGTAATTCCCAGAGGGATGGAGCCAAAATTCCCAGAGGAACGGAACTGCAAATCCCAGAGAGCTGGGACAGCAAATCCCGAAAGTTTGGAGCCACAATTCCCAGAGGAGCTGGGACCAGAATTCCCAGAGAACTGGAGCAGGAATTCCTGGGGTCGGCTCCCCCTTTTCCCCCCAAACCCTTCCCTTCCCTCACCCCCCGTCTCTGTGCCATGAGGATATTTATGGAATTAATTTATTTATTGAGAATTATTATTATTTATTATTTATTATTATCATTATTTATTATTATCATTATTTATGATTATCATTATTAAGTTATCCACTGTGTCCTTGTGCACTTTTGGGGGGAAAAGGCCCTGTCCCCATTCCCAAACCCCTTTAGGGTCGGTTTTCCCATCCCCAAACCCCTTTAGGATCACTTTTCCCCATTCCCAAACCCATTTAGAGTCGGTTTCCCCATTCCCAATCCCCTTTAGGGCCCCGTCCCCATTCCCAGTCCCCTTTAGGGTCACTTTTCCCCATCCCAGCAGATCCCAAACCCCTTTGGGGCCCCGGCCCCATCTGGCCCCATTGTCCCGCTCACAATGGGAACTCTCGGCTCTCATTGAGATTCCGGCCCGGCAGATTGGGAATTCCGCCCCTTGTCCTGGGCCTCTCCCAGGCTTTCCCAGCACAATTCCCAGTTTTTTTCCCCCATTCCCATTTGTTCCCCTATTCCCTATTTTTCCCCTATTCCCATATTTCCCCCATTCCCATTTTTCCCCATTCCTGTTTTTTTTTCCCCATTCCCATTTCCCCCCCCCATTTCCTTTTTTCCCCCCATTCCCATTTCCCCCCCTATTTCCCTTTTTCCCCCCATTCCCATTTTCCCCCTTATTTCCCATTTCCCCCCATTCCCATTTCCCCCCTATTTCCCTTTTTCCCCCCATTCCCATTTTCCCCCATTCCCATTTCCCCCCCTATTTCCCTTTTCCCCCCATTCCCATTTTCCCCCATTCCCATTTTCCCCCCTATTTCCCTTTTTCCCCCCATTCCCATTTTCCCCCTTATTTCCCATTTTTACCCCATTTCCATTTCCCCCCCTATTTCCCTTTTTCCCCCATTCCCATTTTCCCCCCTATTTCCCTTTTTCCCCCCATTCCCATTTCCCCCCTATTTCCCATTTTCCCCTCTTTCCAGCCCTTCCCGTCCTCTCCCTCCTCTCCATCCCTCTGGAAAATCCCATTCCTTGGGAAAATCCACCTGGGATTGGGAGAAAAATCAGGGAATTGTTCCAGGGGTGTCCCCAGTGTCCCTCAGGATTGTCCCCAATGTCCCCTGGGGGTGTCCCCAAGGGGGTGTCCCCAATGTCCCCCAGGGGTGTCCCCAGTGTCCCCCAGGGGTGTCCCCAGTGTCCCTCCAGGATTGTCCCCAATGTCTCCAAGGGGATGTCCCCAATGTCCCCAAGGGAGTGTCCCCCTGTCCCTCCTGGGGTGTCCCCAAATTTCCCCCCGGGTTTGTCCCCCTGTCCCCAACGCCCGCCGGGGCAGCAGCGCCCCCTGCCGGGCCCCGCCAGCCCTGCCCCCCCCCGCAGTTCGGGGCCATCGCCCCCCGTCCCCCCCTGTCCCCTCCCCCTACTCTGGGGACATCCCCCCCTCACTTTGGGAGCCCCAAACCCCTTTAGGGTTCATTGTCCCCAAACCCTTTAGGGTCCATTGTCCCCAAACCCCTTTACGGCTCATTGTCCCCAAACCCCTTTAGGGTCCATTGTCCCCAAACCCCTTTAGGGCCGTGTCCCCAAACCCCTTTAGGCTCCATTGTCCCCAAACCCCTTTAGGGCTCATTGTCCCCAAACCCCTTTAGGGTTCATTGTCCCCAAACCCCTTTAGGGCCGTGTCCCCAAACCCCTTTAGGCTCCATTGTCCCCAAACCCTTTAGGGTCCACTGTCCCCAAACCCTTTAGGGTTCATTGTCCCCAAACCCTTTAGGGTCCACTGTCCCCAAACCCTTTAGGGTTCATTGTCCCCAAACCCTTTAGGGTCCACTGTCCCCAAACCCTTTGGGGTCCATTGTCCCCAAACCCCTTTAGGGTTCATTGTCCCCAAACCCCTTTGGGGTCCATTGTCCCCCAACCCCTTTGGGGTCCATTGTCCCCAAACCCCTTTAGGGTCCATTGTCCCCAAACCCCTTTAGGGCCGTGTCCCCAAACCCCTTTAGGCTCCATTGTCCCCAAACCCCTTTAGGGCTCATTGTCCCCAAACCCCTTTAGGGCCGTGTCCCCAAACCCCTTTAGGGCTCATTGTCCCCAAACCCCTTTAGGGTCCATTGTCCCCAAACCCCTTTGGGGTTCATTGTCCCCAAACCCTTTAGGCTCCATTGTCCCCAAACCCCTTTAGGGTTCATTGTCCCCAAACCCCTTTAGGGTCCATTGTCCCCAAACCCCTTTAGGGCCGTGTCCCCAAACCCCTTTAGGGCCGTGTCCCCAAACCCCTTTAGGCTCCATTGTCCCCAAACCCCTTTAGGGTTCATTGTCCCCAAACCCCTTTAGGGTCCATTGTCCCCAAACCCCTTTAGGGCTCATTGTCCCCAAACCCTTTAGGCTCCATTGTCCCCAAACCCCTTTAGGGCCGTGTCCCCAAACCCCTTTAGGGCTCATTGTCCCCAAACCCCTTTAGGGCTCATTGTCCCCAAACCCCTTTAGGGTTCATTGTCCCCAAACCCCTTTAGGGCCGTGTCCCCAAACCCCTTTAGGCTCCATTGTCCCCAAACCCCTTTAGGGCTCTTTGTCCCCAAACCCCTTTAGGGCCGCGTCCCCCTCCCGCAGCCCCCGGAGGGGAGGGGAGGGGCGGCCCCATAAAGGCCCGGGGGGGTCCGAGCCCGGGGTCCGAGCCCGAGCCGCCCCTTCCCAGCTGCCGCAGCCCCATCTGGCCGGGAACGAGCCCGACCCCATAAATCATCCCGGGAACGACCCCGACCCCATAAATCATCCCCGGAGCGGGGCGGGAGCGCCCCGGGGCAGCTGCGGGGGCGGCCCAGGGACCCCCCGGCACAGACCCCACAGAAATGGGGGCACCAGGGACCCCCCCCGGCACAGACCCCACAGTAATGGGGGCACCACAGACCCCACAGCAATGGGGGCACCAGGAGCCGGGTTTGGGGTCACAGCTCGCTGTGGGGCTGCTGGTCCCGAACATCAGGGCGTGAAAAAATGTGGTGGGGGGCACTGAGGCCACCCCATAACCCCATCGCCCCATAACCCCATCGGCCCCCACCCATAATTCCCCCTGATCTCCCTGTCCCATCGCCCCCAGCCCCATAACCGCTTGCCCATCGCCCCATAGCCCCGGCCCCAAAATCCCCCCGCCCCAAATCCCCCCAATCCCCATCTCCCCTCATCCCCAATCCCCCCAAAATCCCCCCGCCCCAAATCCTCCCAAAATCCCCCAATCCCCATCTCCCCTCTCCCCCAAACCCCCCCAACCTCCCCAAATCCCCCGATCCCCCCGATCCCCATCTCCCCTCTCCCCAAACCCCCCCAACCTCCCCAAATCACCCGATCCCCCCGATCCCCATCTCCCCTCTCCCCAAACCCCCCCAAACCTCCCCAAATCCCCATCTCCCCTCTTCCCAAACCCCCCCAACCTCCCCAAATCCCCCGATCCCCCCGATCCCCATCTCCCCTCTCCCTAAACCCCCCCAAACCTCCCCAAATCCCCCCAATCCCCCCGATCCCCATGTCCCCTCTCCCCAAACCCCCCCAAACCTCCCCAAATCCCCCCAATCCCCCCGATCCCCATCTCCCCTCTCCCCAAACCCCCCCAAATCCCCCCAATCCCCCCGATCCCCATCTCCCCTCTCCCCAAACCCCCCAAATCCCCCCAATCCCCCCGATCCCCCCGATCCCCATCTCCCCCCGCCCCAATCCCGTTCCCCTCCCGGCCCCTCCTCCCCATTGAGCCCCAATCCCACGCATTTCAATCCCACCAATGGCAGCGCGGCTCTCTCCCCCCGCCTCACGCCATTGGCCAGCGCCGCGGGAGGCGTGGCCAGCGCGTTCCCACCCTCGCCCATTGAGCTCGGCTGTTCCGCGCAGCGGCCGCGCCCCCCCCCCCCGCGCTCCGCACGCCTTGGGGCGTCCTTGGGGGGCTCAGGGGGATTTGGGGTCCCTCCCTCTGGGCTGAAGGTGCTGGAGCCCCCCGTGTGTTCCCTGCTGGTTCGGGGGTGCTGCTGGCCCTGATCCCCCCCAAAAAATCCCTCCCACCCCCCTGGCTCTCCTGCAGGCCGGGGGGTCCCCAGGTGTCCCCCCCATATCCGCAGGGATCGGGCTGGGGTCTCCCAGCTGCCCCACGCACCCCGGAACCGCTGGGGCTAAGGGTCGGGGGTGACCCCAAACCCGGGAGGCTGGGCCGGACCACCCCAGGACACCCCAAACCCGGGGGGCTCGGCCGGACCCCCCCAGGACACCCCAAACCCGGGCCGGACACAGGACCCGGACCCCATTTTTTTTCGGGGAGGGGTTTATGGGCTTCAGAATCCTCCCCCAAACCCCAAAACAAGGTGGGAGCAGCTGGGCTGTGCCCCCACCGTGGGCTGAGACCCCTTGGGGGCAATTCTGGGGGGCTGAGAACCCACGCCGGGGGGTGGGACAGGAGGTGGGGGCTCAACCCTCATGGCCCCCAAGAAACGGGGATTCTTCCCCAAAAAACGCCTCAAAAAAGGGGGGCCCTCCTCAAAAAACGCCCCTCCCCCAAAAAAGCGCATCCTCATCCCAAATCCCCCCGGCCTGCGGGGGGGTCGCTGAGCGTCGGGGGGGTCCCCGGAGTTCGGGGGTTCTCTGGGCGTCGGGGGCGGTGGTCCCGGGAGTGCGGGGGGGGTCCCCGGGTGTCCCCCCCCGCCCCAAACAATGGCCCCGCGGCGGCGCCGGGAGCGCGCAGCGCAGACAATGGGCGGGAGCGGGGGCGGGGGGGCTCCGGGGCCGGGGGCGGGGGGGCTCCGGGGGGAGCCGGGGTTTCCTCCGCCTCCTCCTCCTCTTCCTCCTCCTCCTCCTCCTCCTCCTCCTCCTCCTCCTCCTCCTCCCCTCCTCCTCCGCCGCCGCCGCCGCCGCCGCCGCCGGGGTTTCGGTGCGGGGGGACGCGCACAAAGGTGCGGCGGCGATGGTGAGTGCGGGGGGAACGGGGGGGGGGGTTCGGGCCGCTCCCGGGGGCATCCCGGGATGCCGAACCGGCCCCGGGGCTGGGAGGGGAGCGGGGCCGCGCCGGGGCCGCGCCGGGCGCGCTCCCTGCGGGAAGGGCCCCGGGAGCCGCGGCTTTTCCTGGGCTGGCGGCGGCTGCGAGAGCCCCGAGCCCGGCGCTGGGGCCGGGGGGTCCCGGCTGGGGAGGGGGCGGTGAGACCCCCCGGGACCCCCTCGGGGACACTCTCGGGGACCCCGCCGGGGCTGCGGGGCTCCGCTGGAGCCTCCTCGGGGCGCGGTGCGACCCCCGGGACCCGCTGAACCCCCCCGGCGGCGGCGGCGGCGCGGCGGCCTCGGAGCGCTTTGTGCCCATCCTGGGGGCACCTGCGGGGCGTCCCCGCGGTGTCCCCGGTGTGTCCCCGGTGTCCCCGTTACCCTCGGGGTGTCCCCGGTGTGTTCCCCCATCACCTGCGTGGTGTCCCCGGGGTATTCCCGGTGTCCCCGTCACACTCGGGGTGTCCCCCGGTGTCCTCGGCGTGTCCCCCGGTGTCCTCGGGGTGTCCCCCCGGTGTCCCCAGTGTGTCCCCCCCATCACCTGCGGGGTGTCCCCCGTGTCCCCGTCACCTGCGGGGTGATCCCGGGGTGTCCCCCCGCTGTCCCCATCCCCTCGCCGCTGCCCGGGCGCGGCGGGACCGTCCCGGGGGTCCCTGGGGCGGGGTGTCCCCCGTGTCCCCCTCTCTCCCCCGTGTCCCCCCCCGTGTCCCCCGCTGTCCCCCAGCATCCGCCGCTGTCCCCAGGCCCTGCCCGGTGTCCCGGAGGTCCCTGGGCCGGGCGTGCCCGGTGCCCCCCGGCTCCGGGACAGCCCCGGCCGGATCCCGAGCCGGTTCCCCGCCCTGGAGCCCCGGGGAGTTCCCGGAGCCCGGCCGGGGATGATTTTTTCCTTTGGGATCCTTTCCCCCCCCTCCCCGCGGGCGGAGGTGAAAACGCAACAGAACAACAAAAAGAAATCAAAACACACCCAAAAAAAAAAGAAAGGAGATTTCGGAATCATTCAGGTTTCCTCCTGGGAGAGAAGATCTTCTCCGGCTCCATCCCAGAAATTCGAGGGTCGGGCTGGGAGTCAGACGGGATCCCGAGGATTTTCCAGGGGCTTTGTGAAGCTCGGATGATTTAATTAATGAACAATCAACAATTAACAGGCGGGGGCCGGAGAGGGGGACCTGGGGGCGGCCGCTTGGGGGTCGAGGTCACCCCGTGTGTCCCCCCAGGATTCCAGAGGGGCTGGGGACATCCCAGCCTTTGGAATGATCCCATGGGACGGTTCCTTGTTTTTCCCTGGCTCCCGGCAGACAATGGGGCCGGAGGGAGCAGCCCCGAGGTCGCAGATCCGGCTTCATTCGGGATTTGGGATGAGTTTTCCAAGCGCCGCGGAGCTTTTATGGATTTATTGTCCAGCCGGGATGCTCGGGAAGAGGATCCTGGGAAGGGATTTGAGAATTCCCGGCTCAGAATTCCGGTCAGCACTGCCCCAAATCCACGGAGTTTCAGCCCTGCTGCCCTGCAGGATCCCTGGATGTGGATGAAAACAACCCAGCGTTCTGGATCCCGCCCGCATCCCATCCCTGCGCCACTTTTCCGGCATCCAGGATATGGATAATGGACTGGGGGCATCCCAAAGGATCAGGAGCTGCTGGAGAAGAGTTCTCACGGATCCAAAACCCCAACCCTGAGCGATCCAGGGGTGCTTTTGGGGCAGGAATTTCGGATTTTGGGGTTTCTCCTGGAGAAAATGTCAGAATTCCGAGCGAGGACGCGGATTTCTGGGATCGTCCTTCCCAAATCCCATGGAGCCACCAGGAAGCGGCTTTGGGGTGTCCTTGGGATTGTTGGAAAGGACGGGGAGCTGGGATTTCTCCAGGGACTCCTGAGCACGCCCCAGGAATTTGGGATGGGGGAATTTAGAGATGTGGAGTGGGAATTCCAGCATCCCCAGGAATTTTTTGCTGGGAATTTGGGATTCCAGGACCCTCCAGCTCTGGGATTCGGTTTTCCAGGTGCTGCAGTGCTCTTGGATCCTCACGGAAAAAGGGACTGGGAAGGGAAGTGGGAAATTCCATGGATGGGAACGGGGCTGGAGCAGCTGGAAAAGGGAACGGAGGATCCTGAGGGACCTGGGGGGTGATCCCAGAGAAAGGGGGAATCCAGGGGAGGATTTGGGATCTGCCAGGGGGGATTTGGGATCTGATCCCAGGGAATGGGGCAGGACAAGAGGGAACGGCCTTGAGCTGTGCCAGGGCTGGAAATTTGGGATGATTTTTCCATGGAAAAAGGGTTGGGAAGCAGCGCTCGGGGAGAGTTGGATCCCCATCCCTGGAGGGAATTCCTGGAATTCGGATGTTGATCCATCCCAGCTCGGACTCGGTGACCTCGGAGATCTTTCCCAGCCTGGACAATCCCAGGATTCTCACTCCCTTTGGAAGCACATCCCAGATTCCCAACTGGATCCTGGAGTTGGATTCTCCTTGCAAAGGAGCCTTGGGATGCTCCCACCCCATTCCCAACCCTCCCTGATTCCTCCCAGATGGAATTCCGGATCCTTCATCCACCGGATTCTCCCTCTCCAAGTGGGATTTTTCCCAGGAAAATTAATTCCCAGCTTTCCCAGAACCCCGGATCGGGAAGGAACGGATTTTCCTCTTGGAATTCTCCCTCTGGAGCCGTTGGGAAGAACCTTTTTCATCTGGAAACTCTTGGATCTATTTTTTATTTTTAATTATTTTTGCTCTTTTGGGAATATTTGAATCCCAAACGTTGGATTTGAGGTTCAAGACTTTGATCCTGAGTCCCATCCCGGGAAAAATTCCAGCCTGGACTTGAAGATGTTGGGAATGGTGAAGCCTCTCCGGCCTTGGGGGGATTTTTTGGGAGCTTTGATCATCCCTGGATTAAAAAATGGGAATTTTCCTCCTCCTCCTCTTTTGCATCCGACTCTGGCTCCCGGCGTCTCCCAGAGTCCGGGAATCCATTCCTGACTTTTCCAGGGCTGTGGAACCGGCTCTGCTGGAAAAGATTCCAAGAAAAATCCTTTTTTGTTCCTGCTGGAATGAGACAATGAGGAGCTCCTGGATCCCGGATTCCTGCTGGAATTCCCAAATTCCCTTTGGAAAACTGCTGGGATGGGGATAATACCTGGCGAACTCCTGGGTTCCTGGAAAATCCCGGATTTATTTTGGCTGAATCCACAAGCTGGGCCCAAGAGACCTCGGAATACCTGGAAAATCCCGGGATTCATGGAAAACCCCAGGATTTCTGAAAAATCCCAAATTTATCCCAGCTGATCATTCAGGATGATGATTCCCCAAAATTTTGGGATGCCTGGGGTGGGATGTGCAATCGCTTCTCCACGGTGCTCCCAAGGAATCCCCAAGCGCCGGGATTCGGGAATTGGCGCGTTTGGGAATTGGATTTGGGAACTGGTGGGATTTTGGAATTCACGGGATTTGGGAATTGGCAGGATTCTGGAAATGGATTTGGGAACTGGCGGGATTTGAGAATTGGATTTGGGAATTGGATTTGGGAACTGGATTTGGGAACAGGCGGAATTTGGGAATTGGTGGGATTTGGGAATTGGATTTGGGAATTGGATTTGGGAACTGGCGGGATTTGGGAATTGGTGGGATTTGGGAATTGGTGGGATTTGGGAACTGGATTTGGGAATTGGATTTGGGAACTGGCAGAATTTGGGAATTGGTGGGATTTGGGAACTGGATTTGGGAATTGGATTTGGGAACTGGCAGAATTTGGGAATTGGTAGGATTTGGGAATTGAATTTGGGAACTGGCAGGATTTGGAAATTGGTGGGATTTGGGAACTGGATTTGGGAATTGTCAGGATTCGGGAATTGGTGGGATTTGGGAATTGGCGGGATTTGGGAACTGGATTTGGGAATTGGATTTGAGAACTGGCAGAATTTGGGAATTGGTGGGATTTGGGAATTGGCAGGATTTGGGAACTGGATTTGGGAATTGGATTTGTGAACTGGCAGAATTTGGGAATTGGTGGGATTTGGGAATTGGTGGGATTTGGGAACTGGATTTGGGAATTGGATTTGAGAACTGGCAGAATTTGGGAATTGGTGGGATTTGGGAATTGGTGGGATTTGGGAATTGGATTTGGGAATTGGCAGGGTTCAGGAAGTGGCAGGGTTCGGGAATTGGATTTGGATATTGAATTTGGGAACTGGCGGGATTTGGGAATTACCGGGGTTCAGGAATTTGGGAAAAGCTCCCGAATTCCCGTTGTTTGGCTCTCGCAGCTCCAGGGCGGCCCCCCCGTGCCGTGAGCAGCCCCCCATGCCCGGCCCGTGTCCGATGCCGGCCCCTCCGGAGGCTCCGGACGCTCCAAAGGCCTCGGTGAGCGCCGGGACGGAGCCGCCGCCGCCAGAGCCGCCCGGTGAGTGAGCCCGGGACAGCTCCTGCTGGGATAACTGGGGATACTGGGACAGGATCCATCCATTACTGGGGTTACTGGGACATACTGGGACAGGATCCATCCATTACTGGGGTTACTGGGACATACTGGGACAGGATCCATCCCATTACTGGGGATACTGGGACATACTGGGACAGGATCCATCCCATTACTGGGGATACTGGGACATACTGGGACAGGATCCATCCCATTACTGGGGATACTGGGACATACTGGGACAGGATCCATCCATTACTGGGGTTACTGGGACGGGATCCACCCATTACTGGGGATACTGGGATGGGATCCATCCATTACTGGGGTTACTGGGATGGGATCAACCCATTACTGGGGATACTGGGACATACTGGGGCCCCCAGTATCCATCTCTTACTGGGGCTACTGGAACCCCCAGTCCGTGGCTCTTACTGGGGTTACTGGGCCGTATTGGGAAGGATCCAGCCCTTACTGGGGTTACTGGGACGGGATCCATCCATTACTGGGCTTACTGGGCCATACTGGGACCCCCAGTGTCTCCCGGCCCCATTCCCGTCTCCCGGACAACGGCGGGAGCGGGGAAAGGCCTCGGTTTCCATGGAGATCCGTGTGGGATCATCCGGAATTCCGGACAAAGGAATTTTTTTCGCCTCCTTGACCCCTTCTCCCCCTTTCCCGGGGCCTTGGAAAAGGGGCCCGAGGGTTTTTTGGGGTTGATTTGGTGGGAATGGGATTTCCATGGGAACCAGGAAGTTGGGACAGCTCCCAGAGGCAGCTGGGGCCTCCCAAACTGCGGGACTGGGGTGTCCAGATTCCCCCAAAACCCTCGGGAAAAGGCTTGGCGGGATCACCCCAGCGGAATCCAGCATTCCCAGATTCCCAAGGGGGAGGAAGCCCCAGATCCTAAATTCCCTCTCCCCTCCCGACCCCAAATCCCCTTTCCCTGCCCATCCCAAATTCCCTCCCGACCCCAAATCCCCTTTCCCTGCCCATCCCAAATTCCCTCCCGACCCCAAATCCCCCTTCCCTGCCCATCCCAAATTCCCTCCAGACACCAAATCCCCCTTCCCTGCCCATCCCAAATTCCCTCCCGACCCCAAATCCCCTTTCCCTGCCCATCCCAAATTCCCTCTCCCCTCCCGACCCCAAATCCCCTTTCCCTGCCCATCCCAAATTCCCTCTCCCCTCCTGACCCCAAATTCCCTTTCCCTGCCCATCCCAAATTCCCTCTCCCCTCCCGACCCCAAATTCCCTTTCCCGGCCCCATTTCCCATTTGGGATGCAGGGTCGGGAGGGGCTCTGGGACCCTTCCCCCCTTACTGGGCCATACTGGGCCGAACTGGGCCGGCCCCAGTGACGCCCCCGGCTGTCCCCGCAGGTGGGCGCGTCCTTTTCTCCTGAGCGAGGCCACCCCAAGGTGACAAAATTGAGCCCCTCAAGGTCACGGTCGACTTCCTGAAGGTGCCCCTGGGCCTGAAGAAGCCCCCGCTGAAGGAGGCCCTGGCCGCTCTCCCGGGAAAACCCAAATCCCACATCCTGGAGCGGCACAAAGCCCGGCGCTCCGACGCCATGGATAACGAGTCGCAGTATTCCGGATATTCCTACAAATCCGGCCACTCCCGCAGCTCCCGCAAGCACAGGTGAGGCAACCCGGATTCCCCATCCCCACATTTTGTGGGTGCCCCCCTCCCGGTGGGTGTCCCAACCCCACTTTTCCCCCCTTTTTCCCCCCATTTTTCCCACTTTTCCCGCTTTTCCCAGGGATCGGCGGGAGCGGCACCGCTCCAAAAGCCGGGATGGGACGCGCGGGGACAAATCGGTGACGATCCAAGCGCCGGGAGAGCCTTTGCTGGACAACGAATCCACGCGGGGGGACGAGAGGGTGAGCGGGGAAAGGGCTGGAACCCCGAGGGTGGGATCCCAGCGGGCTCCGGGAGCTTCCCGGCGGAATTTCCCGGCGGAGCGGTCCGGCCGGTCGGGCCGGTCCCGGGAAAACGAGAAAACGAGAAAATGAAAGGAGACACGGCGGCTCCGGCGGCGCCTCGGGAAAAGCCAGGGCTGGAAAACGCCCCCGGGATACAATCCCGACAGAGCCAAACCTCGAAGATTTGCCCCAAATTCCCGCCCGGATGGAACAGGGGAGGCTGTCCCACCCCTGGTGTCCCTCGTTCCTGAATTCTGGAATTCCTCCGGGCTCCGCGGAGCCCGACCCCGGCCTTTCATCCTCTCCCAGTCCGCCCACGCCGGCGGCTCCGGCGCTTTTCATGTTCCCTCTCCGGCGGCTTTTCCTGGGAATGGGGCTCCTGAAGCCGCCCTTCCCGTCCCGCTGGAAAGCCCCAGGCTCTGCTTTGCCCTTTGGAATGAAATTCATGGAGCCCTGGAATTGGTTGGAAGGAGCCTTGAGGATCATCCCATGGGCAGGGACGCCTCCCACTATCCCAGGGTGCTCCGAGCTGGGATTGGGCACTTCCAGGGGTGGGGGATCCGTGGAAAAACCTGTGCCAGGCGCCCTCACAGGGAGGAATTTCTCGGTTTTCCGGCAGAAATTTGTGGGGAAAGTTCTGAAACAGAAAAATAATCCCAAATTCCAGTAATGTCCAAGTGCCCAAAAGCAGGATGAGGGAAAGACACCCACGGAGTGTGGGAAGGAATCCAGCTGGGAAGGAATCCAGGATTTTTGGCACCTCTCTGGCTGGGAGAGTGGGTTCTGGAGCAGGGAAGGGCCTGTCCGGAGCCATTCCCGACAATTCCTGACAATTCCCAACAATTCCCAACCATTCCCAGCCTTGCCGGCGCGGGCAGCGGTGCGGGGGCGTGCCGGGCATGTTCCTTCTGGCCCTGCCAGCCGGGGGGGTTTGCCAGGAAATCCGGGAGCTTCCCCATCCCAAAGCTGCTCCTGCCGGAGCCGGAGCTTTCCCAGAGGGAAAATTCCCAGCGGAATCGCCGCTCTCGCAGTCCCAGGCTGAGGTTCTGCCACCCTGAGGAGGGCGATGGCTCCGGGGAGCGCTCCCGGCGTGGAGGTGGGATGGGGGTTTGGGAACGTCCCTCTGGGATTGCAGGAATGTGGGGCCACCCCTCGGAATGTGCCCTGTGTCCTCCCCAGGGTGACGGCGGGGACACTCCTGGCTCGGAGGTGTCGCGGGTGGGAGGTGCTGGAGGGGGGTTTGGAGCAGGGAATGCTCCTCTGGGAATGAAGGAGTTCGGGAACCACCCCTTGGAATGTCCCCTGTCCCTGTCACCTCCCCAGGGTGACAATTCCTGGTATGGAGCCGTGGTGGGTGGGAGGTCCTGGAGGTGAGGTGGTCACCTGGGACAGGTGGGACACAGAGCCACTCCTTGAAATGTCCCCTGTCCCCTCCCCAGGACGACAACTGGGGCGAGACCACCACGGTGGTGACGGGGACGTCGGAGCACAGCATCTCCCACGATGACCTCACGCGCATCACCAAGGACATGGAGGACAGCGCCCACCTGGACTGCTCCCGCCACCTGGGCGTGGCCCTGGGCGTGGCCCTGGCGCTCCTGGCCTTCCTCACGCCCTTGGCCTTCCTCCTCCTCCCGCAGCTGCTGTGGCGGGAGGAGCTGGAGCCCTGCGGGACGCCCTGCGAGGGGCTCTTCATCTCCGTGGCCTTCAAACTCCTCATCCTCCTGCTGGGCAGCTGGGCCTTGTTCTTCCGCCGCCCCAAAGCCTTCTTCCCGCGCGTCTTCGTCTTCCGCGCCCTGCTCATGGTGCTGGTTTTCCTGCTGGTCGTGTCCTACTGGCTTTTTTACGGCGTGCGGATCTTGGACTCGCGGGACCGCAACTACCGCGGCGTGGTGCAGTTCGCCGTCTCCCTGGTGGACGCTCTGCTCTTCGTCCACTACCTGGCCGTGGTGCTGCTGGAGCTGCGGCAGCTCCAGCCCCAGTTCACGCTCAAGGCCGTGCGCTCGGCCGACGGCGCCAGCCGCTTCTACAACGTCGGCCACCTCAGGTGGGGGCGGCTCCGGTGGCGGGGTGGGCGTTCCCATGGTGGGAATGTTTTTTTGGTTTTTTTTTTTTCATGGAAAAGGTGGTGAGGGGCAGCGTGGAGAAGTTCTGAGGGAGCTGGAAGGGATCAGCCTGGAGGAAAGGGGGATCCAAGGGGATTTTGGGTTCCTCCGAGGGGGGGTTTGGGATCTGATCGCTGGGAACAGACTCAGGACAAGAGGGAACGGCCTCGAGCTGTGCCAGGGTGGGAAATTTGGGAAAATCCCTCCTGGAAAGGGCAGCCAGGCCTTGGAAGGGGCTGACCAGGGAGGGTTGGAGCGGTGTCCGAGGAATTCCTGGAGATTCCTCTCGATGACCAAGCGGGGCTCGGCCACTGCTCAGACTCGGTGATCCTGGAGCTTTTTTCTCTGGGAATTGATGGAATCATGGAACGGTTTGGGCTGGAAGGACCTTAAAGATCCATGGGCAGGGACACTTCCCACCATCCCAGGTGGCTCCAACCTGACCTTGGGCACTTCCAGGAATGGGGCAGCCACGTTTTTTCCCGGGAATTCCGTTCCAGCCCCTCCTGTCCCTCGGTGTGTGTCCCCCTCACACATTCCCTGCTCTCTCCGTGCCCCACATTCCCGGTGTTCCCCCCGCAGCATCCAGCGAGCGGCCGTGTGGATCCTGGAGAATTACTACCACGACTTCCCGGTCTACAACCCCGCCCTCCTCAACCTTCCAAAATCCGTCCTTTCCAAGAAAATGTCCGGCTTTAAGGTCTATTCCCTCGGCGAGGGTGAGATTCCCCCTTTTCCCTTGGCCTCTCCTCTCCTTCTCCTCCCGTTTCTCCATCCCCGTCCCTGTGTTCCTCTCTGGAATTTTTTTGGGGGAGCTCCGGGTGCTTTCTCCGAGCTCACCCCTGGTCCGGACGGCCCCGCAGAGAACTCCACCAACAACTCCACGGGGCAGTCGCGGGCAGTGATCGCGGCGGCGGCGCGGCGGCGCGACAACAGCCACAACGAGTTCTACTACGAGGAGGCCGAGCACGAGCGCCGGGTGCGGAAACGCCGCGCCAGGTGCGGAGAAATCTGCGGATTCCCCGCGTCGGGAACGCCGTGGTGGGCTCCTTCCAGGTTCTCCGTGGGTGGGGAGCTTCCGGGACAATCCCGGCTCATCCCAAGGGCGGTTGTTTGGATGGATCTTCAACCAAGTTGGTTGAAGCTTGGGTTCCTTCATCCATTTGAGTAAATCCCACCAGGTCCAAGATTTCCATCCCGGATCCAAGGGATTTCCATCCTCGATCCAAGGGGTTTCCCATCCCAAATCCAAGGGAGTTTCCATCCCAAATCCAAGGCAGTTTCCATCCTAAATCCACGGGGTTTTCCATCCCAAATCCAAGGGGTTTTCAATCCTAAATCCAAGGGAGTTTCCATCCCAAATCCAAGGGAGTTTCCATCCCAAATCCACAGTTTTTTCCATCCCAAATCCAAAGGGTTTTCAATCCTAAATCCACGGAGTTTCCATCCTAAATCCATGGGGTTTCCATCCCAAATCCACGGGGTTTTCCATCTCTCCCGTCAGGCTGGTGGTGGCGGTGGAAGAGGCCTTCACCCACATCAAGCGGCTGCAGGAGGAGGACCAGAAGAACCCGCGGGAGATCATGGACCCGCGCGAGGCCGCCCAGGCCATCTTCGCCTCCATGGCCCGGGCCATGCAGAAGTACCTGAGGACCACCAAGCAGCAGCCCTACCACACCATGGAGAGCATCCTGCAGCACCTGGAGTTCTGCATCACCCACGACATGACCCCCAAGGTGGGTGCGGTCGTCCGAATGGGATTTGGGTGGGTTTTATCCCATTTGGGATCGTCCCGTCTGGAAAACGAGGAGTTGGAGCGATGTGGGGTTGGGTTCTTCTCGTGGGGAACTGGGAACGGGGCTGGAGCAGCTGGAGAAGGGAATGGAGGATCCTGAGGGACCTGGGGGGGGCTCAGCCTGGAGAAAAGGGGGATCCAGGGGGAATTTGGGATCTGCCAGGGGGCATTTGGGATCTGATCCCAGGGAACAGGGACAGGACAAGAGGGAACGGCCTCGAGCTGTGCCAGGGTGGGAAATTTGGGAAAATTCCTCCTGGAAAGGCCTTGGAAGGGGCTCAGGGAGGGTTGGAGTGGCCACCCCTGGAGGTGTCCAAGGAATTCCTGGAATTCTGGGTGAGCAGGTGGGGATTGGCCTCAGCTGAGACTCCATGACCTCGGAGCTCTTTCCCAACCTGGACAATCCCAGGATCCACCCCCAAAAACCCCCAGAGCAGCACCACGGGGCCGTTTTTCCCGTCCAAAACCAAAACCTGGGCCGAGCCGCGTGGAGGTGACGTTCCCGTGTCCTTCCCCTTTCCCAAGGCCTTCCTGGAGCGGTACCTGACGGCCGGTCCCACCATCCAGTACCACAAGGACCGCTGGCTGGCCAAGCAGTGGACGCTGGTCAGCGAGGAGCCGGTGACCAACGGCCTCAAGGACGGCGTGGTCTTCGTGCTGAAGCGCCAGGACTTCAGCCTGGTGGTGTCCACCAAGAAGATCCCGTTCTTCAAGCTCTCCGAGGAGTTCGTGGACCCCAAGTCGCACAAGTTCATCATGAGGCTGCAGTCGGAGACCTCGGTGTGATGGGCCGGGATGGGACTTTTCCCGAATTCTTCCGGCTCCGAATCTCCGAATTTGGCTCCGCCGGTGCCGCCAGGCCGCGGAAAACCGGGAAAGCTGCTCCCGGCTCCAGCGCCTTGCTGGGATCATGACCACTCGTCCTTTCTTGAGGTGGCTGAGCCCCTTCTCCTCCTCCTCCTCCTACTCCTCCTCCTCATTCCCAAAACCCGGATCCGTTGGAGCCGTACCTCAAGGGCTAATTCCAAGAATTCCCAACTTCCTTCTTCACCAGCATCCTGGAGCAGCTCCAGGTCCCACAGACCTCCTGCTCCTGTCCGTTTTCTCCTGGACATCTGTCCTGGCTCTGGCCTTAAACCACTGCCCGGCCCCGGGGCTGCGTTTGGAATCCCAAGGGAATTGCTTGGGCGAGGAGAAGGATTTTGGAAGCATCTCCAGGATCCGTGGCTGCTGTGGAAAAGCTCCCGTGGTGCATCCCAGGTTTTGGGAGCGTCCTCCTCGCCTCCGCCGATGGTTTTTTAGGAAAAACGAGCGGAAATGTGGGTTTTTTTGGAGGAGTTGAAGGTTGAATTGAGATTTTGGGAGGTTTTTTTTTGGGTGGATTTTGCTGCTCCCGAGGGGATCCGTGTCCCAAATTCCAGCGGCATCTCCGTGGGGCTTCCCGGTGCCACTGGAGCCATCCTGGATCCACAACCCTGAGGAGCTCCTGGGAGAGGTCAACGAGGTCCTCAAGCGTCCCTCGAGGCGACCCCGTGGTGATCCCACGGAATTCCCATCGGGATGCAAAAAAACCGCTTTTTTTTGCCTCCTTCTGGTTTTGTTTTTAAGGTCGCAAATACCTCACGGATGGATTTGGAATTTTATTCCCTTTATTTTTTTTTTCCCCCCACTCCAGCTTCCACCTCCACCCTCGTGGGGTCGGAAGCGCCGGATTTCATTCCAGGGGAGGCGTTTTGGGGTCGGGTTTTGGGGTCGATTTTGTCCTAAGCACTAAAAAGGGGGAGTTTGGAGCCAGGAGAGGCTTCCCCAGTAAGCACCAGTAGCAAAATGGGGGGATCCATCCCCTCTACCCGAATTCCAGGAAATCCCCCCTTTTTTTTTGGGGAATTTTTGGGGGGAATTCTTTGGGGAATTTCAACTGGGAGCCCATTTTGGGGCATTTTCCTGAAAAAAAAAAAAAAGAAAGAAAAAAAAAAAAGCAGATGGATCTTCCTGGGAGGGTGGGGAATTCACAATTCCATTTGGGAATTTTGGGAGATCAAAATTCCCTTTTGTTGGTTCCGTTTTTGGGGTTGGGTTTGGATTTTGTTTTCCCGCAGAGCCGAGAGTTTTGTGCATGCGTGTAGAAAGTTGTAAAATGTCAAATTAATGGTTTTTAATATATAAAAAAAGCTTGGATTTTCCCGGATTTTTGCAGTGGATCGGAGCGTTCCGGCAGTGGTAGGAATTTTTTTCCGTTGGTGTTTGGTTGTTTTTCGGGTTTTTTGTTTTATTTTTATTTTATTTTTTTTTCATAGAGGAACTAAAATTGTACAATTTTGTTTTTTTAAGAAAATAAATCTGTTTTGACTTTTTTTTTTTTTAATTTGTTTCGGCTTAGGGGCTGTGGGGCCAAGAGTTTGGGGTTTGTGGGGTCAAGGATTTGGGGTCTACAGGGCAAGGATTTGGGATTTATGGGGCAGATTTTGGAGTTGTGTGGCAAAGAGTTTGTGGGGCCAAGGATTTGGGGTGTATGGGGTCAAGTTAGGGGGTCTGAGGGACTTGGGGGCTGTGGGGTGAAGGATTTGGGGTCCACAGGGCAAGGATTTGGGATTTATGGGGCAAAGAGTTTGGGGTTTGTGGGGCCAAGGATTTGGGGTCTGTGGGGTCAGGGATTTGGGATTTCTGAGAGCGGGGATTTGGGGTGTTTGCCGCTAAAGTTTAGGGATCTACGGGGCCAAAATTTTGGGATCTGTGGGGCCAAAAATTTGGGATTTTTGGGACTGAGGGTTTGGGGTCAATGCCCACCCCCTTTTGTGCTTACCCCACCCCCAAATCCCCCAGAACCGCCCCAAAAACGCGCGGGGAAGAACGTCAGAGGGGGCCGTGTGTCCCGGCAGAGAAATTCCGAGGATTTTTGGGATGAAATCCCACTTCTTGCACTGCTCCTCACCCAGGGGACACCGGAGGGACCTCGGGGTGGCCTCGTGTCCCCAGGGGGTCCTGGGAGCCACTGGGGCCACCCCGGGACCCTCAGGAGCCACCCGGGGGCGAGTCCGGCTGGGGACGAGGAGAGCCGGGAGTTGGGAGAGGCTGGAATTGTCCCTTTATCCCGGGAATTGTCCCTTTAATCTGGGATTTGTCCCTTTATCCCGGGAATTGTCCCTTTATCCCAGAAATTGTTCCTTTATCCCGGGAATTGTCCCTTTATCCCTGGAATTATCCATTTATTCTGAGAATTGTCCCTTTTTCCCAGGAATTGTCCCTTTATCCCGGGAATTGTCCCTTTTTCCCAGGAATTGTCCCTTTATCCCGGGAATTGTCACTTTATCCCTGGAATTATCCATTTATTCTGAGAATTGTCCCTTTTTTCCCGGGAATTGTCCCTTTATCCCGGGAATTGTCCCTTTTTCCCAGGAATTGTCCCTTTTTCCTGGGAATTGTTCCTTTGTTCTGAGAATTGTCCCTTTATCCCATGAATTGTCCTTTTCCCAAAGGAATTCCCTTTCCCCCCCCCGAATTTTCCCTTTTCCCCTGGAATTTTCCCTTCTCCCCCCCGAATTTTCCCTTTTCCCCCAGAATTTTCCCTTTTTCCCCTGGAATTTTCCCTTTCCCCCTGGAATTTTCCCTTTTCCCTGGAAATTTCCCTTTTTCCCCTGGAATTTTCCCTTTTCCTCTGGAATTTTCCCATTTCCCCTGGAATTTTCCCTTTTTCCCCAGAATTTTCCCTGTCCTCCCCGGAATTTTCCCTTTTCCCCTGGAATTTTCCCATTTCCCCTGGAATTTTCCCTTTTCCCCCTGGAATTTTCCCTGTCCTCCCGGAATTTTCCCTTTTCCCCTGGAATTTTCCCTTTTCCTCTGGAATTTTCCCATTTCCCCTGGAATTTTCCCTTTTCCCCCTGGAATTTTCCCTGTCCTCCCCGGAATTTTCCCTTTTCCCCTGGAATTTTCCCTTTTCCCCCGGAATTTTCCCTTTCCCCCTGGAATTTTCCCTTTTCCCCGGAATTTTCCCTTTTTCCCTGGAATTTCCCCTTTTTCCCCTGGAATTTCCCCTTTTTCCCCTGGAATTTTCCCTTTTTCCCCTGGAATTTTCCCTTTTCCCCCGACATTTTCCCTTTTCCCCCTGGAATTTTCCCTTTCCCCCCCGAAATTTTCCCTTTTCCCCCGAAATTTTCCCTTTTCCTGGAATTTTCCCTTTCCCCCCCCAGAATTTTCTCCATTTCCCTGGAATATTCCCTTTTCCCTGGAATTTTCTCTTTTCCCCTGGGAATTTTCTCCTTTTCCCCAGAATTTTTCCCTTTTCCCCCCGGATTTGTCCCATTTCCCTTGAATTTTCCCCTTTTCCCTGGAGCTTTCCCTTTTCCCCTTGAATTTTCCCTTTTTCCCTGGAATTTTCCCTTTTCCCTGGAATTTTCCCTTTCCACCTGGAATTTTCCCCTTTTCCCCGAAATTTTCCCTGGAATTTTCCCTTTCCCCC